>NW_017256778.1:1805629-1931907 GCF_001594055.1 Mycetomoellerius zeteki | reverse complement strand
GCGGTAGCTGCAGCAGCAGCACAGAGATGTGGACGCGGCACGGCGCGTGCGGCGCATCTTTCCATCTCTTCTCTCATCCCCGCTCTCCTCCATCTGTGATGGTCCTCAGACTGATACCCATTCGCGATCCTCGAGCAAACGGAGAATAGATGCTTCCCAAAAAGGGAGTGTTGGATAGATATCTCGTTTTAGGATTCGTTTAGGAGGGACGCTTCATGGTACGCCTCACAGTATCGACATTTCGCTCCCAATATCGAGCAGTTATTATAGCCGCCATAGAGCTTAAGCCATTGCTGGTCAACTTTGTCTTCTCCCATTCCGCGCTGTCCTTCGTCTCCCGCTGTCATCTCCTTTGAGCTGGACGTCCACTCGATATTGTCGATAAAATGGAGTGCAGATGCTCGTACGAAATAAGGGATATCAGTGTATCTTTGCTTTGGATATGTAAGGGTCAAGAGATGCTTAGGTAACATCGATACTTGGCTTCCGGCGGTTAGCCAGGGTGATTGGCGATCATGCTCGAGTTGCTTCCGCAGTACCCTTCTTCTCCAGACCGGCTTGTCGGCGATGCAGCTGCGTCTGACTTTTAATATTAAACTTTTAAACATTAGTTCAGCTTTTCTCATAATTGTAACAAGTTGTTGCATTACTGAAAGGATGCCACATAGCTTATGAGTTGTATCAAGTCTCGTGATTTTCTTCTTGCTTTTATCTTATCGTTTTTATGTCTTCTATGTTTCTAACGATGGACGTGAACTTATGAATAAGTGCTTATTTATATACATGGAAAATCGATATGTTACGTTCATAATTAATCGATGATGTCGATTAAATTATTAAAGTATTAATGTATGGGGCTTCATTTCTACTTTCGTATTTCTCTCTCAAATGTAAAGTTTAGTTGGAGCTCTCGCAGTGCCGGGAGAGAAATCGCGGGAAAACCACGATTTCCAAGAAGACCTCTAGCCGTTCTCTATGTAACCCGCTACAAACTCGTCGTTCCGGCATCCTGTTTGTCTTCTCTAGAATAACGCTCCGCGACATAGACCGCTCGCAAAACGCTTTACGCGAAGTTTTGTCTCAGGGACGTTCGAGACTTCCATTTGAGACAAGTGACAAATTTCAACAAAACGCTGGAAGGACGTATAAGTGTGTTTAAAAAATAACTTCGAATCGCTCTTCCTGACGGAATGATTTGCACTGTTTGTACCACTTTACTTGTAAGTCATTCAAGTGTAAGAAAAGTTACTTATGAATCAAACAAACGTACTGTCGTATTAAATGGTCAAGACTAATTTTTATTTGATCCGAACTATTTTCAAATGTTTCATATTTATTTTATGATCGATTATGAACACGATGATTGGTGAAGCGATCCTTAATGTATATTCACTAAAGTTATAGGAAATACTATACAATATTCAAATAAATCGATATAAATCGATATATTTAAATATCGTATGCTGTTAATTTACATATTAATTTTCTTTTAATTAACTATCAATTATAAAAATTTGCTGTTATCTATAATATAATATAATTGCACTGAGAATAAATTAAATTTTGACAATTTTTTAAAATTTAATTATTAATAAATTATTTCTATATAAAAAATATATTACAATTTTCTCATATAAATTTTTCGTCATCATCATTCGTTTTTTTTTTCAGATTTTTATTTTTACGCATATACGCTTTTTTCTATCTTATTCATGATTTCTATATCAAATTATAAATATCATAATTCTTAATTACCAAAAATCTTTATTACATTGGTGATAATATTTTTTTCAACAAAAAGAGATTGATCGAATATGAGATTTATCAGATCATGAAATAAAAACGAAAAATCGTTACGTTCGAAGGAACATGAAAAGAAGGACGCGAATTCTTGTGAAAAACATCTTGAGACATCTTTTAAAGAGGAAAAAGAAAGAGAACGAGAGAAAGAGGAATGCTACTTTTTATAGGCCTTTCTGTGGCTTTCGGTTTTCGCTTCCTTTCCCCATTTTTGCGTTCCTTTTTAGATAGCGGCGTTCATGGGTGAAAGTCATTTTCGAGTCTCAAAGACGCGCTTAGTACTTCCGATCTTAGATCCCACGTAAGAAACTGTTATGCGGTTTCCCTTTAAAGGTACCCTCCGGAATCTCGAGGTTACCTGAAGGGTAATCGAGAATTTCCGCCTTGTGAAGTCCTCGATCTTCATGGATAATTGAGTTACTGTTTTAACGCTATTAAATACATCTCTACGGACCACTTGGTCAATTTCAGTAGCACACTTTTGGACTTCACATCGAGTAGTACTTTCTGTAAACTCGCTCTCTTTCATTTCCCCTTTTGATGATTTTTTCTGTATACCTACTTCCTTTTTACTCGTATTCGATTCGGATTTTTTGATCTAGTTTTTTCTTTCATTTCTTCGTTCAGTTAAAAAAACATATCAAAATCGAAAAATCTGTCATATCAAAAAGGCAAGTAAAAGGTTTACAAAATCGAATGCGTTTTTAAGCGTTTGTTTTCTATACATTTTATGATACTAACAAACATATTTATTCGTTTGATATGAAATTTAACGTCTAATAAAAATGGTATTGTTTCCTTATCTATCACGAAAAAAACAGTATGGTTGCTCTACACAAAAATCTGGTGATGTCAACCAGATTAAATAGTAAAATATGGAGCAACTGTATGTGGTTGCTTGAACCATAGCATAATGGTTAGTTTAGATTATGTTGCAGCAATGACGGTATTTCACATATGCATATTTTTAATTGTAAGCGCGGTGAGTCGCTTTTGCTTTTTGAAATTATAACTTAATTTATAGCATGATGTAACAAGAAATTAATTCTTATTAATAATTTAATTCTTATTACATCATGCTTTATAATGTGACGATTGACGCAACTATACGGATATATAACTTATCCATAGTAAATGATCCCCCAACCAAGTTTTGGTTATCATAATCAGATCGCGCCTAACTACATTGATATAGTTGATACATCAAAGTAAATAAATCATATCAACCACACACATTCTTATCACATAAAGATAACTAGAATGATGTTTCTATGGTTGCTCACAACTAAATATTTTTAGTTATGTGAACTATATCTTTTTTTCCGTGATATAAACATGAAAGGGATAATCACTAGAAACGTGAACAAAGGTAGCTGTATGTAAACATTCATGCTCGTATTTTCGCTCCCGCTCGTAAAAGCGATGGGTTGCACTCGAACGAATTTTCAGCCTGTAAATTTTTCAGTCGATGTTTGAGCGCCGCGGTTTAAGCAACTCCTACGTCGGAGTAATGAGATTCGAGTTGTTTCGCAAGGTATTCGAGGACGTTACGGCATTCTTAAGCCAAGGGCGAGAGCGTTGTTATGCCGGCACTTGCCTCGCTAGTTTTATTTCGTTCAAGAATGGTTTAATGTTGTTTTGTATTCTTATAGTTTGCGAAAAGGAAAAGAAACGAAATGGCCAGAATAAAAAGGCAAAAAATAATAAAAGTCTCAGAAATAAAATTATTTTATTATACTAAAAAAACATGTGATTGATTAAAATATTTCAGATTATAATTTAATTTTTATCTTTTAATAAAAAAACGTTCAAAATCATATCTACTACATTCCTTAAAAAAGTTATGAATTCATTGAGTGTCCAAAAAATAAATTCAATTCTTGTATTTAATACTTTAATTCCAGTATACAGTGGTATAATCATATATCATACATGATTTAAATTCCACCGCGAGCAATTCCCCTGTGAACAATTTCGCAATGTTTTTATGAAAGAACATGTTGCAATACTGTAAAAATATAAAACTGTAAAAATCCCTTACCATTTGACCATCATTTCTCGTATTAGTGATTAGCGTTATTAATGCCTCCGTACCATTCCATTGTAATATAGTACTATTACAGAGCTTATGAGATGTCAAGCGTTAAGCATTAGACCTGCCGGGCTTAAAGTGTTAATGGACGTTTCGATACTGTCTATCCACTTTATAACAAAGATTATCGAAACTGCAAACGGCGGCAAACGCGCTTGGAAATATGCAAGAAAGGTGTTAAATACTATAGAATATTCTGCAATATTTGTATTCATACCTTATTTTTATTATTTTTTTTTTCTGAAACTATAGTATATGTATAATGTAAACTATGCTAAGTGCGCGCATTTGTCGATAAAAGTGAGGTATGAATACGGACCAACGTATTTCGTTTTTACTGCGTACGTTAAAAAAGATACATCAGAAGGATTTATATCTCTAAAATCGTTGCTTCATTTACAAGCGGTTGTAAAATTGTAGAACCTTGATGGAATGAATTTCCAAACTGTATGAAGTTCATTTAATTTCCGCTTAATTTAACATATGTTTTGCCTTATAATTATAATTTGAAGATTGATTAACGAAATATTTGTTCCTAAAACAAAAAAAAAGATTAATTAATTGTCGACATGAAATTTTTACCGTGGAAGAATTGCGTTTAAATTCTATAATGAACGTAGGAAGTTTTCTTAGTCGTTTTATAAGCGATATTTCTGCCTGTAATAATGCAAGCGTAAGCAGTAATGAAGCGAAATGAAGCGTATTGTCGCTTTTCCTTTTAATCACGTAATAATAATACTGGATCACGCACGTTGTAATTTTTCAAAGTTATCTCGATTAGGATAACTCAGAAGTTACATTACGGTAAAATGCGCATCTTAATATTACAATTCATGGTTTCCATATTTTCGTAGCCCCCCCCCCCCATGCTTCCATTTACGCGGATCGGCGTTAATATAAACGCAAAATGCATTAGCACAACCACGCCGAGGCGAGCGTAAAGCTCACGAATTTATCCGGAGACGGTACTGGCAACGAGATGTGATACTTTGAAATGAACAGCTGAGTGTAGTACTTTCGTACGCTCTTTTTTTAGATATAATAGAATACATGACAATCACGAAAAATCATATTCAGTAATTAATCAAACGTTTCTCTTATTATTTGTGTCTTTATTATTATTTTTTTATTATTCTGTTATTTATTTTATTTTTTTAATTCCTATTATTTATTATATATATGTATATATCCTATTATTATCCTTTTATTATCGTTTACGTTAGATATATACTTCAAACATTTTTTGTTTAATTTTTTTTAATCGCTGCACTTTCGTCGCCCTGAATTCTTTGAGATGCTACAAAGTTTAGCATCTTTTCTTGTATCATCTGTTTTGCCGAACTAAGTAAACGAAACTAAATATCCGCGCTATTCGCGGAATGCGCTCGGCACTGTCGTCGCGCCGTTTTATCGTCTTGGATGAAAAAAAGATGTAGCTTCGAATGGAGCCGCCTCGCTGCTCGTTTCTCCTAGTCAACCGGGATGGATTACAAAGGAACAGCTCTTCGGAATGTCGGCCTGTCCCAACCTGAGTGTGCGCCCGCGAGCGCTTTTTCTCGAATTTCTTCCTTCCGCGCTACGCTCGACACTAAGACAAGTCGAACAGCTTCATTGCTACGTCGTATATCCAAATACTTTCCGTCTATCTTTTTTCCCGTTCCAACGCAGAATTCCGCTTCCTTGAATCTGTTTCCACTTTATCGCGAAAGTCTAATTGAAAGTACACGGTCCGTTGATTCCTTCTCGTTACCCATGAGAAGCTGTAAAACTTATCACTTTTACGTGTGAAGTTTACTTAGAACGGATATTTATTTTACATTGAAATTATGTTGCTATTTGCTATGTTAAACGAGCTGTAACAATAGGTAGAATTTTAACAAACTGCAGCCAAAACTCTATTGCATTGCTGTTTATAATTATACAAGATAGTTTGCTATTGTCATTTTTTTATCACATACTTTGATCAATTTAAGATCGATTTTTCTTTAAAAGAAAATGGCTATATGTTTGCACTGTGCGCTTAGCTCGCGATCTATAGGTGTCTTTATTTAACCTACAAGATAAACAATACATCTATTGTATAGGCCGCGGCCTAAATGCACGGTGTAAACGTAACCATTGCCAAGATGTATTTATTCTTATGTTTTACATACAAGATAACAAAAAAGTTTCGCCATGACATTTTAAGTATTTATTAAATCATTATTTATGTAACCAGTTGACGTTATTTGCCATTATTTTTTTATCACATTAATTTGATCAATTTAAGATTGATTTTTCTTAAAAAGAGAATACCAAGACGTTGTATTTATTTTTATAGTTCATATACAGAATTGCAAGAAAGTTGGGTCACAAAGTTTTATGTGTTTATGAAATCATTACTTTATACAATTAGCTAGCAAGCTGACGTTATTTGTCGTCATTTTAATGTCAAAATAGGATAAATTATTAGAGATGTCGTTTTGACATCAAGATGACGACAAATACATAAAGCGTCAACTTACTACCTGGGTATATAGTAACATATATTTAAGAAGTAACATATATTTAACATAGTATTATTTAACATAGTAAATTAGTAGTAACGTATATTAAGAAGAATCCAATTCTGGAATGTGTTAATTTTTTACATCTTTTATTTGAGTACAAAAAATTTTGTACTATTTTCATCGGTTGCTAAACTGAGGACCGCTCTATTAGCTGCTTGGAAGAATTTATTTGTGAAAAAATGCGCAACATCGTTGATGCATTCTCGAAGCGCCTTAGAGCTTGTATCAACATTAAGTGACCATTTTGAATGTCAATTATTATTTTTGGCATTTATACAAGATATAACTAACACTTCAGAGTTTGTTTTTGTAAATGTACATTACTAATGATTTAATAAACACAAAATTTTGCCCCCAAAATAAAATTTGGGTTGGTCATTCTGTAGATATATCGAACAATTTTAGTATCTTTCATATTTTTAAAATAATCAAGTTTGAATAAAAAAAATGGCGTTCTGTTGAAATTTCGCTATTGAAAACATAATAATCAAAATATATACTGAAAGCTAAAGTGTAATGATTTTAAAACATCTGCAAATAACAATAAAATTTTCAGTTCACTGGTAAATTGAATTGTCTTTAAATCCTCTTTTTTTCAACAAAAGAACCTGGGCAGATGATTTACAAACAAACTTCTGTGTAAAAAGTACTGGCGCACACAGAAACCATAGATTATTGTTCGCTTTTATCCGCAATATTCGATACCGTTAAAAGCTCTTTTAATTGACGTTATTAGATTTCACGCTGATAATGAAGTGTTCGACAAAACATCGACATGCGCATGTGGCAAATATTGTGATTCTTTTATTTAGGACAAACGCACATATATTTTTTATTTCAGCAAAAAGATCTATTCTTTCTATTAAAATAGTAGAAATTGACTGAACTGCAGCAATAGTAAATGATTCGTTGAAAGATTTCTATGGCGTGTAGTGAGGAAAATATTCAACAATCACACATACACACACATACAGAAAAAACAATTTTGCTGCTCTAAAAAGGGATAGATACAGATCTGAAAATAATTTCGTTGAACCGCCAAAATAATTATGTAAGAAACTCAAGCATGATGAGTTATGCTACAACAAGTTTTAACATTGTAGCAACTAACTTGAGCGTCCTACATAATAATTTTGATAGTCTAACAAAATTAGTTTTATTAAAATAAAAATAGCTTCGTGGTTCTAAGAGTAAATTAAATACAATTGAAATGCTTATATGAATCTTCGCGGTTGTTAGTACATAAATTACATATCTATAAAGCGACAAGATATAAGATAATAAGCAAACAATTGGAATGGTACTTCCTAAACGGAAATTAACTGCAAACGTTTCGACTCTGGATTTGAGTCTTTTTTAATGCAGAAATCAAATACAAACTATAAGGATGCACTGGATCGTAAAATTACCGGATACCCGGTAATTTTATCCGGTCGGATATCCGAGAAGGCAATTTCTTCGAGTTGAATATTCGATATTTTCCGGATATCCGATCAGATTCCG
Source organism: Mycetomoellerius zeteki (assembly GCF_001594055.1). NCBI lineage: Eukaryota > Metazoa > Arthropoda > Insecta > Hymenoptera > Formicidae > Mycetomoellerius > Mycetomoellerius zeteki. The sequence continues at coordinate 1,923,963 of NW_017256778.1, read as the reverse complement.
GGAAAATGTCTTTAAAAAAAGCCTATAGAGAAAAAAATTGTAATTTTGCAACAATGTATAAGATATTATAGCATTATGAATATGTATACTTATTTTTAGAACATTTGTATAATAAAAAATCAACAATTTAATGATATCAAATTTCAACCGGATATATGTATTCCCGGATACTAATAATGTTCGACTATTCGATCGGATAGTAAAAAAGTGCCAGATAATATCGGATACCGGATACTTTCGGGATATCCGGTGCATCTCTAGTACAAATACATAAATACAAATACAATCATTTTCAAATCTGTATTTAGACATTAAATTTTTAGACATTAGATATTTCGGTCAAACCGTTCTTTCCGTGCCACATACACACGTATGAGCTGACGTATGAAAAATGTAGGTGCATAAAATTCTTTGTAGATAATAGATAATCGTTTAGCGAGTGCCACTTGCTAGGACCTCACAGTCAGTCGTTTAATCTAAAATTAAAGCAAACGGCGTTAACATTATCTCAACGAGGCGCATAAGCACAGTGTCGCGTTCTGCAAAATATACGAACTTATTTCAAGGAAACTCGGTCACGATTATGTCAAAGGTATCCTCCGCTCTTAAAAGGTAATTATTAACCGCAGTGTGATAAATCTATCTTAACGCTATATACTCGAACCGTCCCTCTCGTTCTCTTCTTTAGCTATTCTAGAGCGTCTTCCGCACCTCCAACTATCTTACTCGAAAGGGTTTAAACGCAGATGTACGAAATTGTCCAAGCAACTCGGGCGTAATCCCCGCGGATAATCAAATAGGCAAATTTCCGCCCCTTTTACGTCGCGACGCGAATGGAGTTTCCCCCTTCGGCATCGCTTAGCCGGCGATCATTTATACCGAATAAATAGATTTCGGTCTGGAACACGAGGTACAGTAAGAATGAAATCGCAGTAGCAGTGATTTTCCATTAGGAGAAAGAAAATTCCGGGTTAACGAGTTAAACTCTTCGAGTGGATATACTAAAGATAAAATTTACAATTACAATTTTTTTTCTTTACCGCGAAGCATCGCGAAGATTTCACGAGAGATAATGAGAGATAAAAGTGGGAACAATACGAAGATACATATATCAAGGGAAACTGAGCTTTCCGTGCAAGTAGTACCATCCGGATCCTAGTCGGACACTTTTAAATGAGATTAGACCGAGTTTGTCTAACATATCGCCGGGAAGAAGTGCGAACAGGCGCCGTTAATTACCCCTTAATTATCCTTGCCGGAGCAGTCATTAATTTTCCGAAATGCTACGGTCGCGAAAGGACCTCGTCACCTTTTTCCGCGGGCGTACAAGAAAGCTCGGCCATTTTCTATAAGAAGCGTGAATTTGCGCAATGAAATTTACAAATTGTCGAATAAAAAATTGTTCCAAAGAAATATTACGCGTCATTCTTCGATAGCTTTTTTGAGGATACAAAAGGTTAAATAACCGCACTTAAACGCGTGATCTAATAGTAAGTATGAAACTCTATACGCCAAGAAACTGAAGCTTCACGACGTTTGCGCCAAGCGTCAATGTTTGCGTTCTAAAATTGTCTACTCTCGAGTAATCACGAGGAAAGGTAAACGATTAATTTCACCGGTAGATGCACTTAAGTCTATCATTATAAGTGGCATACTTATTCACGGCAACACATCGCATTTATCTGCCGATACCCATGTGGCATGCATGTGTTAGATTCCGTGTGATGAACAGACCGCGTAATGCTTCCGTGACAAATATGAGATAGCTGACGTTGTACGTCTGCGCGCATTTGGATCGTATAATTAAATTGCTCTACGCTGGATGTCGACAAATTGATTGATGCCTTTTAAAAATCTAGTTTAATTGACGGAACGTCGCGCGTTTTAGTACTTTGCACGTTCAAAGAAAGCATGAAATACGAAATGTAACGGCGGTAGAAGGTAGAGGAAATTTAATAAGTAGGGAAATATTGGAGAGACTATTACATTCGACGGAGTCGACAGAGTTTGAATAGCAATATTATATTTCCTGAATGCGTATTTATTTCTTAAGTGCGTATATATTTCAGATAGATGATACTGTTTCGAAAGTATTACACCCCATATATATCTTCGTGAATATTATTTTTATTATTAAAAATACTTTTATTTTCACAGGAAATGAGTTTCCTAATAAATTAATATTTTTTTATATTTTTATGTGTAATTTAAAAGATAATAAAAAATGAAAAATTAAAATGATTTGTAAAAATCAAGATTTTATTACACGGAAAAAATGTTTTACTAAAGTATCTAAAAATTTAGCTAGATAGAGATTTAAAAATAATTTTATTGAACTATCAAAATAATGAATAATGTAAACTATTAAAATTGCTTGAAAGTCAAAATTTTTGCTCATCATGCTTGACTTTCCTATTACATAGATATTTTGATAATACAAAATTATTTCTAAATCTAATTAACTTTTTAGATATCTCAACAAAATTATTCTTTCTTTATAATTATAAATTAAGTTCTAAAAATTGATAAATAAGAATTGATTAAGCAAATTAACAGTTGATGTATAATACATTTGTATTTAAATCGCATTAATCTCTCTTTCGCGCTGTAAAGAAAGATTCATTTTTCTTTCGAATTTACTTTATCTTACTTTTTTGATGACGCGAGGTAATTTATTTCGATTCAAATCGTATAACGATGAAGCTGCTCCGATAAATTCGCGATGAAGTGCGTCTTCGCGCACTTTGCGCGACTTCGTGACTCCTCCGGCATCCTACGAAAACAAGCGGCACACCGGGGACTCATAATTACGTTGAACACTGCGTCGTATAAATTCTATTGCGGCTCCGACAAACAACAAGAGCGTAGCAGCCGGGCGTTTTATGGAAAGAGCGGCGTATCTATGATCTTCGTTCCTCTCGCTCGTTCGTTTGTTCGAGTGCCAATTAACCTTTTCGTTGCTTGGAATGAGCGCAAAAAGATGACGCACCCGAGGCGCTCTGGTAAATAGTTTTATTAAGTTGACCTATTGTTTAAACATGGAGAAATATAAACATGACAGAAGGTGGGGTAATAAGAAAGAAGGAATGCTATGCTCTTGAAATTGATTTAGTAGGCTAGAGACCTGTTTTCGACATTCACCTGGAAAGGCACAATAGATTTCAAATGGATATCTTGTCTGAAGATTCGTATTCTTGCAAGACCAGTTATTTTAATTACATAATTAGATGGATGAGAATATAATACTAAACATTTGAAGTGTACTCTTCTTATCTTTCCTTGAAAGAAAATAAAACGTGAGACATTCGATAATAGTGATTTTATTAGCATGTTTGAAAAGTAAAACTGTCGTGCAAGTAAAATGTTTCGCTCCTAATTTATTTATTTGATTAAGTATTTCTTTATTGATTAATAATTAATAATCGGAACATTATGAATGCTTGTTTAATGTAAGAAAAATTGCGATTATATTTTTACGTAATTATTATATACAATTAATATTTGATGTATAATTACACATACAATAATATAAATTATTGTATATAATTATATTGTATACATTGTATATAATTTCATATATACAGGGTACCTTACAATATTTGCCAAACGCTTTTGTGTAGAGCGGACTAAATTAAAGTAGAGAAAAGTCCTCTACTATTTTACGATTTTCACAATGACGAAATATTAATTACTAAAAATTGCCGAATATTGGTCTTCAATAATTTTTTATTCAAATACAAAGTCTTATACCATTTTAAGATATTCGCTTTAAAAATTTCAGCTAAAATAACATTCTTGGATAGTGTAGGCGTGATGCGGCGAAATACATGGGACCGCCATGCCAGGCGGCGAAGCGCTATTTCCTCGCTGCGCGTCGTCGTCGAGTAAGACACGATGAACCGTGCTACGAATTCGCGCGGCTTTACCGTTTTCCTGGCTTACACGTTTTCTTTATTAATTCGAAAACTACAGCGAATATCTCAAAATGGTATGACTTTTTTGCTCCCCTTGACCCATTCTATGGCCCCAATGCGGCCCGAACCTTACAGAGACACTTTGTATACTTATTTAAATTAAGAAAACAGTCAGGAAATAATAGAAATTATGAAAATAAAGTACATACATATATACATATTTAAATTTACTTTTATATATTTAAAAGAATATTTAAAAAGACAAGCAAGGATGTGTATACATCTGACCTCTTCCTTAATTTAAATAAGTTTATTTATTATATGGATATTTTATATACGTTAAATTGTCGTATATTACTATATAAAAACAGTGAATTGTGTACTTAGTAATTTAATTAAATGAAAACCTTATCGAGTGAGTTTGACTTGTTAAATTAGTCATATATGCAATACATTAAAGTCACAGCCGATATGAATCCTCGATAAGCTGATAAACAAACTAATACATTGTTAATGCTTCAACTGAATCGAAGACGGATCGTCCAAGCTTGCAAACCCTTCTCTAGTTCGAGTGCGCTTTTTTGCAACATTCGCGTGCACATCGAATCTTCCGCTCTAAAAGATTCAATTCATCGCAGTGACGATTTCAGAAAGGAATCGAGCGTTTCGTTCTTCGGTAAGTCTTCGGTAGAAGTAGTTGATAGCAGAGGTGTACCTATGGATTAAAGTAGAATTCTCTCAAAATAAATTTTTTGAAAATTAATTTAATTTAATTTTCTTGTTATTTTCGAGATAATTATATTTATATTTAAATAATGTGAAATTACGTCATCGGTACTGTGATAAATAAATAGCGTTATCAGAAAAGTTTTTGATATTTGTGACCATAATTATAATTAAATTATTAATAATATATAATTGCAACTATTTTATGGTAATAATAGCTATAATTTATAATTATTTTTGATGCCAACTATATTTCTTGTACAGAATTATACATGTAGTTATTTTATTACTAACATTCTTGCAGTAATCATCAATTATGGTAAGATGTAATTTTTTCTTAGTGTACCTACTATAAACAATAATGCTAAATCTGTTTTGCATTAATCAGCACAGAAAATTATTGAAAAAGAGTTAAGTATTTTAGATTTTATGGAGTGGATTTAGATTTTAGGGAGTTAAAATATGATTTATGATGATTAATTATCTGTTATAAACTTATAACGCATGCAAGATTTTCTTGCATAAATCACGCGTTCTGTAAAGTACTTAGTAAATCTACCTACACATGATGTGTTAAACTTGAATATGCCATGCCATAATCAAACGAGATGAATATTCCGCCCTGAGTTAAGCATGTTCGACTCTTCTATTTGAGGATCCTCCTGCTATGTACAAAGCAAATAGCCTTTAACATGACGTAACGTTGATCCCTTAATAAATTCATTATATTAATGCTCCACGCAAATCAATGTGAAGGCGAATAAACACGGACGTGTAGGCATACGATCGAGTCGATCGATCCTCGAAACCATCATCGCGTCGAGATCCTCGTATGAATGGTTCATGCAATATTCTTCCTATCACAAAGCTGTTGTTATCGCCGAATAAATTGCTTCGCTCGGTATATTTTCAATATGTTATCGTATAGATTGTCTCGGTAGGAATTCACCGCTCTGTCATCGCTCTATAAATGCATCAGTTAAAGTTAAGAGACGTTGAGGAGAGAAATTCGCATGAACATAGTTGCGGCGTGAAACAATGTAACCTGACGAAGTTACGGTGGTTTTAATGGCAAAGATGGAGGCATAACAATAGAGGTTATAGGATTACAAGGCCTAGAAAGATGGAACTTTGGAAAAAGTTATTACACTCGCTTTTCCATTTATGAATAAAATTATTTTAAAATAAGTAAACATTAATATGATTTGTAATATACAAAATTATATGTAGAAATAAGGTCAAGAACGAGCAAATTCATGATGTTATAAAGGGTCATATAATTTTTTAATATAAAATTTTAGTAATAAAGGTAATAGTATTGTATGTTTACGACTATACACAGAATTTTTTTCAGCACTGAAGCATTCATCAAGAATTACGTGTAAATAAAATATAAAATAAAACGTAAAGGAACATTATACGTTGAAAAACGATGAAACCTAATAAAAACGTAATTAACATTGATATAAACAAGATATAAACGAAAATACGGGATAAGGGATCAATATCAAGGTTAAAAATAACATCTATAATAGCACGAAACATTGCACGAATAATTAAAATTATGAAAAATCAAATATTAAGAATAAAAGTGTACAAATTATTGTCATATTTTTAATTACTAATTACAAAAATATGGAGTAATCAATCAACGAATAAAAACGTGCAGTACTATTATCATCTTTGTTAATAAAATATCAATGATTTATTTGATATCTTATCACATCTTGAATTTATTTGTTATTGATCTTATTTCTACATAATGTTTTAAAATTATTTCAAATAGTTTTAATTATTCGAATCGCCTCTATGTGTCGTTATCCAATTGGAGGAATAGAGTCGTTCGACTCCGATCAGACAGACGTATTTCTAGAAATAACAAAAGAGATAATTTGTCAAAATAAAGTGTTCGCGCTTTTCTCTTTCGAGATGAAGAGATCGTAGCAAGAGGAAAAGATGGCGGGAGAGACGAAGAAAGAGTAGAAGATAAGCCATGGGAAATTGGTTGAACTGCGACATCTCGTTCTTCTAGTTTCACAATAGCACTCGCTGCTCGCGTCGTATTACGAACTCCTCGGTGCGGCTGAATCGTTCCATGTCGATGGAAGTGAAATTTTGCTCGTTCGTGACGACCCTCGGCTGCAACCTGGCCGCACGAAAGCTCCAGGCCACGGTCGAGTTAAGCTCTGGAAAAGCTTCGAAAGCGCTCCCGGCTGCGGTTTCCCATTGCAATAAATAAAGCTGATAAGCCGGCCTCGCTGTTTGCGAACGTTTTACTATTACTTTCCCTCGCTCTCCGCCTTTGCCAACTATTCTTCATCGTTTCCATGTCACGATGAACGATCGCACCGGACCCGTAACTTCGATCCGGCGCCCGATCATTCCGAGTTTTGGCCGCTCACATCTTCACACGTTATCTGTAAATGTTCTCTCTTCGCGAGAAAGTGCAGAAATGTATTTTCCATTTTCCAGTAAAGTTAACTATCGATTATAACGTTCGAGCGAAGTTGCGAAATAGCGGAGATTAAAACTAGAAAAATAATAATAGCGAAATATCAAACTCGTGTTCGTACTGTGTAAAACTTTGATTCAAAGTTATCTTGCGGTTTTGGATGATATCCTATTTTTCTCTTCTGTTCCTACTTTCCTTGTTTGGATTAAGTTTCAAATTCTTCTGGGAAATATCGCTACACATATTTTCTGAGAATAAAATCGATGAACGTGAAATAAAATTTGCAGAACTGATGTCAGGGATGAACGGATAGTAAGACGACACGCGAATGTGCAGTATTTAGACTTTTGCAGAGAAAAACGCGGCACTGCATCGAGTTTATCGCGATGTAAATGTGTCTAATGTTCACAGGTTATCACGGTGTGGCTGTATAATATTGCACCCGAGATTAAACTGAGTTTGCAATTAGGTTATTTTGTTACGTTGGTTATTCACGAAGTGGGATATCCAAAATATCGGCTTTTATCGCGGCAGAAGCTCATGTAAATCACAGCATTTATTTTCACGTTGTATATTTATTAAATATAAACGGTTACTGGAATATTGGTGCAACGAATAACCGATGGATTTAAATGGTGAGGTTTTCTCCATGCAAACTTTAATGCGTCATATAAATTTCATTCAATTGCGTAACGATAATGGGAGCCTCGTATGAAAATGTGTGCCCTGTATGAAAATGTGTGTAAATTAGATGTTCATTGCGTCTCTATAGTAGCTTTATGAGGCACTTTTGCAACAGATATTTTGCAGATATATGCAAATATATATCTGCAAAACATGTGCAAATTTCCTAGCATCGTGTATAGCATTTTTGACCTAGATATTTAAATTTTAGAATCTGAAAAGTATGTATAATACTGGGTAAAAATAAAAATAAAAAACACAGTATAAAAGTATTGATTACACTAGCCCGAATTTACACTTTTGTTGTTTCAACGAATTTTATTGTTTCCCGTAATTTTTTAAGTATTGAACATGAATCCGTTTTCAAAATTTGGATATCACGTCATAATTTAAAAATAATTGTTAAAAAGGCCAAGAACAATGATTTTTAGAATTTTCATGATGTAACATTGGCAGTAAAATTTCTTTTATAATTTATTACTGTCACGTGAAAGTATCAATTTTTAGCTTCAAAATGCATTTTATTTCGTTTTGGTATGATTTTTTGTTTTTGAGGTATAACAATTTGAGATATAACGAAATATCTGTTAAAAAATAGCTTTTTCTTCATGTGATACATGGAAAAGGCATTTTATTTATCTTAATATATTGTGGCCTCCCTTAATATCTCCGCTATTATATAGCGAATCCTAATGATTACTTATGGAATTTTTATGTATTATTTAAAAAAAATTTTTCTTAAAGTTATATAAATGCTTAAGGTGGTACAGACAGTACAGTCACCCTATGTATGATCATACTAAATTAAAAAGCGATATGAAATTGACAAAATACAGTATAGATATTTTTAATCGTTATATTTCGGAAATGGAAGATCAAACCGAAACAAAACAAAATGCATTTTAAAGATAAAATTTGATACTTTTGTAACATTAACTGTTGCCGATGCTACAACGTCATGAAAACCTTCAAAAATTGTCATTTTTTGCTTATCGATGCCATTTTTCTGAAAATTGTGACGTTATAGTCAAATTTGGAAAACAGATTTGTGTTTAGTAAGCAAAGTACATTAAAAAAAAATAGCTAAAATTGTTAAAATAATTTTTTTTCGCAGGCTATATTATATATATTGTAAAATATAATTTTTAATAAATATTTCTATATTTTATATTAACCCTGAAATATTTTGATATGCATATCCATTTTTTCCCTATGTTTTCCAATGCTTTTTCTTGTTTCTAACTTTTTATTACTAAAGATGTATACATTTGTTTATTATGTTTCTTGATCTGGTATTTCGATTGAAAAAAAATTATTTACAATATGTTCATTTTTATGAAAGTTATAAGCAATTGAATTAGGTTGAGTATATTATACACCAGGCGTTTAACGATTAAGTTGTTACAAGAATGAATGAGGCTGAAAAATCTTAAACATTTATTAATCTTAAACATTGAAAAAAAGATATGATATCAAAACGAGTTGAAAATATATTTTTCTTTGTATAGTGTTCTTTGATCTAAACGACTAGGCACGCAAATTCATACATAAAGTTTTAAAAGGGTTTATTGTACGTGTATGACGTAGAATATTTGAAGGCAACGCACACAATTCGATCCGATTTAATTTCGAGGAAATAGGACGAGTGAAATTATTCGACATATTTGGCAAATTTATTCGCATTGTGTGCCGTGAGTGCCTCGGATGATTTACGGCATTTGAGAACTTATTATGTGAGCGCAATGCGCCAAAATACTTAACGTCAAAGAGATTAGCTTTTTGGTCACGAGACACGTATGATTTTGTTTTAATTCTCTCATACGTGCAATTCAATTTCGATCTTCTTCAAGGATTATGTAATATGAAACATTACATCCTTATATTATGCCATATCCTAACGAGAGTGAAGTGAAGTGGATGTATAATAAGAAAATTACGCGAGGGGCGAGCCGAAGTTAATACGAATTTTATCGCGCGCGGCGCGGATTTCCTACAAGAATATATTTAATCTTCTCTCCCAGCGTAGTATCTGTTCGTGCGATTTTTCATTCTAACGACCAATGTCTGCTCGATCAAAATGAACTTCATATAAGCGATGCTTTATCAAAGTTGAAAATAATTCGGCGCTGACACGGATTCTTTCGCTTTCATTTTTTTATGCACGCTGTGCATAAACTCCTTTCCAAAATTTGCTGATACTAAGAGCTTCTTGCCTCATGTGCTAACGAGTCCATTATAAAGTTTACGTTGGACGTGTCAATAAGTTGCGTCATAAAACTTTGTCCGAGATAACGGTGGCCTCTATTCAAACTTGTTTTCTCGTGGGACGCGGCCACGTTGTTCAGCCAATCTCTTTCCGGTTTGCGAGCGGAAGTATTAGGATGCGCTGCGAACGCTTCGTGCCAAGGCATAATCGCGCGCGGTTAGTATCCATTACGCGTGTGTATGATGCGCGTGTATGCGCGTCGTGCAATCGAACGATGTCAGTTCGTGGTCGGTCAGGGTCTGGTAACCAGAACTGCGTCACGACCACCGGGGAGGAATTTCACGAGGAACCCGAAGGTAACCCGACGACGGCCACAGGCTATGAGCAAACACCTCCTCACGACCACGAGCGCACCTGACATGCGAATGCATGCGCATGCAATTGGACAAGGGGAGTTAGATACCAGTTAGGCGTTAAAACTGATATTGTGATATTATAAAGGCAACTGGAAATGCTTTATACATAAAGTACTATTTGCAGCATTACAATTTAGGAAATTATAGTATTGAAAGTAACATTTAAAATAACAAATATAAAAAGGAAATTAATTTTTATATTTTTATTTTATTAAATTCGCTATATTTGATCCCTTATCGCTCCCTTATTTCAAAAGTGACATGACTCAAAGAATTAAATTTCTTTCAAAAAAAGAAAAGTTAATAATTTTTCAAAAAAAAACCTTTTTTTTACCTTGACAAAAAATTATTTAAATAATATCGGCAAAAAGAATGTATACTTATTGAGAATTTCTAACACAATCAAATGTCACTTTTCTTACTTTTTTAAATTTTTTAATTCGAAATTTTTTATGAAGTTAGTTTACTTCTGATTTAAGATAATGTTTACTTATTGAATCATGGCAATAACCATATATTGAAAAAAATGATTAAATATTTATAAATATTTGCTTGAATAGTACTAACTAAATATTGATAATATTTATTTGGTATAAGAATCAAATTTGATTTAAGTGTTATTTCTTTTATTGAATAAATATTTATTTATGTAAGTAAATGTTTAGTTAGTGCTATTCAAATAAATATTTATTAAAATTTAATAAATTTTTCTTCAGTGTAATAATTTAAAAAATCATGTCCTTTTAATTGTGTTATCTTTGAAGTAAGAGAGTGATATTATTTCTGCGTGCTAATTTCCGCGCTTAACTCTTATACTTTTTTTTATTTTAATATATTTATATATTTTACTTTTAATATATTTAATAGTTTTTTAAATTTTAAAAGTTTGTTAAAATATAGATTTAAAAAATAATTACAAATTTATACTTAAAAAATAGTATTTAAGTTATTAATTCACTTAAAATACTTAAAATAAGTCAATAAATATCTGAATATTTGAGGATATTGTTTAATTCAGAATTATTATTTATTATATTTATACAGTTTGAAGAAAAGTTTGTTTAAACAACACAATTCAATCCACTTTGTACCGATTAGTTCGTCAGAAACGTTTATTCACATCGAAATGTGTAAATTCGTCTTTACGTTCCGTTTGTTCATCGGATACAGCGCGGTCCATAAAGTACGCGCCTGGAAAAACAACCTCGCGTTATCGATTTCACGTTACATACCGCACGACGATAAAACCTACCGCCGATATCGTGTATCGCCTCGCTATGTGACACGACCAATTTTTTTCTACATTGTTGAAACTCACCGCGATGCCATAATTATTGAACCGTGCAATTTTAGGACTCTATTGTAGACGCCGACAAGAATTTCCTCGGAAAGGTACATTTTCATAAGAATGGAAACAAATTCTTAGCGAACTTCTTATCTTACATGACAACTCGATGGTAGAATATATTAAACATCAGCAATAAATTTTACTCAGAAATACAAAAAATTCTTTTTTTTTTCTATAAAAACATGAATGGATTTTATTTCACGTCCGATTGCGAACTTTTTACAACATCCATGGTTTTTCTACCGTCAAAAATTAAACTGCGATATATAACCTACTCGGTTTTTTTATATTTTCTTTGTTAGATTTTTATCGAAACATTTTTATTTTAAGGATATATCAGATGTATAGTTTCTGTAAAAAGTGACTGGAATTGGAAATTTATATTTTCAGTATAAAAATGAATGTTATATGAATGTACATATGAAATAATATATATAAAGTCAATATTTAATAATATAATTGTAAAGTTTAAATGAAAATTTTCTCATTTTATCTTAATTATTTTTAAAAAATATGTATTTACTTCTTACTATAATACTTACATAATTTTGATTCAGGTCTAAATCGTCACTAAACATTTGTATTATTTTCAAATATAATACAGAAAAATCTGTTTTTTCATAATTTTTTTGCTAAAAAATATATGTAATACATTCTTAAATATGATATCCTCATATCATTTGTACATACATTTGTATTACATTGTTATCATGAAGCGTATAATCAAACTCATAACTGCACTCGCGCTATGCTAATAACTGCATGATTTTCCAACGAGAGGCGTTTGCTCAGAATGCCACCTTGTCAGCGGTAGCCGCATCGGGAGACATAGTTGGGCGAGTGGGCGGCCGCTAAGGGGGTGGACGCGGGTACGCGACCGAGAGAGGTAGGATGCGCGAATAGTAATTAATGCCGCTGCAGCGTTGCAGTGGACCAAGAAGCTGCGGGACCAGCCGGCCCGAGCGGCAGGAGGCGGCCACGGTGGCGGTGGAGGCGGTGGAAGCGGCGGTGCCAGCCAAAAGCAAACATTCCTAGAGTCACGGCATCCGGTATCCCGAGTATCCAGGTATTGGTTCGACACGTACCAATTATAAGCTGGCACATTGGTCATTTGTAACGCGCCGGAATGCCGCGTGGACTGGTCGTGGGAGAAGCACGACTGGCTGGTTCTTACTACCCTAGATTGAGCGCCATTTAACCCTTTCTTTGTATATCGCACCAAACATTGAACCTCGATCTCTATTCTATGAATTCTCCTATCTTCTGCGAAGTATTTTAGGCGAGCCTAATATGCAAGAGAGAACAAATGTTGTCCGTTATTATTCCGCTGCGGTTAAATGCTATTTGTTAAACATCATGTCAGCTGTGATATCGCCATTATTCCCATTGTGATCCGTCGGATTTGAATTAACCAAGAGCGTAAGGTTTTCGTCCTTTACAAAACCGTTCGACGATCATGGATTAATATAGCCAAAGTGCCAAACTAGTTTACATCAGATTTGATCTTGGTTCGATGCTCGTCGGTGTTTAGTTTCTCGCGCGTGCTCTTTGTATCCGGAAATAATAATTCGATTTCCCTAATCGTATAACCACGCGCGCGATTGTGTTGCGTACATCAAGTTTGGCCGATAACTCCATGCAACTGGAAACTGGAATAATTGATCTCGTTTTACTTATGGCGAATCAGTAGCATTAGGCTGGCAGATAATGCTAGGTGCAAAATTCGGCTATTAATTTCGGTATGCATAAAATATAGGTCGATATATGTATACAATTGATCAATAATAACGATTCAACGTTCAACTTTTATTCTATTTATGATTTTACTTCAGTTATTAGCTTAATACAAAATTAATTATTGCGAGACAGTACTTAGCTAAAATGTTAAGTTTCTAATAAGATGTCATTAAAAATGTTACAAATTGATGTTGTAAATCTAAAGCTTTATATTAATGAAAATAGTGCAAAAGTTCGCCATATCGACTTAATAACTATATCGTATTATCACTTAATATCATTAAATTTATTAATCATATTAAAAATAATAATAATTACTAAGCTTATTGGACGATAGATCAATTAGATTTAAAATGACGAAGTAATCAATAAAAAGCAGCTAATACGAGCAAACGCAGTTATCGGCATTTGCTTAGAGAAAAGAAATATGCTACTTTTATTAATATTGAGCTTTATATAAATCGACTGCCACTCCCAATTTTTTTCATGCATTGAAAAAAATGTTCCGATTGAATCAACAAAACGGACTTACCAATAAAATGCCATTCTTGATGGATCTTTTTATTAATTTAATTAGAATATTTCATAGTATAATAATATACTTTAAAATATTTTTTAAATATATCTTTTACTTATAAACGTTACTTATAAATCAACAAAAATACCATTCTTGTTGGGTCTTTTTGTTGATTTAATTAAATTGTTGATTAAAAGAATATTTTTCTTAGTGTAATAAACATTTATAAATAGAAGATACCTTATCAAGAATATATATTTTTAAAAGTATATTTTTATTTTTTTCGATATATTTTTAAAATTTATTGTCGTAAAAAAGAATTTTATTTTGCATAAACGTTAACATAATTTATTTGACTAAATTTGATGCCGGTTTGTTAAATAGAAGAACGTATAATTTCTAGATTAAAACTCGACGTCTGTCTAAGATAGGAAACGTATTTTACGGATTAACTATGCCGGGTCTTATCACTCGAATGTGTATGCGCTCCTCTTATGTTTCTACCTGCTATATTTCATTCACAATGAGACCGTGCTCTGTATTGTATGTATACTCAGATATCGAGTTATAAGCGAACGTATACCAGAGTGATTTGTTTCGCGCGGAGACAGCCGGAGCGAATGTCGTGAGATTAAAAGAGCGAGAATGCCTTCTCCCCCATCTCTTGGAAGGCACGAATGATATTCACGATTGTTCCTCGTGTCCCGATTCGCAGAACTGCGGAATCGCTCGTGGATACCCGCTTTTCGGATATTAATTCTTCGCTACACGCGGTAGCTCTTCAAAGGGTTTCCGATTCCCTTACCTTTTGTTTTACAATTTCTTAGGCCAAACTAGAGATCTGTCGAGACTTTCTTTACTCGGCTTTACAAACATAAATGGATGCAACGTATTCTTTATTGTATATATTCTTTGGCAAATACGAAATTTTAATTTTAGCATTACAGAGACACGTAAATTGAATATTATTATATTATTAAAGACAAAAAGGATGGTATCCAATTAGATCTCGGTAGATTTTTAAATGGAAAATAATGATGAGACATACTACTGCATTCGAAGTATTCTCGGATACGAAAATTAAATTGAAATAAATGTCTGTGATGTAAACGTTCGATAAGATAGTCCTTTTTCTTTAAAGCTATAGACGCATAAAATAATAACTATCTGGACATCATAATAAAAGGAACATAATAAACATAAATATATTTTTGGACGTACTTTTTGAGCTTCCACGAGTATTTGCTTCAAAGCTACGAGATTTATATCTTTCAACTAGTGTCTTCTGCTGGAGATCGACCGTTCTCTAGCCGGAGATCACACTACCCTGTCGAAAAGAGAGATCGAAGTATACTGCCAAAATTGTCGAAACTGTGTGTGTGTGTGTGTGTGAAACTTTCTTTTATTACTCTCTCTATAAAAGAAAAAAGGTTATCAGATGTAGCCCTCTCGTACCAGAGATTACCACAATTTTGCCGGAGATCGATTGTTATTATCAATATTTGTACCATTTTGTAATGCGTTCTCTAAAAAAGAGACCATTTTAAGGTTAGAGATATTTTTCAAAAAACCGAAAGAAAATAATTACAACTTTTTACGATATTTGTTAGTATTAATATTATAAAATTGCTTGTCAGTTTAATTTGTAATACTCCAGTTTCTGTGTGTGATTGTGTTTCAAGATTGAAAACGATTTCAGTCTTGAAACACGATTATGCAGATTGCAGAATTTAAGCACTAAGATCCAGCTCAGACCGATAAAGCTGTCGTTACTCATTGTCAGTTGTGTATTCACATTGCAGTTATAAGATACTTTATTTATTTCATATATACATATACCTATAAATATTTACGACATCGTAAACAATGAAACACAAAATAAATACGAGTTATTCGCAGTATACAGATATTTCCATCACATTGAAAAATGTCCATGTGTATACTTAAAGAGAGAAAATGGTGGAATACAATGATATTTTCATTTACGCATCAAAGAATCGGTAGAACGATTCGTCAGCGAAAGTAGCGATTGGCGAAAGTCGGTCAGCTATTTATCAAAAAGTATAAATGTCTAAAACGGAAAACAAGACTTATGCAAAATAATAATAATAATAATAATGCAACAGATTTTAATTCAATACCTACTCTGCGACAGACAGTATTGTAAAAAATACATTTTTTAAATAATTAGATATAGTTACAATTATTTGAAGAAAAATGCAACTAGATACAAATACAGATAATATTTATTATGAATGTCTAGATATAAATTTATTTAAAAAATAAATCTAGATACGTTGCAGATACTTTTTAAACATATGTTGCACATATATTAAATAATATTTCACATAATTTTCTATAGAGAATAAACAGTTATACAAAAAAATATGTGATTTCTGATATATATATATATGTATATATATGTAATAAAAAAATGAGATGTAAAATAAAGATAAAAGTAAAATTATGCGCGCAATGATAAGTCTGTCCTTTATAGCTATACTAGATAGCATCATAATTTTGTGTGTGCACCGTATTTTATTTTAAGTGCAATGAGTGTACTTTAGTTTAGCTATAAAAATAGACTTAATATTTTTATTCGCGCGTGTCTATTTAAATATATACGTATGTATGTACTATATGTGTCGCAGGTCGATTGTATTTATATATATATCTACAATATATTTAAAAAAAAAAGATTTAAAATAAAATATAAGTAATTATAGTTATAGTTGCTAATCAATATAACTAGTTGTATACGCAGATATATAAAAAATATTTGGATACAGTAACTAGATTCATGTAGCTAGATATCTTACAGTCTGACAGAAATACATTAATATCCTATAATTATTTTATTAACAATATTATAATAATAGGTTTAAAAATATGTTTGAAAAATGCACAAAATGCAAAATATATTTTATAATGAATATCATTTATGGATTTTATATAAATTAGGTACCATGAAATTAAGTAAAATAAATAAATACTCTAAAGTTTTGCTCGTTAGAAACAGAGCGCATGTGATAAACATTGATTTCTGCATTTACCTCGTGAAACGACGAGCGATCTCGTAACTTTAGGGAGATATAAAGGATGTTGACGTTTGAGCGACGTTGACGGATACACGCCTTGAAGGGGTTGAAATAATTTCAATCGCGAAGCGCTTGCGGGGAAAGTGGGAGTCGAAAGACGGGCGTGTTTAAAGCCAATTTACAAGGTTTACTTCTGACGATTGAATTATTCAAAAAGTGGGAGTAAGTAAGAAAAGATGTTATATGACGCCTGAACCAGTTTTTATGTCTTCCAGAATCGATCGGGTTAATAGCAGTCGACTCATAATTTTATAAGAAATATTGCTTCATCAATTACATTTAATTTAAAATTAAAATACGCCGAATCAATTTTCGCTTTTAAAGTAGAGTATATAAAATCGAAGTATATTGCATGTGATATATTTATATTCCGAAAAGTCAGGAAGTATAACAATTTAATAATTTAGTTTCTCGAATAATTTGAAACATTGATTTCAACAATAATATTAGTCTTATCATATTATTATTATAAAATTGACACGCTATTGTACAAGCAAAATTTTTTGAGTATTTATTTTAATAATCACAGAATTATCGAAGAATAACAATTCAAGAGAGCATTGTTAATCTTATTATTTGAGAGAATAATCGTACCTTAATCTTAATTAAACCTTTCGTTTACTCGAAGGTCTCAATTCTCGTTAAATTCTAATTAACCTGAGAAACTAATCATCTATATTAAGCGATGAAGGAATTAACGTTACTCTATACACGTTCGCTTCGAGCAAACACACATTCATAGGATCAAGCAAATTAAAACGCGTGAGGTGTTCTATGAAAGTGAAAGAGCCTATTTGAATTTTTATGGCAAAACTAGTTAATTGC
Source organism: Mycetomoellerius zeteki (assembly GCF_001594055.1). Taxonomy (NCBI): domain Eukaryota; kingdom Metazoa; phylum Arthropoda; class Insecta; order Hymenoptera; family Formicidae; genus Mycetomoellerius; species Mycetomoellerius zeteki. Next base: position 1,906,040 of record NW_017256778.1, on the reverse strand, counting down.
TCTTTTAGTCGTTTGCAATTAGCCTATCTTTCGCGAATAAAATCAGTAACAATTCTGCAAAAGCAGAAATAAACGAAATGAATTAAATCAACAAAGCTAAATAATAAAATGAATTTAATAATACAAAATAAAATATATATGTGTATGTGTGTTAAAAATTATTTTTTCTACTGAAATTTTACGTAATCAAAAAATTACATGAAAAATTATTAATATGTGGATGTGTAATAAAAATTAATATTACAAAAATCTAGATAATCTAAAAATATTCAAAAGAGTACAAATAAAAAATATAAAGGACTACAAATATTGTATATATGCAAGTTATAGCATATATATAATTCACATTAAATATTATTTAAAGCATTAAAAGATCTAGCTTTGACCGGTATAGGCTTCTAGTTTATCGATTGTGTTCTCACATATATGGTCTAAAAATGAGTTTCTTATTTAAAAAATATAAATCTTAGCAATATAATAATATATTTTATAATATATTATTAAATTTATAATAAAACAAATTTTCTTGTAAATATATAAATTGAAAAAATTATTTCATAATTTATCTTTTGTACTTCAGTTATGTAAATGTAAATTTTACATTACTTTCTAGTAGTTTAATAATAATGCATACATATATCTCTCAGTATGATGTATATACATATATATATATCTCTCTCTCTCAGATGATTAACATGATGAAGATCATTCCACGTAGATGGTATCAGATTTAAAATAAAAAAGATCCGTACTACTGTGAACATCGCGATGTCATCTTCTCGCGCACCGTTTTCCATTATGTGATTTTATATTCTTGAGCAATCTCCGTCCATGCACCTATGCACACATGTACGTACTTCTGTGCCGGTTAGGAAGAAAAGTACGGAGTACAGCTTGAGATGAATTATGGTCGAGATTTTTCATCCAGTGGGGCGCTACGTGAGTCGCATTGGACTGCGAAACTTGTCGGAGTGTCAATCGCTCGGCTTTTCGCCGTGCGCGTGACTTCCGCAAACCACTGAGAAATTATGTTACGACAATCGGGATGAATTAGTTAGACCTGCGCAAAAAACGACGATTTTATCTCGTAGTTTATCAAACGGTTACATCTTCCTCGACGCGCGCATTGGTTTATATTTTCTACGACCGCGCGTTTAATAGCACACATTTTTCGATAGTAGGTTTTAAAATCTAATGGATTAATTAATGAACGTGCGTGAAAAAATTCACTCCAATCTACCAGCGTTATGATAGCCGTTTATATTCACTTCGACCAATATTCGTCGCCAATGAATGTTCATGAAAAAGAAAATTATTCGGAAACGACTGCACTATACGCGTTGGTGTAACGGCGTGGTGTAACGGAGAAACCAAACAAAAATAAACGTCGAGAGCGTTATCAGAGAGTTCGTCTATCGACGCGCAATTCTGAAAAGCGGGTTTCCGCCGGCGTCGACAGTGGCTTTGTTTACGCTTCTTTCGGACTATAAACGCTTTTTGGATCATCGAATTCACGCGAAACTGTAGAACACGTCGCATACAAATACGCATCCACATCGTATGATTATAAAAGTACAAAAAAAGAATATGAATTTTCTTTTTTTTTATATTTTATATTAATTCTTTTTGATAACGTCACGATTTCTCTTTGGCAATTTTATTATAATTCTACGATATTATAATTTGATGAATTATCTAATTAAAGAATATTATTTAACGAAAATTGGAATTCTGTAAAATAAAAGTAAAATAATGTATCTCAGACATGAAATTGCAAAACAAGTTGCAGCACAAAGAAAGATCGAAATTATTAACGTACTCTTACACATCCAAAGGACAATATAAGCGTTATTATAACATTAATAAAATTAATGCAAATATTAAATAATATACGAGGCTTCCTGAAGCATATTCGATCAAAAAAATGTGCGCTTGCATATTTTATAGTGGCGGCTTCGGGCTTTAATTAATTAAGCCAATCGCGTCACACGCGTAGATTCTTATCCTGCACGTGTGTTTCGTACATATACGCGCGTTCCTACCAATTAAAGTTTTGTTTCTCTTCCCTGGTCGCGAGACACATAATATTTCCGCCCTCGTTATTTCCGCCAGCGGCGGCGGAATTTTGTTTTTAATTAAAACTATGCCTATCGCTCACGAATTATGGCAGTGGCGCCGTTGCCATCCGTAAAGTCTCAACGTAGCGGAAAAAAAGTCGTAACCCTTTTGTTATTGGCCCATTGCTGTACTTTACGTGCCGCGCGCCACTGCATCCGGTGATATTGGCAAAGACGTATTTGCCCATCGATCACTATTTCGTGAAATACCGAGTGACCAGGCTAGTGTAAATCCGTCTCGGATTTATTTGCTGTCAGCAATAAATTCGAGAATCGCGAAATACTAAACACGTTCTTTATTTTATTTGTTCCTTTTGATCGGTTAAAGAAATGCTGTTTGACACTATAAATGAATTACTGTTTCAATAGTGCAACATGTTCGAACATGGCACTTCTATTTTTTTCCTTTCTGAAAATATATTTCTGTTAAATATATCAGCTTTTTTATATGTACATTGTTAAATTCGTAATGTCAATTATATTCAGTTTGAGTTATTTTTATTCATTTCGGTAAATGTTCACCTTTACACAGTCAGCCCCAAATGATTTCCGAGTGATCTTGACCTTGACCCTCAAGAAGGTGAAGGTCACTGACCTCTTTTCCGTCGCTCACTATTCGTTAAAAAGTTATCAACGAAACAATATGTATACACAGAATTTTAGAACACAAAATACATACGAGATCATTCTCGTTTCATATAATATTTATTCAACACATAAATAATATTTTGCCTATATTTCACTTTAAAATATTATATTTCTGGGGGAGAGAGGGGGAGTGGGGGTGGGGATGAGAGTTTACACAATAAACTTTGATTCGTTCGCTATCATTGTATCAATCGTTCCATCGATGACATTTAAAATTGTGGGGAATCTTCGTTTTTTTTTTTGCAAGCAATTAAATTTGGTATCAGCTATTATTCTAATTAACCTGAGAATAGTCACTTATTTTTACACCCGAAAAAATGAATTGTTGTAAAACATTGTTTTGTATGGATATTGTTTAAGATTGTTTAAATAACTATTCCTTACAAATTTTTAAATATGCGATTCCATAAAAACATCTGCAATAAAAAGTTATATTAATTAAAATCTTTATTTTTTAGAAATACTGTTATAATAAACACATTTAAATCTATAATATTCTCAAATGCTAATAACGAGAAACAATTAAAAAAATGGTCTTAATAATAGTGATTTTAATTGAAGTATGAAAACACCAGGTAATCATTTACGTTAAAACAATTAGGCGATTACTCTTTAGTTAAATATTTACTAATCACGTCACATAGTGACACGAGAAAGTAGTTGCATTCAGCAAAAAAAGTTTCGCAACTTTTTTGTAAGATTTTTTAATATGATTGGTTCTTGTAATATCAATTCCTCACTGGATCTAGGTGTATAACCAATATAGGTGTACAAAGCTGCCTTTTTTTTTACTGAATGCAGTCAGTGCTTCAATATTTAAGCGCTTTTAGTGCGATTCATGATTCATTGGTTCTTCGCGCAGACATGGAAATACAACAAAAGCATGATGAAATTTTAGACGCGTATTTATTTAACGTCCTAAGAAACCACCGATTGAGAACTTTGGGACTTCCGGCCCTTCGATTACGCTAATTCCGAAATCATCGACAAGAAACGCGTTGCGATTAAATGCACGTTAGTCTGCCTCGTCCGCCTGATTAATCCCTGCCACCCGGTCTTTTACCCACTTGGCGAGAGGCGGTTAGTGCTCGAAGGACTAAAACTGACGAAGAGGCGTCATTTGTTCCGACGACGAGCTCGACCCATCGGCGCATCGATTTTTGTTTGATTATCTTGTTAGAGACGCGCCCGGAATCGCGTTGTGTCTGTGTCTTCATTAAAGTCCACTCGACCGCGCGAAGAGGGTAGAAACGGGGGTGAGTTGGAGGCTGAGAGGGACGGCAGTTACAGCTTCGACAACGATGGCCCAGCAAGAGAGAGAAATATATAGAGAAGAGAAAGAGCGAGAGAGAAGATACAATATTCATCGACTAAAAATACATCATCGACGTGCTTTTGCCGATATTGAAACGATGGATCGTTTGGACGACACTGTTGAACGCGGTTTTAACATCCCTGTTTATCTTCGTCCACCAAGCTTAAACTGATTGCTTGACAACTAGCGTTTCAATTGTATCACTCCCGCATGCTGCATATCAATCGGTGCGTGATTTGTTTTAGCGACATTAGTGATGCAGTATGTTCTGAGAATGATCAAATGACAGGGATACAATACAATGGAATCATTATTAATTCTTCATTAACAATTAATTATACAGTTTTGGAGACCACTTCTTAGATAGAACACAGAGTTATAGTTGAATGATATCATAGGACATCATTACGATGTCATTGTCACTTAAAAGTGAACTTATAATTGACAAATTATGTCAAATGACGTCCTACGACTTCTGTATTCCACAGGGAATCTCTTTTTAACAATATGGTAGTTTTTGCTTCAAAATGTTTTCCCCAGAAACAAATAGACTCTTTACTTTCTTACTTTATACGATCTTTCTCATTAAAAAAAAAAAATAAAAAAGAAACGGCTATCTCGCTGGTCTCGGTTGCTCTATGCCAAAATGGCGTTGCTAAACTTCCTTCAAGACGCAGACCGAGTCGCGCGGGAGAGCGAAGAAATAATTGGACTCTCTCGAACGTGTTCGATGCAGCTCGCGCGAGATTCGAAGGGATTCACGAAAAAGGAAGGTAATTATCGTCTTCGAGTGCGCTTCGCAGATAAAGTCGGCCGATAAAACGTTGAACGGCAGACGCTCACAGTAATGAAACAACGCCATCGTTTCGTATTATCTCTGTATTTTATTTATGTTTCACGCGTATCTTTCTCTTTTCTCCTCCACTCGCAGAATCCATATCGAAATGAAGAAACATCTCGTTATCAATATTTGATTGATCTTACTTCTGCACGATAAGTACTCTTGTGCGCAATCGCTTGCTTTATTTTAATAAAGCTAAAAATCAGATATGTGTCTGTTATTACAGCACATTGAAAAAAAAATTCTGGTAATAATCAAGCCTGGATGGTAGTTACTAAAGCTTTGTCAAAATAATTTCAATTAAATGTTTTCGGTGTTATATAATAACCAGATATAATCAAAGTCAATTAAACTAATTTTACTTTTCTAAAAATTATCTTATTTTTTTAATTGTTATCAAACTTTTGATTACTGTTATTATATATTTGATAATATTTAACGTATTTACTGTATTAATATGCTAAACAAAATGTATTTGATTATTATATACTAGACTTTTTTTTCAATATACATTTACGTTATTCCTTTATACGTACAGAGTATGTATGTAGAAAATTTGGAAGGTTAAAGATTCACTTTGAAATTCTTTGACTGTTAATTAACGCATTCTTTTGAAGCAAGTACCGGCTTAATTGTTACGATTTAAACGACTGTTGCGAGATTGTAACGTGGAAATCAGGCTGCCTGCTAATTCGCTTCATTAAGCGCCGTTCGGCGGAAACACCATTGACAAATGTCGCCGGTATTTGCATTTCGAGGTCGGTATCGATCGTGAAAGATATTGAGAGCCGTGTTATTCTGCGAAACGGCAGATACTATCTTAATTGGACATTTTACAAATCGACCTGCAAGAATTTAATCTTGCAATCACACGACATAAACGAATATGCGGATTAAAATTATATCGAATTTGAATGAGTGATGAGGTTTTGATATTTAATCGCGAATTGATAACAATGTAGTTTCAATTACAGTTTAAAGGACATAGCAAATAGATAGAGGAGAGAATATACCATTGAAATTATCAGCGATATATTCCACCACATATAGAGATATAAAAGGACTTATATACGCTCTGAAAGGATTTATAAAATATATTTAAAATATTTGCTTTAAAAAAACATACGATTTTTTACACAAAATATCGCGCTACCATTATCCCAACAAACATAAGAGATTACTTTTTCGTTTTTATCGGCGAAATCGAGACTTGTTCGTTCAAATCGTAAGAAGGCTTTGGCAAGTGCAGGAAAGTTAAAATTACTCTTCTCTCTCTCTCTCTCTCTCTCTCCCCTTTCAATTTCTGTTCTCGTATAATCTTACACTGTATTCTCGGCGAGGAAGTGTCCCTCAGACGGTACGCGAAAGTCTCTTCGTTCGCTCTAGTGTTTGTTCAGTATTCACTTAGAGTCTCGGCCACCGGTTCCTCGTTTTCTCTCCTCTCGAGCGACTCACTCGCGGCGACCCTCTCGCGATTCTATCCTCTGTAACGGTCCTTCACCGTGCTCTCTGTGGGCAAAGATGAATTGTTGTGAGCGGCAAACTGTGCCTTTGTCTTTTCTCCTCAAAGTGTTGCTGTGTGAGAAATATCATTATCGCCGCTAACTAATGATAAAATTCAGTCATTTTTAGGTCGATGGTAAACTGTAGACTGTCGTATTCAATATACATTTTTATTATTTCAGTAGAATAGAAATTCGAATAGAAATTCAAAGATCACTCAATAAATAACACTAGTCTGGAAACAAATAGTTTTAACAATTTTAACTGTTTTTTAAAATGTATTTTTGCCTGCTGAATACAAATCTGTTTTCTATATTTAGCTATCATGTCATAATTTTGAGAAAAATGGCAGAGATAAAAATCGACAATTTTGAGGGGTTTCATGACGTTGCAGCGACAAACATTTTTTTCATATTTTGTTAATACCATGCGAAAATTCTCGATGTAGGGGAGCTCACCATGACAAGATAATTTTTATTCATAATTTATATATATTAGTTTGTGTTGTCTCTGAAGAAGGTTTAAAAGTGAACCGAAACATGTAAGCGCGTTTATTAGAATAAAGAAGTTTTACGCTTGGATGTATTATTTGCGCGACGCCTTCTGCGCCTGACTCCTATTATCCTTATTCTTTCCAATTGCTTTTGATTTATAAGGAGTATTTGTTAGTTTGATTTGTTATACGGAGTAATTAATTATGTGAAAAAAATAAGTTTTGTACTTATATAATCGGATCATATTAAATCAAAGCACGATATGAAATTGATAAAATACAAAATATAATGTGTGATTTTCAAATGGTTAGAGAAAAGATAAGGGAGAGGGGGAGAGAGAGAGAGAGAGATGGTTATGGAATATATTATTATAATGGAGAGTTGGTGGAACACCACGATATCTTGGTATAGTTTACGCTACATTCTGGAGGCGATCATCAAAATTACTTCTTCATAGTCTGTTTAGACGTTATAACATAATGGCTAGTCATTAGTGTTTATTGCGTTGTCGTAAAAGCTGCATTTCAGTTTTGTAGATACCAGGTAGTTTTACAAATGTGTACTCTTTACGTAACTTTGAAAAGTATTATATGTTGGTATTAATTTTATAACTTCAGTCTAGTAGCTTGGGGGCACTGAATGTGGCTTTCAAATGGTATAGTTAAATTAAATTTGGAAACGGAATATATATATATATATGTGTGTGTGTGTGTGTATGTATCCGACGTGTAAAGTATACTATAATAGTTCGTGATATTCTATATCTCTCCTTCTATTTCCATAACCGCAACCTTTTTCCCTTTTTAATATTTTTATGTGAATTACGGTTGCTCTGTATACCCAAAATTCTACCTATAGCATAATTGGCATCACTGTGTGATTAACAAATTAGTACCAAAAGCAATTATATCACACGAATACCTACAGAATTATTTCAATAAAACAAAATGAGAGATATTCCATGATCTCTCTCTCTCTCTCTCTCTCTCTCTCTCTCTCTCTCTCTCTCTCTCTCTCTCTATTCTATATCTTGAAAACGAAAAATCATACTGAAACAAAACAAATGTATTTTAAGGTTGTTTTTTTTAATAAAGTGCCGAAAATTGCTGCCTCACCTAAAGTTACAAATATCTACATAATTTGGATAAAATATTAAAACTACGTGTATATTTTAATGAAATATAAGTATGAAACATACGATAGCAAATCAAGAGCTGTATCTTCACCAAACGAGAACAAGGTGACGTTATGTTTACTTTTCGAGGTTAAATTTGTATGCAAGTTTACGTATATAAATATTTTTCCAGAATGGCCATTGATCTACTTCTTTGTGACCATATACAATCGTAATTTTTTAAACTATTATAATCTCGTTTTTTAAACTATTATACGTTTTTTTTCCCCCCCTTTAGAAATGTCTATAGTAATATTTAGCAGTTAGTCAAAAAGCGTCTTTGATCCTTACCTGTCACTAATTGTAAGTTATACGTTAAAAGTTTTCAATATTTTTTTCTCTCTCATTTCATCATTAATCTATCCTAAAATTTTACGCACATCAAGTTCGATATTTCAACTTCATTATATAAAGAAATTAGATATTCCTATGGTCGATATATCTCGATTTATTAAAGACTACTTTAAAGTTAAAAATTTATACTTTCGTATGAAATTAACAAAATTAGAAAAAAATTTGCTATCGCGGTATTATATCATAAAAATTCTCGAAATCGTTTATTTGTATCTTTGATGACATTTTTCTGAAAATTGTGACGGCCAAAGGAAAAAGGATTTGTGTTCAGTACTTAAAAACTACGGGAAACGACTATCAGGCAATGATCCTAAAGTGTAAATTCGCAGACTAGTAATTAATCCCTCTAAATAATTAATAAGAGGCGTGCATTCACATTTTCTACCTCTAATGAGCCGCAGGCGAGTGCATGGCGAGCACTATAGAAAAAGTAACTATAGAAAAAGTAAAAAGCACTAAAAAGTAAGTAACACTCATCATTTCTCGTTAATCTAATAAGATCTAAGTAATTACTTGATCACCTTTCTTTTCGGTTTGAGAGTCTATAACTTTGTTCTCTTCCAACTCCACCATGGAGGACTTGTCGCATCGACAGAGCATGCAGTCAGCGAAAGAACATTTCGTCCCGGGGAATTTTTCTTACTTCGAACGAGGCGGATAAACGTGAACGAAAGAATTGACGTCTTTACTGTCGGTTTATACCGGGTGGCTCAAGAGAGAACACGGTGAGCTTTTGTTGCGGTTGAAGTATTTGAGAGCAACGCATCTCTCTATATCTTCCGTTCTCCCTTACTATCTTTAATCCTATAAGAAACGAAGACTCCTCCATCCTTCAATTCTTTCCACTCAACTACTATATTCTTTTCATTGCGGTTATATTGCTGCGAGAGCAATATCTTAAAAAACGCAACCACTCGATCGTACTTGAAGTTTGGGACACCTGTTAGATTTTTTCCCACGACAAACAGTAGTGTGGAAAAACTTGTCTGATTTTAAATTAATGATTAATTTTATTGTTTCAAGTATATAAATAAAATTATCTTTTGTTTCTCGGCAGCTGTCGCATTTATCAAACTTATTGAATGTGCATTTAAAAAAATTCAGAATAAAATATCGATTTTGAATTTATTAAAGAATCCATTATTAATGAAGCAAGGGAACAGGCGATGTGATAAATGATAGAACATTCAGCGTGTCGCGTATGAAGTTATTTACGATTATTCTACTACCTTTTATCAAACTATTTGCATCTTTACGATATCAAAATATCAAAAACGATGACAGCCTTTACTCATCTATTTATCAGATTTTTCGCGCGAAATTTTTCGCATCGACATAAATTTCTACGCGTGTCTTCCATCATCTTCCGAAACGAATTGCGTTTTGTAGCGACCGCGTCTGTATTTGAACGGTTTTCATATACGCGCGCGACAATCGCAGATCGCGGAGATTAGGGCACGCTCGACATCTCGGAATCGCGAAATTCTCCCTCGAGGAAAGTTCTTGACGACGGTGGTAATGGATCCGAGACCGGTGCCGGCGGGGCATCCGAGCACGAGAAGACGAGAGATGAAACGTTCCGGAGAAAATTTTGCTCGACGGTCTATAGGATGTTCTTTAAATTGGACAAAACCCATCGCGTACATTGTGATATTTTCTTTCATCATATTATATCGTTATTTTATTAAAAAAATATTGTAAAACCACTGTGAATATAATCAACTGTAAGATTATATTTTAATAATTCTACAGGGTTATTATATATGTATAAAATATAACTCTGAATATAAATTTTGCATGCGTTTTCACTTGATTTGAAATTTTGAATTTAATAAAGAATCCATTTTTTTTTAAACTTTCTTTATTTGCTCAAATATATATATTTAAAGCATAAGGACTTGAAAATTAATAAGAATCTTTGTAGGATAGATACGAGCAGTTTATTTTTCATTATACATACGTCTTATAAAAAAAAATGGTCTGAATTTTGATGCATCAAACTCTTTAGTATTATAAAAGCGAGGCTGATCTTCGCACGGAAATTTTTTCACACTCATACGTAATTTAATTTAATTTAATTTAATATTTTCCAGCGTTGTCGGGAATACCAGCACGATGTAAGACTCTCAACCTCCCAACGAGGCGACCGTCTTTATCGAATCAACTTCTTCATCTCCGTCCTTTTCCGTTTCCCTCCGATTTCCCACGCGTCTCACCTTTCTTTTTAAACTGTCTCGCAAAATATTTTGCAAATTGAACTTTTAGCGACGCGTTTCATGGTTTGGGAAAAACTACGAAATCTGAAGAACGTGCCGAAAAATCGATAACAGGCTATTTACATGCATGACGTGCCTTTAAAAAACCACCTTTCGTTTTATGGCACGAATTTATTATATAGCTTGATTAAACAAATTTGATTTTTTAAGAATATATTAGCGAATATAAAAGGCTGAAAATTATTATAGAAAGGGAGATTTATGTATAGACTTAAATTAATACGTCAATAGTTTAACTTGCAAAATAATACGCAAAATAATACGCAAATAATTGTAAAAAAAGTAATGTTAAGAAATCTAATACAATTAGAAATTTGCGTAGATACGTGAAAATATAATTTTCGTTTTTTATAAATATTAACTACGCAGAATAAACAGGAAATTTTAGAAGTATTTACACACGAGAACATAAAATAAAATATGCTCGAGTAAGCTAAAATCTGGTTGACTCCTGATAAATCGGAATTATATCAAAATTTGCATTTACTTACAATTCTGTCGACTTCTGCCAATCAAAAGAGTTCTACAGTGTTGTTGTTTACTGTTTGTACGGTGTGTATCGGACTTTCGGCTTACATCGATCGCGACGACATCCTCGAAAGAGAGACAGTATTTGAAATAGAATTGTACAGATACTTACATATGTGTATATATATATATATATATACACCAAGTATGTCACAATACTTATTTCACTTTTGGATATATAGGTACTCATATTTGTTTCATCATGAAATTTTCTTGAAAGTCTTGCTTTTCCCTTGACAATAGTTAAAATATTTAGGAGTAAAGCATTAAAGTAAAAAAAAAAACCGACGAAAATTGAAAGAGAGACTGCTACACTTTATTTCGCGTTTATTTTTCAATAACTTTGTAAAAATTGAACTTAATTACTTCGCGATTAATGGATGTCGGAAGTCATATTTTTTTCAGTCTTCCCACTCGCGCAGTTCGGCATGGTATATTGTTTATTGAAGACTATTCAGCGGGAAATGACGGGGAACGCATCGCCATCATTTATTCATCGAGTCCCCTGGGAACTGTCGAGTCGCGAGCGCATTATTCGTCGAAGCAAAATAGGTGGCCGTGAGCGCTAAACTTCGGCCAGAAGCGTGAACAAAGCGCGCGGGTTTTAATTTTCCTCCCATAAATCGCGAGATATGATCTGTGCGAAGATTTAACGTCGTCCAAAGTGAATGATAATGAGAAACGAGTCCTCTGTCCGGTCGTTTTCGCTGGCGATATATTCTCCTACGTGAATCGCGCTGGATTGGCGCTCGTTTCGCTTCGCTTCGGTTAGGAAAATAGTGAAGTTAATGAATGGACAAGAAAAATGTATGTCGTGCGTTATCGCATTTTTGAATTGTCCACTTTCAAGCCAAATTACAAAGCCAGTGTCATTGCGTATTGACTATGAATTATATGATTGTCGAGTTAATAGTGTATACAGAATGTGTTGAGAAATTATTGGGGCATACATAGATATACCGATAATACTCGTCGAACTAATTGGAGAGATTCTATAAATAAGCGTAGTTTTGCAGCACTCAATTGACATTCCGATGTCCGTTTTATCGGTAATGATAGCCGGCGTTATAAAACATTATGAATGCTAATGAAGTTTTCTTCAATTGCTGTTTATTTTAAGATACTCTGTTTGACACAATGAAAAATGATGTAGGTACTTATTATGCATGAGGATAACTCATCTTTCGTGAGGACGTGTCGTGTTATCTGCTGGGAATATATTGTTGTCTCAATTTTAGAATGAAAAAGAGAGAGCGAGAGAGGGAGAGAGAAAATGTTGTTTTAATATTGTATGGTCACTTGCGACGTTCGTCAATAATCAATAATAATTTCTATCGTTGTGTTATTTTCGATACCGTTTCGTTTCGATTTTACCGATTGAAGCGGACCACTAAAAGTCAGGCCATGCAATATGCAACTGATAATCATATCATGCCTAGTTTCGACACGACAGAGCATTTCGATACTAAAATGCATACCAGTTACTCTTAAACGGATTAAGCTTAACTTATTTAATGGATGAAATAATGGAATTATACCGCATGTGAAATAATTTCTGCTCATCGCGTTATTTTCGAGTGTGGTTAGTCCTATCCCCGAATTCGACTTTGATTCACGCGATAAAATATACGAGGTAACGCGTTTGTATCACATTTAAGTACATAAATTATTTCATATCGATATTAAATTATTTTGTTTTATTAAAGAGGGGCTTAATGCGATCATATAACCGATGGATGATTATGATTTAAAGCAAATTTAAAGACTAAGAAAAAAACATTCCAATTCATCGAATACTATGTTTAACGCTCGAATACTATGTTTTAACGAGAACAACACTCATAAACGGAAAAAACGGTTTTGTTAAAGTACTGAAAAATTTAGCTAGATCTGAAAATAATTTTGTTAGACTAAAATAATAGAACGTTTAAACATTGATACAATTCTGCAAAAATTATTTACAGATTTTAATATATTATCCAACATTATTAAAATCTTTATAAGATGTTCATGAGTATCAAATTAGTACATTGCTAAGCAATTTAATTTGTAATATTACTACTGTAGTTCAATCGGCTTGCGTTTCAAGATCGAAAAATCAATTAAGCGTGCAATTTAAATGACTACATATAGATAATGTATAAATTTACATGGAATTATTTAAACACTTAAGATTCAGTCTAAAGACTTTCCTTTCTTTGTTGTGTGTTTACATTTACTGTTCTAGACACTCTTTGTTTAGTACTGCAAAAAGTTTTAACATTCTAGCAATTAGTTTGAACATTTTACATAATTATTTTGATGATCTAAACGAAATTATTTTCAGATGTGTATCTAGCTAAGTTTTTAGGTACTTCAGCAAAACCGTTCTTTCCATGTAGAATTGAATGCTTGATTGGGCCATAGAAGTACGAATGCTCGCGTTTGCTCGTGACTTCGAACCGCAGACTGGGGACCAGTAAGAACTTAATTACACGCTGAAGATAAGAGGACTTGGCTGTGAAACCGATCGCAGCTGTCGCGGAAGACTACTTTAATGAGCTATCGTTTGAGCCTTTACTGCTCGTCTTTCGCGGAAGTTACGGCCCGAACTTCGTATTCTGGTCCGGCCGGCTCACCTTCAGGAGCAATCTTGTCGCCGTTGTCAAGCCAAGCTGGAGGATTATTATTTCTGTTGCAGAAGCCCGTCTCATTAAGAACCCAGGAAATTACCCTAAAGTCGGGTTTAACCTCTTTGCTTCCAGCGTCCCCAATTATAGACTTTATCTTCATTTGTAAGTAAGTGTATTAATCAATATCTACCGGCAAATAATAATCGAACTTATGTATGTACTTATTAATGTTTTTGTATACCTACTTTTTTTGTATCTTTGTAGTTATATAAATTGGTATAACTAATATGTCTCAACAATCTGATAATATTTATATAAATATTCGAAATCGATAAATATTCGGAAAGAATAAACTTCCCAAGTTTTCCGAAGAATTCGTATTAAATCGGTTATCATTCTGCGATATTATATACAAGACTAAATGTTAATAAATGTCAATATTTAAAAAATTGATTTATGCAGAAAGAAGGTGAAATCCTGCGCATTAAACTTGCTTCTATAAGTTCAAAAGTGAAAGATCTAAAAACGAAACAACACATGATACGCAACTTAGAATGGAGAACGTTTGTTTGAGAGGAAGGAGAAGCAGATCGCAAATCGCAAAATCCGATTTGCGATATCATAGTGAGTTTCAAGCTACGAATATTCTACGGCGATTTTCTTTATATACTCTTGATTTTCCTCTATCGCCGTTTCTGGAGAGATAAAAGGAAACGTAAAACAAACAAATGTTTACTTAATCGATATTCATGAGTCCAGTATACTCGGACATTTTCTTCAATTATGTGAAAAATTGTTTACAACAAATGTTTTTCACAACTTTACATATAAATTTTAAGTTTTATAATCTTATCCCTTGGATTTTAATTTTCAAAATGAAACAAAATCGTTTAATTACGTTAACTTCAAGCAAAGCCACATCAATTTAAAGTATAAGGACCCGCGAACCATTGCAGTTAAAGAAATTTTGGAAAAACTGGAAACGAGTACCGATTAGAGTTATTGGAAATGATTGTGCTGCCGTTGGCGTTATATAATTGTATTTTCACGTGAGAAGAAATAGAAATTACTATTAATCACTATGAGATATGAATGTTTTAAATGCATTAATTAATTAATATCACTAATGCACTTCAAAATATATTTCTATCGGCAAGAGTACATCTTTATTTATGTATGTATATCACGAGCAAATCGAATTTTCTCCGCTCGCTTCTTCTTACTGTATTTCTTTTATCTTTTTACTTTCATTCGCGCTCATCTCGTAGAAGACAACTGCCGCGCAAAGAGGTTTTGCCTACGGAAAGACTAGGAGTCGAGAATGGACAGAACGAGACGGGAAAGTGGTGTGAGAGCGCTCGGTATAACTGCAACTGCGAGCGCGCCGCCTCCGGCGGTACGAGGGAATATATTTCAATCCTTTTCCATCGCTTCGTTCTCGCCCCCATTCCTCGATGTCTCCTCCCACGCCGAGTCTTTCTTCTCTTCTTCGTGCGACAGCTTCTTGAACTCACCTATCCAAAGAAGGATTCTTATTTCTATGCCATTTAAAAATAAACTGCACGTCTTTTACTCAAATCTGCAGGAAAAGTATTAGCTCTATCAAATTTCCTGGGATGTATCGTTCAAGGATTTCGCCATTGGCAAATCGAATAAGTTCCCATATAATTTCACGATATTACTTATCAGTTCTTGGCTCGAGAAGTTTAGATTGTAATCTCTCAGATTTGCATTTGCGCGAAAAGCTCGATCTTAACGTTCAATCTTAACGAAAGCAGAAATGAACTGGTGCTGCTAGTCATTAAATTGCTGCACAATGTATATCCTGCACACGCAACATGTTTATTTTACTGTTTTTATATCACTACAACGTTACGTAATTGCTCGTTACTTAATATGATAATAGTCAATCATTATGTATATATTATTACGTAACACAACAGTAGCAATAAAATGCTTGCTCTTTCTTTATTTAAAGCTTTGTTTTCATGATTATTTGCATCATTTGTGATTACAAATTGAGTATCGCGAGAAGTTTATAATAATTTTATAATAATTAATAAGCATGTAAATTTATCTTGGAAGATTATATAGCTTCTTTATATTAAGAATAATATATTCTTTTTGCCGTATTATTTTTATTGTTTGATTAGTCAATAATTTTGATTAGTCAAGTAAAAAAAAATTGTTTTTCTACTTTTTTTCTAGGAAACTTAATATTTTGAATTATGTCTCTTTTGAAGTGAGGAAGCTTATATAATTTATTTTGAAATCATTAAGATGTTTTGAATTATTTAATGAAGTAATTAGGTCGCTTTTTCTATTCTCTGAAAGAATCATTGCCCTTCCATTCTTCACGACTTCCAAATTCGAAGAATCGAGCACCATCTTGATTGGATTTTCATCCGTGAACGTTTTTATGAAACATTCGTCTCGTTCTTCTCGGCGACGCTTACTACGCCAAGAAAAGGAGTTGTCAGCCCCGTCACGTGTGTCTACCGATCAGGTCGGAACGAGTAGAATTTCAATGAGCAGATAGTCGTGAAATTTTATGTCTCCGTCGGAATCCTTATTAAAATCGCGGGGAGAAGCTTGGTGCTTGTCGGACGTAATTAAATATGGTTTTTCAGGCGGCGTTTTGCAGTCTATCGGAGCTTTCAAATCTACTTGTCTTGCATTCTATATAGACATCATTACCAAGAGCAAGTGCAACAATTCTTTCGTTCAAGAAAGTTTTGACTTTTTATTCCGCCATCAAACAACAATTACGAAACCAAACATATAGACTCTTGAAAATTGGCAAATTGAAGTTTAATGATAAACTCTTTAATTCAATTTTTTTTACTTTTAAAGCGACAAATTTTTGAAAATATTTATCTCTAAAAGGAAATGGAAATATTTTATTATTTGTTGGAAATATTTCAAATGTTACTCCGTGTAATACATTAAAATGACAATTTCACGTTGCATATGCGTATTTCTGATGCATCATGAATTATTTCGCACTTGTACCACCCAGTGATCTAATTCTATGTGACATTATGATTAATTACAAGCCAGTCATATTCGCGAGATTTCGTTGAATACATTAATTCACAGAGTAGTTTCTAGATAATACATTTATATAATAGTAATTACATTTATTATAATGTGCATGAACATATAACGTATGCATACAAAGTAGACGAAAACTTAAACATATTAAACATGTATATTAAAGTATGTCAGTCGGAAGTTAAAATTTTCCCAAAAGTTGAATTTAATTAAAATTAATTACTTAATCCTACATTATTTGTGTGATTTTTTAAAATATTTATTTGTTAAAGTGTTTCTTTAACTCTAACGTTATATCTTAATTATCATTGTTCTCTTTGATGATTTAAAATTAAATAGAAATTGTTAATATTCTACGAATTCCTTTAGATAAAGATAAATGCAAAAAATTTTTTTTAATTGAGAAACAATTTGTGCTAAATATTATAATGTGTATATTTATACATTTAACGAATGTATAAAAGGTGTTGCCGACACCTCACGCGAATAATGAAGGGTTAACGTGACTTCAGAAACCAAGACGTCTCTGCTGAAAGACGCAAAATAATTCTTTCATTAATCTTATCCTTTTATTAATTTTTATACCGTTACTTTCTGTAATGATTCCAGTAATTTTATCAAACATTTAACTCTTTTTTCCTATTCTCTTTTTTTCTTTACATTTTAAAAAGAAGAATTCCGCCGCTAATGGGTTAATGTCGCGCGTAGCGGAATGCTGGCGTTACATAAAGCCGTGTATCGAAGGTAGACCGCAATGTCTGCAAGGGGACACAATGGTTGCGGGAAGGAAGTGTAAACTGCGGTGCGGAGATGGTCTTCCTACGGAAGACGAAGAAGAAACGACGTTAACAAGTCCCAGTTAATAATGCAGCACCGACGAGCAGACGCTCTATGCCCTATAGCAGTGTACACAGATAGCCGCCCTAGCCGCCGACGACGTCGTAGTCGTCGTCGTCGCCGTCGACGTCGCGCTGCGTCTTCAGGAAATTGAGAATCTCTCGGGTCAACGGAGCAAGAACGGAGGCATGAGGTGGATCCGCATGAAAAGCTAATAAGTCCGCACCACGATTTATCGTACCGCACGTACTTACTTTCCCGCCCGCTCGGCTTCGAGTTAATTAAATAATCGTTCGACGTTTTCGTTTTATTATCGCAGCAGCCGACTACAGTGTCTCAGCCCTGATATCGCGTGACGTCGATAAAGATCGACACCCGTTGCGTCAGATAGCCTGAGCTACCCTTTGTGAGCGCGTGTTTGTGACGTCGCCTGTGCGAAGATTATTTTAGGAACACACAGGGAGGGAGTCCTTGGAAGTAATAAAAAGCTAAGGGCACGATAATTTAAGGAAGTTTCATGGAAAAACTGTTATCATAGAGACTTGACGGAAAGAGCGGAATAAAAGAGAGAAGTAAAATAGAACAGAATAATAATTTAACATAGAAATAAAATAAAAATGATGGAAAATGAAATAACGCAGTATTTACATTATTATTATTAATATTGATGGCGAGTACTTTGATATTGACAATAACTATATTGACAGAAAATAATATTTACATTTATTATTGATAAAATAAATATTTACACGGAAAAGAAAGATATAGTTCATATAACTAAAAATATTTAGTTGTGAGCAATATAGAAACATCATCCTAGTTATCTTTATGTGATAGAAATGTGTATAGTTGATATTTTACTATTTAATCTGATTGGCATCACCAGATTTCTATGTAGACCAACTATACTGTTTTTCCCGTGTATGTTTATTATTGAGAGATAATTTGCTTTTAATAGTACACACACACACACACGCGCGCGCGCGCACACACAGTCTTGTGATGATATCCTTCTATTTAAGTATTATGGCAAAGAATTTTCCATATTTTAATTGATAATTTTCGACCGTCTAAAGATCTTTTCAGAAACAATAGAAATCTCTGCATAAATCTTCACGAGCATTATTCTATTGATAGGTGAATTCGGCCTGCTCTCTATCAACTTCTAAAAGTGAGTGAGATTACTGAACATTTCCGGCTATACATTTCGAGATAACCTCACGGTCCAGAGAAGGTTCTGTCGTCCTTTCGAGTGGGTAGAGTCCCGGCCTCTAAGTGAAACGTATGTATATAGGCGCGGCCAAGCTTAGGGACGATAAAACTACTGGGTTCGCGTAGCCATAAGTATTTATTTGCACAGCGTGGAGTCCGGAAGAGAGAAATAGCTTGGGATCCGAAACTCAACGCGAAGCTATCGATGAAACGTGTTTCTGATATTTATCTTTCTCTCACCAGCGTTTTAAACCGAGATATCGCCCCAAGGCGGTCTTACGTAATTGAAAAAACCGTCTCTAATTGTAAAAGAATGACAAAAGTCACGTTAAAAATTTAATGAGCATGTTTTCTTAATATTAATTTTTTTTTACTTTCTCTTTTTCTAATTTGATGTTTAAATTTTGTTAAGTATTATATATTTATTGATATATTAGCTTAATAGAAAATTACTGTTTGATTAATTTTTCTGTTATATAACATTTTTTATATTAGAATATTTTTTATATTAATCTTTTGAAGAGCTGACAGTGAGTCTATTGGACCCATTCAATTATATTTTTTGTATTACATCTGCAAATGTGATTTATTATTAAAATACTTACAATTAGTATTCACACACATACATACACATACATTCATTTTTACACAAATTATACTATTTTAATTTTTTTAAATTAATTAATATTTTGTAGTAAATATAAATTAAATGGCTCTCACAGTCAATGACTGTGTAAAAGATTTACACATCAGCTCCGAAAGGTTAATATCGCTATTTTGGAGAATATTAGTTTTAGTTAAAGGAAGATATAATATAGAGACGAATCGTATAAATTCTCTCTCTCTCTCTCTCTCTCTCTCTCTCTCTCTCTCTCTCTGTCTACATCTCTCCAATCGTATTTGCGGCGAAATATGTAGAAAAATCGATAACATCCAAATAATATAAAGAAGAACTGGTTCCTTTTACAGATGCGTAGGGCAAATACTTGCGAGTGAGTAGTGTTAATCGCCCTTCACACTCACATGTTGTTTAACGCAGCGTAACGGCAGTTCATTGCTCGTTAGGCGAAAAACTTTACGTTTATCTCACGTGTGAAGACGAAGGAGCGAACGGGAGGCGAAAGCCGAAGCTATTATTGGCAGGCGGCCGCGGTAAACCACATAAATCACTTCGTGCACCCGAGGTCCGCGTTGATTAGCCGTGATATACCACGGATGTCAAGCTGCGAGTTAACCCGTTTGCGAAAGAATCGATCGAGACGGTGATCTACTGAGTGTCTCTCACGCATGTTGTTCAAAAATTCATAGAGCTCTTTTGTACGCAGAAAAAATGATATTGCTGAAATATTTAAAAATTTAACTATAGATCTAAAAATAATTTTGTTGTATCATCAAAATAATTATGTAGGAAACTCAAACTTGATGAGGAATGCTGCGAAAAATTTTGATATTCTATCAACCAGCTTGAGCGTTCTGTATAATTATTTTGATAATCCTAAATAATTATTTTGACAGTGTAACGAAATTATTTTCAGATCTATACCTAGTTAAATTTTTAGATACTTCAGCAAAATTGTTTTTTCCGTATATTAGGGATGAGAGATACGCGTATCTATACGGTAAAAATTTGGAAGTTAGCGTTTAGGTGAAAAAGGAACGATTTTTTCTATACAAAAAATAAATTTGAAGTAGCTTCAAAAATGATTTCTAACCGATATTTTGCGAAATCGTCCTTAAGGCTATTTCAAATCGATTTTTTTGTTACAAAATATAATTTCTTTCTCACTTAAAAGACAATTTCGAAATAATTTGTAACGTATCGATACGTATCACACATTCCATTTCCTATCGTGTATCAATGAATAAAACAGTGATCATAAAATGATTAAAACATAATATAATCTCACGTATTTTCAGAAAAATAAGGATATAATGGCTGCGATTGAAAGCGATTTTCTGGAAAAATGTATACTACTTCATTTTGCATTACAGTATTTGTCATTTTTAAAATTGCTTCCATACGCTCGCCACAGGAAAGAGGCGAACGAATAAACCGTTTTTTTCCCCACGCGCTGTAATATGCGGTGATACCCGTCGAGGATGATGGCTCCCGCAAAACGGCGCTTCGGATGCCGATAAAAAAAATATATATATTCTCGGACCCGCGGCAATCGAATAAAAATCTCGAGCGCACGCCGTCTGGCTCGCTCTCGTGTACGTGGCGAACGCGTCGAACGCGCGCGCGTTGCACACCATTTCTCTTCCCGCGGGTATAAAATGGAAACGGGATACTTTGCCTCGGCCGTAGATACTGAGCTAGAAAAGCGATAAAGCCGGCTGGAAGGTTCGGATCACGCGATCACGATTGGGTTTACGCTTAGTCCCAAAATCCGCGCCGCACGTCTGCGCCGAAAATTCGCTCGTTTATTCATTCTAAATTCATCCGACACGCCCGAATGCCCGGCCGATGTTATCCCATCGTGCGCTGACGTTGGCTGGCTGCGTCGACAGAATCCTCGATGCAATCTCAAATCGGTGGAGGGACCTGGAAAATCTCCAAACAGCCGTCAACGTTAATATTGGAATTACCAGAAAATTTTGCCTCGTTCAATAATTATTATTTCGCGTGCCTTGCTTTTTGTATTATATCACGAAATGACATTCAATATTTCTACGAGAAATAATGAGTATTAATCTGTTAAAAACAGGGTTGGAGAAATTACTTTACAAAAATAATCCGTTATCGTTACTGTTCTTTTTTCTGAAAAGTAATTCATTACCGTTACTCATTATTGATTTAAATAAAAAAAAGTAACTTATTACTGTTACTTAAAAACTAACGAGTCGTTACAATTTCTGTTATTTTTTTCATCGAATTTTGAGGGGGATATTTTGTCGCTAATTGATCCGGTTCGACACGAAATCTGTAGTTATGGTTAAT
The DNA here is from genome assembly GCF_001594055.1 of Mycetomoellerius zeteki. Taxonomy (NCBI): domain Eukaryota; kingdom Metazoa; phylum Arthropoda; class Insecta; order Hymenoptera; family Formicidae; genus Mycetomoellerius; species Mycetomoellerius zeteki. The sequence continues at coordinate 1,884,134 of NW_017256778.1, read as the reverse complement.
CGCAACAATGGTTAAACATATACACTTTCATTTTGAAAAAAATCGCTTGTGCGTGTTTTACACACACGCATATATTGTGCGTGTTTCAGATACATATATTGTGCATGTATAAAATAACGATAAAATAACAATTATTTTCGTTATTGTTGTAAAAAAAAATGTAACCGTGTTACTATTAACGTTACAAATAAGGAAATATATCGTTGTTACTCATTCAATACTGAAAAAAAGTAATTGTAACAGTAACGACGATGTAAGTAACATGTTACTTCTTAATCCTGGTTAAAAATTATCCGAACGGAGATAGTTCTTCGTAAGCTGAAAAATCTGAAATTACACGAAATTATACGGCAGCAAATTTTTTATAATTAAAAAAATTTTTGTTCACATGCTGAATAGAAACGCGGATAAATAATTAAATTATGAGAGAGAAGAACCAGGTCAATTCGGTGCTCGAAAAATTTCTATTGTACTCTGACAGGATGAATGTAAAAATTTCAACAATTTTTTATTTTTCATCTGCTTTGCAAATTAGGATGTTAAACCCATAGAAAAGATTTTCGGATCTAATGCTATTATTCTTCGATCATAAAATAGAATTGATTAGAGGAATGTTTTACTATTAAATGGAAATTCTAGAATAAAATTATGTTGGATATCGGTTTCGTGCCAAATATTATGGTATCATTATAATGTCGGGGAGGGGGATGTAAAGAATTATTTTAAACGTAAGAATATATAAATTTAAATTTATCTTATTAAAGTCAATCTTATTTAATTCAAAAGAGAAGAGATAGAAATTATTGTGATCAAATCTTAATATTTTATTTTTGTACTGCTTAAGTTTGTAGTAAGATTAAGTATGGTATGTCAAGAGAAAAGAATATTTCTATCTCATTATTAAAAATCCTTTCTGAGAGAGTATTGTAAAATATTCTAATTTTTTTTATATTGTTGAAGATTGAAGTTACAGAGACAAATTCAAACAGGGATTTTCGAAATATTCTAGTGGTATATTTATTACCGTTTTCATTACGAATTCTGGATTAGTCGAGGGGTGATGCTGAATATAAATTTCGTACACACATGGATGATACGTTCACGTGCGCACGCGGATGCGTGGATTAATGATCGCATGTCCGTGGTATCGTCGCAATCGTGACGAATGGATCACAAGGCTCTCTGGTGTGACCGGCGAATGGCGACGGCCACGAAGAGAAACGGTCGGAGACACCATTTACGGCGAAACGATGGAAGGACGCTCGAGAGGCGAGTTCTTCTCCGTATGTGCCATGGCGTTTACTGTCGATCGATCTGATCATCAATTTTTAAAACCACCTGAAACATTCGCTGTCACGTGCTATTAGGGTACTTTAGTGCTCGCAACATATCGATGGCCTATCAATAACGTTGATATTTTCTCTAATCATCGTAAGTGCATCGTATCTGCGATCCGATTTTAATGGTGTGCACATAGTTTCTGATAATTTCGCGTGGAAAAATAGAGGGTGGCTACTAAGTACTCTAAAAGAATTTAAAAGATGATTCCTCACATCAATTCAAGACGAATACTTTATATGATTATACTGTATGTTCGAATTTCGAAATGGTTTAGTTTCAATAATACAGGGTATCAAAGTTGAAGGAAAAATTTCGTTTTTTTTTTTCAAAAAAAATTTCTAAATCTCTCTCTCTCTTTCTACTCGGATTATTTTGATGAATCTTTGTATATGTTTAAATAACTGGAATAGTTTTCGAAGTTCTTGGAAAAAATGAAATTTTTCCTTCAACTTGGACACTGTATCTTTGAAACTAAACCGTTTCGATTGTGATATATAATCATATGTTAGGTTTTTGTCTTAAATTTGTGTAAGGAATCACCCTTTAGCACTTTTTAAGAATATTTATTGTAGTAACTGCTTTATATAATTATCCTGATATATATCCTGGTATATCCTGATATACCTTAAATTTCATTTCAAATTTTTGCAGACAAATTCGAATTTGATTGTGAAGTTTGATATAAATAAATTTAAATCTATAAAAAATAAATAAAATATAATCCGACTTCTATTACGATCGAAATTCGTTATTAAAGCTATCGCAAGTATGTAAGAACTTTTTCAGATTTTTATACAGTCCGCAACAAAATATAAAAATCTGCACTAAAGTTCAAAGACTCAAGTTGTGAACAAATGATGAAACTTTCATATTGCGGACAGAGGGTTAATTTTTTAAGTTCTATCACTTTTGAAGTAAAGCGATATATTTTTTATCTCTTTCAATCCGTCTATGTTTAGTCTTCATTATTTTTTATTTAAAATGGCTTGCTATTTATCGAGAAGTCATATTTTAAAAGGTTTCGTAATGGCAAATTTGCATTGACATCGATAGGAAATTAATATCCGTTTTTTTTACACAAGTACGCACATGAAGCGCGAGAAAGCTAGTGAATTTGACGCTCTGCATGCTGTATACCGATAACGATAAACACGTAAGCTATATATAAACACTTGCAGGCGTTCCCGATCGTCTCGCGATTTTGCTCCGGTTTTGAATTCTTCTACGAGAAACGGAATTCGCGCAATCGAAGTCGAAGAATGCTCCTTGGTTTACATAAGGTGTTCATGCATTTATTCGCGTCTTTGCGTAGAACCTTTAATAATACATGGCAGATAAGGATGCCAAATGGAATTTCGTATGCGGCGGTGCGCAGTTCATTTTTCATGTGCATCCGCATGAGCATATCGCGAAGAGATATTGGGATGCACATAAGTTCGTGAACATTATGTGCGTCGTCGTCTACATAGCGAAACTACTGAAATTCTGAAATCGCACATTAAAGATACAGAGACTACCGGAAGTCAAAATATTATTTCAGTTTTTACCACGAACATGTTATTTCGTCGTGAACTTAGACATTTTATTCCTGGCCATTAATTTTCAATTTTACAATTCTCTATATTTCCGCCGCTATTTTTCATAATATTAGTTCTTTCTTTTTCCTTTTAACGAACGATAAATATATTGTAAAAAAGTACACAAAAATTTATACGCACGCATTTCATGCTTGAGGAAATAAGACAGACAAGGACACATGGGATACGATTGTCGAGGAATCTTGAAATAACATTCAGGAAAAGAATTTATGTACCATTATGCTATAGAAAAGAGCTCTATCCATAACAGTTTCGCATGGATTATTCAGTTCGCAAAATTATTCAGTTGAATAAAAAAAAATTACTTATTCAACTACGTAACAGAAAGTTGCAGTTAAACTTCGTTCGAGATGTTCTGATCAGAATTGTGGAACACAATACAATAATGAGAAGAATAAGTTACATATTTACGAATTTATCTAATTTATCTAGTATTTCTTTGTTTTTCCAAAAATAATTAAATGATGTTCCATATCTCTCTTTAAAATAGTCATACAAAATTAAAACAAATCTATAGGTATATGTATAGAAAGGATGATTTTATGAAAATAAAAATTTAGTTAAATGTAGATTTGAAAATAATTTTGTTAGATCATCAAAATAATTATGTAGAATGCTTAAACTGGTTGCTAGAATATCAAAACCTTACAGCATTGCTCATGATGCTTGAAATTCCTACGTAAAATTATTTTGATGGTCTAACAGAATTATTTTCAAATCCGTATTTAGTTAAATTTTTAGATAATTCAGAATTTCAAAATTGTCTTTTCTGCGTGTAATAAAATCTTACTGTAATTATACTTACTCTTAAATTAACATTCATTTTGTTAAACAAATTAATGTTCAAGATATAAAATAGGAGGGATATAAAATAACATCTAAGCAAAATTTCGAGATTACAATCTTCGTATTTTTTAATTTTTAAAATAATCACCTAAAAGATATATTCTATATAGTGCTCGATTTCTCTCAAGATAGTTACAGAAACTTGAAATTTCCTGTAAATGTATAATAAAATTTTGCTATAATTACTACTTACTATACAAATTAAATATCAATGTTGAAAATATAAAATAAAAAAATATCTAAGTAAACCTCCGAGATTATAATTTCACGGAACGGAAGGTCGACGAAACGTATCGAGAAGGTTTTCGTTCCGGTAACATACCAAACGTGTTGTCCGCAGGGGAAAATTTAACGACAACCGACGTCTCTCGCGAAGATAAAAGAGATGATGGAACGCCGGGATTTTTTTTTTTCGACGCGTGGACAACCCGCGGAGCGCGTGTAAGCCAAGGGTGTTTCCGCTGATAGTTCGCGTTGCCGAGGATTCTGATAAATTTAATATACCGCTCGTCGCGCGGAACGCCAACAATAAAAGGCTCTTTAAAGCGGGCCGTAATTCATTACGATCCCGGAGGATTGCACATTGTCCCGTTGAAACGATGCCCCGTCTCTCCTTATTACGTCACTTTATCGTCGTTAATCCCCTAATGGTCGCAGCTTTTCCACGACCGACCGACGGGCGGCAGTCGCACAAAGTGTTTCTTCTTACGCTCGTCGCATTTATTTCCGGTCTCCTACCGGCGACTATTTTAAACGATAGAATCGTCGCGTCGGTTCTCGCGAGGAGAGAACCAAGTCCAGGAGCAATGTCCAGTAGTGAAACTGAAGTATTAAGAGTCGAAAGGTCGATGGTGACGTTGAAGCAGTTTGTCCGATTTATTTGCGTCTACCTTATTCAGTATTATTTATGATATTAATTGCGTCGTTAAGGTCTCTACTGAAAATATAAATACACATGTGCTTAAAACGTAAATAGATTTATTTTAATCTGTTTTGACCCAATCTAGCTCAAGAAAAGAATGTTTAAGGGAAATATTTTAAGGAATGGTAACAAATCTATCTATGTTTTGAAAGAACGATTTTGCTAACGTATGAAGATTTAACTAGTTACATATCTAAAAACAATTTCGTTGGACCATCAAAATAATTATGTAGGGCATTCAAGCAAGATGGTAATGCTGCAAAAAACTTTGCCAATTTAACAACCAACTTGAATGTTCTACATAATTATTTTGATGATCCACGAAAATTTTTTCAGATTTGTATCTAGCTAAATTTTAAATACTTCAGCAAAGCCGTTCTTTTCATGTATATATATATATATATATATCCATAAAATTTTTCTTCTTTCTCAAGTAACATTGCGTTTCTTAAACTTTCCAACTCGATTTACCGCAAACGATTCGTATAAATTTCCCTATAACGAAATATTTTTCCTTATTCTTTTTATTCTTAAAAGAAGATGAGATATCAAGTTATATTTACCGACGGAAGGATTAATTTCTAAATGTATACTCTGCACACCACTGAATTAGCCACACGCAATTCACGTCATTGTAGCGGCTGGTTTGCGACTGAGCGTAACGTACGCGAGCATTCGCGCTTCCAGCCGCGTTGGCTGGAAGATAAATGTTTTTGCTGTAGCTGCCGAGATAGCACCATGATTTATCTGTCCCTTAAATTAATCCGCCTGGGGGTTTGACGCGACATTGCGCACCGCGAGAACTTCGCCATCCGATTTCCAGTGACCGCTTGCCTCTCACCTCCGTATTGCGGTAGCGGTCTTAGCGAGAATGGATCTTCTCTACAAAGAAGCACTCTCTCTCTCTCTCTCTCTCTCTCTCTCTCTCTCTCTCTCTCTCTCTCTCTCTCTCTCAAAACCTTGACATGGAAGACAGAATTAGGAAAAACGGCGATCTTGCAATATTAATACTGTTGGGTCCTTGGTTACGATCGAGAAGCAGAAAGCAAAAAGAGCAATCAAACTGTTAAAGATTCGGATAGACGATGCGTTATATTCTGTTTCGAATAAATTTCAAATATTTGAATTCTGTTTCCGCAGAATCTTAACTAGAAATCCTGTATTACAACCATTTTAATAAAAAAAAAATACGTCCATCAGATATACTTATAAAAGAAATAAATAAAAAATATATATGACATCCGATTGGATTAGTGTTATGCAAAAATCGGCAGCAAAGTTGTCAGGTGGAATTACGAGGCAACGATTTACGGGATAACTTTTATAATTTTGTTTGGTACGGTACGATGCCCGGATGCTCGATGTTCTCTTGGCATTTGCGTCCTGCATTCACATGCGATTTCGCACTATTGAAAAAAAATTCGAAATTGTATTACGTGATAAATTAACAAGAAATTCTGATAGATGTATTCGTGCATTAATAAAGAGATTGAAAGCAAAATATCAGAAATTATAAAATCATTCTTTAACTGAAAATGTACACAGCGTGCTTCCTAAAATTGTGTATATTTGTTGTAATTATCATATTTTATTCTCATAATGAAGAGAGCGATATCTAATTATACAATTGGCTAATTAGCGAATAATTCCGTGATAAATACGAGTTTATCACGGATTCTTTCTTGCTGGAATTTTTACTTTTATACCCGTTTACGTCTTTTAGGCTGCGTGATGTTTCCGAATGCAGCCTTACTAAATAAATTCTATAAGGGCTGAACCCGTGAGTATCAGTTAAAGAATTTTCAAAACAAATATCTCTCGATTAAGGTTAAATATATATATATACAACATAAACAAAATTCTTGATGCATATCAATAATATTAGGAACTACGTAATGTCAATTTATTTTTTAAGGAAAGCTACAAATAAAAATATAATACAAAAAATTAATTTCTTAAGTTTCGCGAGATAGTCTAGTTAGAAGGAAAATTTGTGAAAATATAAAATCACAAGCATCACTGATCCACACGTTCACGCTAACTCGATAAACGAGTGCGGCAGCGAGCGTGAAGAAATTTTATTCGACACTGCCGCGCACGAATGGTTAAGCCGCGATGGCTTTGCGTCTCGCCCTGCCATGACACGCCGCAGTACCGTGGGAACTTCGCGATCCGATTGTTGACCGCTAACAGTGACTAACTGCTGGACTCATGTTTCGCGATTGCGGCAGTGTTCCGCACGACACAAATCGCGCGGTCGCCGAGTCGCTAAATTCACCATCGAAACTTTATTTGCGGCAATACAGCCTTGTGCAAATGTTGCGCCCCGGTAAAATGCAATTCTGTAAAATCATCTCCGTCAAATTCAAATTTTATTAACCTAATAAATCGGGTTGCAATGTTTGACAAACTCATATATTATCATTTATAATTAATTTGTAATTAATTTAATTAAATATATAGCAGGAAGTGTTATTTTTTAAGTTATATTTTGCATTTTATTTTGTGTATCCAAGCTAAAATCTAGAAAACGGAGAAGCGAAAAGAATGCTGGCATTTAAAACAATTAAAATTATTAGCTAGCTTGACACTTAAACGCGGCGAATAGAATTACTATAATAATATTCTTTTTGCTTTCGTCACTCGTACATACCAGTCGTACACATATATTGTATAGATTTAATTGCTTTTTCAGCAATTTGTAGTACGATATAATCGGGGATTAACTTTCTTTAACGTGTTGCGGATTTATTGTCGTGGTGATAAAATAATAAGTCAATCTCTATGTCATGCTTTATGGTTTCTCTCCGCTTTATCGTGGCAATTAAGGCGTCGCAACACGCAATGTTCCACGCTATACAGGGCGTTGTACACGCTTCCGACTGCGATAGCGTCGTGAATTGCATTTTCCGCGTCCGGTCCAATTAATTCACCCCCGTGAATCTAACTGGCGTGATCCTCGTCGCGTTTTCGCATCGCCTCGTTTCGATAGAGAAAATCCCCGTTCATCACGCCATAACGTGCGTTTCTCGCGATTTTTCGCGCGACATAAATTAAATGCGATTCCGCGCGTTTATCTCTCGTATTAATGTGGCCGAAACAGATCTGGTCGCTCTATCGCGAAAATAACACGTGACGGGTCTTGTTTTATAAAATTTATCCAATTAGACCATGTTCATGTGACGACGGATGTCGAAACAAGAGTATTCAATTTCACATCAGAGTGAGGCATTAAATTTTACAGGCGAAAATGGATCTTTTCTCTCTCTCTCTCTCTGCAACGTTCGATCTATGTCGTGTTTGGTATCCTATCATTTCCGGATGAAGTTTTAAGCAGATTCTTCTGAAATTTGTCATCAACTATTCCTTAGTATAATCTTAACAGAGAGAATTCGTTATTTGGCACAAACTTTTTCCTTATTATCGCATAAAAAGGAAGCTTTTGCAGAATTAAGCATCTAACAATTTAGCTGGATACGGATTTGAAAATAATTTTGTTAGACTATCAAAATAATTATATAGAAACTGGTTACTAGAGTGTCAACTTTTTTTGCAGCATTGCTCATGTTTGAAATTTCTACGTAATTATTTTGATGATCCAGCAATTATTTTCAGAGCTACATTCAATTTTAGATACTTTAGCAAAATCGTTCTTTTTGCGTGCATTATAGGTATATCTTGTAAACAAGGATCGAATTAAATTTTAATAAGATTAAATATCACCTGTAATTAATTAATTAAAACACGAGATTTCTTTCGTGAAAATGGTTCATTTTCACACCTCCCTTTTATCGATAATTGAACGCATTGTGCTCCCATTATAGAAAGTAACATACAAAATCACAAATTGTACAAAATGATCATTAATAAAGGGAGAGAAGGAGAAAGACAAGAGACTTTTATTTTAACATTTCTTAATATATTGTTAAATTAAAGTTTATTCATAACTGAATGCAATTCTGCTTGATAAAGTATCAATGAGTCTCTTCTTCGGAAATTTCAGGTTTATACGCCTCGGTACTATTGCATTATAATTTGCATATGTACATGTCCATGTATCTGTCAGTATTAAGTTTCCACATTTAGGTACGAGCTAAAGTGTACATGTGATCATTAAGCAGAATACAGTATTACACATATATGCTAATGTTTATTGATACGACATTGGCTATTATCATATGTAACTTCATATGGCTAACTTACATCAACACATTTTGCCATTATACAGGATGTCCCGAAATTCAAGAGTAATATTATTGCAGCATAAAACTTCATGAAAAATTAAGTAATAAAAGTGTAAGCCATTTTTTTCCATATAGTAGTTCTTTTTAATCAACGCTCATGATTAGTCAAATTTTAAACGTTTATACTTAAAAAACTACTTTACGGAAAAAAATGGCTTACACTTTTATTACTTAAGTTTTCACGAAGTATCACACTGTAATAATATTACCTTCGAATTTTGGGACACCCTATATAACGGTAGATTTTTAAATAAAAACACTGAAGAGAATAATATTTACCTGTTATTACATATTTCCATCCAAATATTTAGATAACTGGTCATAGATAAACAATTTGCGGCGTATTGTTTATGTCCATAGTGATTTTGTAAAAAAATATACATTTAATGATACATTGATTTTTTTTAAATAAAACATACGTTGTAAGTTTGAAGTATTTTTATTTTTATAAAAACATAATTAGTAAGATAGAGATAAAAATAAATAACATGAGTGTGTGTGACTTTTGATTGTAGTTAGAATATAGTACAACTAGAATATAGTACAACTTTATACATCGGATACATGCATACATTTTATTACCAAGTTGTATGATATCGTTTGAAAACCACATTCAAGACCTCCAAGCTAGACTGAAATTATAAAATTAATGCCAAAATACTTTTCAAAATTACGTAAAGTAATACAGTACGCACCTATCAAACTATCTGCTATCTGCAAAATTGAAATGCAGCTTATACGACAGCAAAAGTAGTAAACGACCAGTGGTCATGTTATAACGTCTAAACAGACGGTGAAGAAGTAATTTTGACGATTGCTAAAGAATGTACTACAAATTATACAAGATATTGTGGTTTTCCAAAACTATTCACCTGTTTCATATAACACCTATTCCATATATAACAGCTCCTTTCCTCTATATAATTTATATAATATTTGATATATCAGGTTAATATTTTTGTGTCAACTTGATTAGGTATACGTACAACTTTAATGCAACTGAAGCAATTCACTAATATTAGTGCACATAATGTTCTCCGAAGCTGGCTTTAACTGAAGATAATTTGCTTTAACGGAAGTGCCAATACAGCATTCCAATTTTAAATTGATATTACTGTCGCACAATGCTCTCGGGAATGCGGCGGAGTGCAATACCATTTTCTGCTTAAAAATGTTTAATACTGCGAGAAGAGCGCTCTCCTCGCGTTTGTAACCGCGTATAATTTCAACAAAGATATCCTCCGAGACGAGAGGTGAGCGACGTCTGATTTAATTCTCAATGCGAATACCGGCAGCTGTCATTTTTACAAGTAATTACGAACGTGAAGTTTAATCCCACACCGCGAGATGAAAGATAAAATTTTTCCGCACAATGCCGCGCGGCGAAAATTAAACCAGGATAATAAGAATATGATCTTTTAATTATCCGACTCCATGGTTAGCATGGAAAAATTTTTTAAATCACGTTCAGTGCGTTGTCTATCTCTATAGATATGGTATGTAGCAGCTTAAATTTCCTGTGTGTGTGTGTGTGCGTGCGTGCGTGTGCGTGTGCATGTGCATGTGTGTGTATGTGTGTGTATCAGGGAGTATCCGAAAATGAACGCCATAAAACTCTCAAGCCGAAACACGTGCGGCGGAAACAACAAAAAATACCGTGTGCTTTTGCACGTTTTTTTCAGCGGAACTGAAAAATAATTTCTCTATCGACAAAAAAAAGCTACGTGCTGTGGCCTGTCACGGCGGGACGTTTTGTGTGCGTTGCATTGTGGGAGTTGCGAGAGGGAAAAAGCAGAGATCAACTCAAGCGATAAAATTGACTTACTGGATGAAATAATTGGACGGATTATTAATGGGACTTCGTTCTGTTAATTTGACCAATTGACCGCGATCGCGCAAGATTTTAATATTCTTTTGAAGTGGATTTATAATTCCAAATTGAACCGACGAGAATAAATCAATTAAAACGATCATGTTTCAAGACTGAAAAAGATTTCGATGCGCGGTTTGTAAAATTGGATGTGTATATAAACTCACACCGAAATATTAACAAGGGAAGTTACCCAGATGTCCAATTAGTTTTAAAAAAGTAACGGTTAGAAGTTATAGTATTCTACCTCCTATTAATTAAAATGAATGCCATTCATTCGGAAAATTTGATATTTGTTAGAAAAATGGATTTAAAGTCCGCTATAAGCGATTCCGAAAATGAGTTTAAATGACATTTTTTCGTAACTTTTTTTACTTTTTGGGTTTTTCTACATACATGTGAGTAATATACGTAAGCGGAATAGAAAGGAAAACTTAGGTCTCGATTCCAATGGTGAATGTTGAACATTTTTTTATCTATCCCTCTCGAAGTTTGAATTGCGTTTGAATATGGTACACTTATAAAGTTGTATAAATGTATGTATATATACGCATAAAATGTATATATACTTATTGTATGTACATTAACATAGTGCGCACACGCACGTTACTTTTTCAAAACTAATTGGATCTGGGTAACTTCCCTTGTAAGTATGTACTAAAATCCGCTTTGACCAGAAATAAGATTATTTTTCTTAAGTGAAGATTTATAATCGGAGTATTTATTAATTTTGCACTTATTAATAATGCAATATACGCGTGATTTAATACACTCAAAAGAATCTTCTGATTATACCAATAAGAAGTACAAACAAAACAATTTCTGTTCATATGAATCAGAATTCTGATTATCGTAATTGAATTTCTAGTTATCTCGACTAGAATGTTTGATAGATTTAATTATAAGTGTCTCTAATTTGTATCTTTTTGATTGATTCTACAAAATTCCAATTATATATATAATGCAACAAGATTTTTTTTTTCCAGTATAACAATGATAATTAATCCTTCGGTGTGATTCCCAGTGTGGCACACCTGAGGTTTTTTTTTTACTTTTTGCGCTGTAGGTACTATATTCTTTTATATTAATAATGATAACATACATTTACTCGTTACCGTTATATTCTTTAATGTCTGACTTTAATTTAAAAAAAAGATTATAATGTTCATTTTTATGTGATATTTTTAGAATAATACATACTTACAGTAGATATGTGACAAAACGGTATAGACATCAAAGGATTCAGAGATAAAATGAGATATGTTGCATTATTTTATGTTAAAGTTTTAATCACAATTTCAAATAAGGCACAATACAGTGCTATTCATCAAACTGTTTATATACGAAGCAATTAATTGAGTTGTGCCGTTTAACTTTTAACTGGATAGATATGGTGCACCACACCCTGAGTATAGTTTTTTTTTAAACCTTGTTCTGGAAAAACAAAATAAAAAGTATCGCTCAGATACTCAGAAATCTTAAAATTTATTATTTTTATAATCTTCTATCTTTCAAGAGTACCTATAATTGAATTTAATGTAAATTAACTATAACATAATATACAAATACAAATATAAGTATAAAATTAAAATTGTTTTTGGGGTGTTTTGAGCACTTTGCCTACTAACTTACATATCTTTAAATCATCTATCTATAACTTAAAAGTTGAATTAAATTCATACAAATTCTTTTATGTTCATTAGTACTAATGCAGATTAACTTTAATCTCGGTTTATTTAACTTTTTATTTTTTTCTAATTCTAGGAATTCCTAGAATTTGGAAATTTTATTAATTTCTAGAATTGGAATAAAATACAGAGTATATTAAAGCGAGATTAATCCATATTGATAAAGAAATAGATATTATTCGGCAATCAAGTGCGATGCATTTAAAGCGACAAAGAGATTCATGAGTTATTTTTTTGAAAATTTCACTTTATTTTTAAAAGTCATTTTTTGTTATTTATTTTTACGTTATATTAAGAATTCGCAATATTCGTTTGATTCCACGCGTAGTTAATCGACGTCTCGGAGAAATTCGCGCAGAGTGCAAATGCCGAAGAGCGGCACAAACTTCATAATTGGTCTCGAAAGTTATAAAACCGTTTAATCATTCCTGCGAGAGACATAACCGCGCGCGTCGGCGCGTCGGCATAATTCGCCACGTAGCTTTCGGCTGGTGCTCGAGCTGCTTACGCGAGAGTGAGGCTTGCCCGCCATTTAGAAAGTGTCGCAAGAGCGACTAGTTACATATTGTTCGAGACACGTGCGCAAAAGAGCACGTAGCGTATTTAAGCGTTCGCCGATGGTTTCGGCAGACGGGCAAGTTCGACTTTCCTTTATCCTAAAAGGTGAGCCTTCCAGTTTCGAACTTCGCCGTAAGCTTCGCCTGAGGCACTTAGAAGCAAATATTTATTATCAGACTCGTGCTACAACTCTAACCGTGAGGATGTGGAATAAAAAGCGTCTTCTTTATTGTATTAACGGCATCTACAATGAGATTTTAAGCCTTAAGGCCGCAATTCACGTTCACAACGCTTAAAAATCATTTTATCCTTCTTATTTGTCAAATGTTAAACAAAGACAAATGATGCTCATGAGCGTTGCGAGCATGAATCGGACCGCGACCTAAGTCATAAGACATTGACCAATCATAGTCGATTATTCTCCTCACATTCAACTGTGATTGGTTAATTTACTGCGGCTTAAAGCAAAGTTTAAGTTTTACGCCTTAAAATCTTATTGCAGACGTCGCTTTAAGTTTCATTGCTACCTGCTGGACACAGAGCGAACGGTGGAACAATTCGTACAAATAAACATCATCCTTTATAAACAATTACATTCGAGTTTACACTTTATCGCGCATCGTATAAGCGACATAGCGCTTTCACTGAACACATTTCGAGCTCCCATCCAATAGTAGATACGGACATTTACGATTATGCGCGAGCACGTGCGTGGAATCGGAGAACGTTAAGTACATATACGACTTGTACCACGGTTGACGTTATTCTGATGCAGCCACGTGGACACCAGTAGAATTTCGCGTAAGAAGAGGCACGAATACTTTCTTTTGAGCCAAAAAGTTAACATTGAAAGTCCCTCTTTCTCTATTTATTGTGAACTGCTACTTATTGAACATTGTAAAAGAGGATGTTAAGTTTTGTTTTTCGGTCAAAATGTTATAAAAATGTTATTATATCAATAATGTTATAACATTTATTGATAAAAAAGTTATTAAAGAAGATATGAAAACCTGTATTCATAATCCAAGCTTACTTTAAGACCATCTTGGGTAATGCCTATAGATGCTAATACGTTTCTTTAATTGGTTTATGACATCTTAAGACTGTCTTAAATATAAGAATCGATTATGAATACCAGCCAAAGACATTCCAGGAATTAAACAACAAAGACTGTATTGTTAAATATGTATAATTTTGAGATTTTCGAACGGTTGAACAAGCGACGAAGAATCCAATATAAAATAATCGTTTAATTTCAAATTCCAGCTTTGAATAATGAATATTGCGAATAATTTAGGCTGTGAAGAATATAAATCAAAAGAATATAAAAATATATTTTATGAAGGCCACACCAGACTGTCATATGTATACGTAAATTTATTCTTGCATATGACAATAATGTAAACTTTTCAACTCTCAATTTGAGTCATCCTCAGTCAATTTTATGTATAAAATTAAAATATAATGATAAAAGTCACATGAATTATAATTAAATTAGCAAAATCGTCATATAAAATTAAAAAGAAATACATGGTCAATAAAGTGAGTATTGCATGCATAGATCTCTTATAAAAATAAAATTAATAACGAACAATATCAAGTTATACGTGTTTATGTAATAATACAGTCTTTGTTGCTTAATTCTTAAAATATCTTGACTAATAACTTTTAAATTTATTGTTTTTTTTATATAATATAACGATTTCCCAAGAGACAGCACACTTTATCCTAGAGATGTTCCTGCGAACGTACTCAGAACATCTTGAGAATGTCTCTACTGTGCTATATGGATTTTTTCCATGTTCTCAATGTTTCTTTCATAATAAGCAATACATCACTCGTATGATAATTTGTACATTTTGGAACTTTTCTATTTTGGCTGAAAAACAGTCAAAATTTTTCACCTTTACTATACATACAAATTGTGAAAAAATTGAGTTATCCATATCTCGCGTTAAAGTCTTAAATTATGATGCTAAGCGCATATTTTTGCGTGCTTGCGTTTTTTCATAAAAATGTTTACAAGCGAAATAGTTAAAAAGTATTATGTATAGCAGCGAAATTTTTCGCGAAATTCGCTGGTTTTTGATTCTGCACAAGTCGTGGAAGCAGATGAAACGGATTAATTGAGCTTCCTTTGCTCTCTGTTGAGATTTCAAAGAGGTATAAGTGCATTTCTTCTTTGCGCAGTCGAGATATTTCCATTATTGTAGAAATTCATGGACGTTGTTCCTTCTTCATGCGATCATGTACTCACGCATTTATACGTCCGTGTGAACCGTAAATTAGCAAAGGATACACAGCGGAGCAGGCTTCCACATACGCGCGCGTAGAGGGAATGAGATTGAAGTCGGTTTATTATATTCTGGGTCAAACCCAGTCGGAGTAGGGGGGGAACACACATTAACAGAAATAAACTAAATGAAAATAATGCAATTGTAGAGAATGAGTTAGCAACATGTAATTACATGTAGAAAGCTAATGGAAATTGCAGTGATAATGAAACCATATATAAAAAGACTAAAAGTGTAGAGATAAAAGAGAGATAAATTTTGATTCAAATTACCAATATTTGAAGTTGAGTGATTGAGTTCTAAGTAAGCATTGCAATAAAAATTAATTATTGATAATGATCAGAGCACTTTGTTCTGCAAATCGATGCATGAAAAAGAAAAAAATAATTTTTCTTCTTAAGTTTTATCATGGAACAATTCACTTTCTTAAGTCGCTCCATTATTTAAGAATGAATTACATTATTTAAGAATATATTACATGTGTTTTTTAAAATGAAAAATTATTTTAAAAATACAGATTTTTCTAGAATTTTGTCAGATTGTATTTGAAAATAATTACAAAATTTAGCGGCGATTTAAAAAAAAATTAAAATGAGAAAATTTTTATTTGTGCTATAAAATTGTATTGTTAAATGTAAATATTGACCTTTCTGAACTCTGTTTCATATATATACAAGATTTATTTTTATGCGGAAAATATAAATTTTTAATTTTAGTTACTTTTTACAGAAATTATACCTATACCTTATGTATCCAAAGAAATGGGTGGGGTTATTTTTTAAAAGATTGGATGATGTATAAAATTATCCAATATCTGAATTTTGAGAAAGACAGAAATGTATGTCCTCGATACACGGAGAGTCGCAAGAAGAGCAGAGACTGAAAGATCTGAAGAAAAGAGAGAGCCGAAGTGCGAGAGGAAGAAGAGAGATAGAGAAAGGCTCTGGGACCGATTCTAGTACAGGAATTCGCACGCCAAGAGCATTACCAGGAGAAGATGTTCAGAGATTGTGCCCTCGAGCGCGACGTATTCGGGTCACTGGTACGTTCCTCCCGGTCTCTCGCCCCCGAGGATTGCCCTGTTTCATCCTTGTCTACCACCCTGTCATGCGATCACTACCCCGCTGCCTTCATCCTCACTGTTCTCGTCTCACTTTTTTCTCTCCCTTCAGTTTCAATCGAAACGTTATGTGTCGGTCGTACGAGGAAAGAAAATCAGCATAGATGTATATTCGCGGATACGACGTTTCCACAATCAAGACTGTCTTCAGCCTTGCCTTGAACATAGCGTACGTTCACAGGTGCAAATGATGGCCGCGAGAGAAGGCATGAAAAGCAAAAAGTATCTCAGACGTTAAATGATTAAATCCTTCTTTTTCAATTTTAATGCTCTTTCTCTTCCTGTCTCATATCATGCTGCAGAGTTTTCAAAAAAGGATTACAGGCTTTAACGGTAGATATAGTATTTACCAAAGTGATGAAAATACTTATAATAAGCATAGGTCCAAAAATCAATCAATACTCAACGGTGAAGCACATGTTCTTTCGAAAATTTCTGGTTTCTCTCACGAATCTGCTGACAGACTGAAGGGCTGACTACTGTATAGAAATAGCTGACCGCTACATAGAGCACTTGTAATAGAAGTAACAATCAAAGCTTTGTAACTCTGCAAGTATTGATTTTTGAACCTGTATTTATCAGAAGCCTTTTTTTATTATTTTGATGAATACTATCAAATTTTGGTGAATACTGTTAAAGCTTATAATCCTTTTTTTGAACATATATTATCCTAGGTTTTATATTGAAAATAAAAATTTCCACTACTTAAATTGGAATAGGAAGAATCTTGAGTGAGTACAAATATACTCTCTACCAAATTAGCGAATAATATTAAAGCCTGTAATTCTTTTTTGAACATCCTGTATATTAAGCTAAAAATAAATTAGCTATACGGGTTTATTCTAGATATCGGTGGAACATTACAGAGATGTTTTACGCTTCATATCATCATAAAATTAAATTTTCGCAAGCAAACAGATTTTACGTTTTGCAATCTTTTTGTTCCTGCGAATTACTCGCTTTTAGAGCTTTTGTCGCCGATATGAAAAACGTTTGTTAATTTCTTCTAGAAACAGTTCATCGACCGACATAATTTCTTCCGCTTATCTGACTGCATTTACCTTGTGTTTACCATCGCGATGTTGCTGATGTTGTTCGACGTTTTGGGAGCACGCTATCAACTTTCGTATCTTCTTAACGTCTCCAAAATCAGCAACATCGGGAACTAAGAGACGTCCTTTTTTTCGATATTGCCATACTCAGATTGATCGGACTATTTCAGCGGCTTGCCGCGACTTTGTTCTGCCTGTCGACTCTGAAGTGGCGACCTCGATATCTTAAATAAGGGTTCATTATCGAGAAAATGACTGGTTCGTCGTCGTCGCTCGCTTCGTTATCTTCGTCATCGCGGTCGCCCTTGACGGGCCATTTAATATCAATCGATAGAGCGACTAGGTGGCTACCGCATTCAAGGATAGCCCTCACGAGATTGAGATCTTATCTCTAAGTGGTAACTTCCGGCGATTACGTGTCACAGACGGGATGAGCAATTTAGATGCTAGTATAATGCACCGTTTGCTTAAGTTCTGTGACAACGAGATTGCCATACTCTCCGTGAAGTTAATATTTCGTCTTTAGAATTCCAGTGTAATTGATAGATTTCTTGATTCTCTCCTGCAAAGATCTCTAAAGTTGTATCATTAGAGATGTCTGTGATCTTCATGGTTTTGAAATAATACGATCAAAAATAAAAATAAAATAAATAATAAAATAAAAAATTAAGAATTTTGTAATCACAATAAACTCTTTGTAATGGAAATACCTAATTAAGTGCCACGAAAAACCTGTAACTATACTAGAAAAACTTCGTTAAAATTGACCTTTTTACGGACAATTGATCACACTTTGTTTCAATGGTTTTTGGGTATCCATTGTCGAAAACAGAATTTGAAAAAGTTAAGCCGTTTCTTAGAAACTTGCGGACAATCGAACAAATGGATGAACGAACGGATGGATGGCCGCATCAACATTATAAAATTATTAAATAAAATAATTAGACCCTATATATACGGCCAATATGACCTATTTGTTTATAGGTAATTACGATGAATTCAATAGATAGCTTTAGTAAGGGCCGGTTGTTCCACCTTTTGATAAATTTTATCTGTTAGGTAATGCTGGCAATCTGCGCATATGATTGGGTAATTTGCTACTTATCCAACAGATAAAATTTACCAAAAGGTGGAACAAACCGGGCCTAAGACATACAGGCTTCTGTCTAATTCCAATGTATTGATTTACTGCTCATTCTCTTATTGTCAGTAAAGCAAAATGTAGAATGTCGTAATCGTGATGTAATATTTCGTATGTAAGTAATTGCTTTCTTTAACTACCAAGAGTTGGTTATTAATTTCCGCAGTTCTTATTATTATTGTAGCTCTGTATTTATACTTTACAACCATGTATTTAGTTTATATTTCTGTCAAACCTTTTGTTTATAATCAAAAAGAGGAAACTCTTTGTAAGATAGAACCAATATGGCCGACTTAGACATACTGAATGTACGTATATTGATTGTAATGTTTTTTTGATACTTTTGTTATTCCATATCATAAGTTCTAATTAATTTGCTAAACATTGTAGAGATAAATAGATAAGTAGATAAATAAAAGTAACAAATTAAATTACTTAGTTTCTATTTCTCTAACATTTTTTTTATGAAAAAGAGGAAAATTTACCTTTTTACTTCAAATCATATTGGATACATGCACTGAGAAAAATTTCTAGTTGAAAATGAGCGCGCGCGCGTCATAGCAAATATATTCTTATCATATCAACCAGAATCGTGGTCATTATAATTGGACATCTCATTACCTTGATTAGAATTCTAATAGATTTAACCGGAAAATTCTGATTTGTCTATTTTTCACCAGAATTTCAATTAATATCAAACTCTTTTTCTTTTCCAGTGTGTGTGTGTAATAAAGTATGTCTAATATAACCTAAATGCCACTTTTTCTTAAAATGTTCATTACCATATAAATATTTGAAAATGTCTCATACTTTTTTAATGTTCAGAAATGTTTCCTCTTTCTAATATGACCACCAGTTTTCAGCCTCAGCAAAAAATTAGAGAAAAATCACAAAGTTTAGATAGGCCATATGAGGTCCGATTACTTTAATTTGTTACGCTGCACTCAATAAATACACACTAATCTAATTTTTAGGTGTTAGATAAATTATAGTATAATTTTTAGATGCCAAAATACGAATTTTTTTCGTGACAGTAAAAATGCAAGAATTAATTGCGACAAATATACTTATTCACATTTATAATTTAATACATTGTAATTATTGAAATGCGATACCTATTTCAAAAACTATGGAGAGAACGTCGCTCCAGAATTTACATTAGCATGATATTTATGGAAACAGCGTAGTTGAAACATTTTTGCTCTTTCTTTCATCTCATTCTCGTTCTGATAATGGCTTAACGTTCGCGTGGCAGCGGCGGCAGATCGAAATACTCATTCTGTTTATACAGGCGTGTGTTTGCGACCGACAATTCCACCGGCAACGTTTATCCTGCAAAAGGTGCATCGCGGCCGTCGCGTCGTTAATTTTCCGGAGGAGTTTCTACTAGCCCGGTTAGAAACATCTCCAACGCATCGCAATATCCTTTGCCAATGTCCTTTCGGAAATGGCAATGACAACATGCCGCACATCGTCGTCGTATTCATTTGATATCTGCTGTCCTCGAGAGATATCTGTCCCGCCGCTCTCTCTCTCGCATCTGTCTCGCGCACGCCACAAGTTTACGTCGCTCCGCAAAACTTCCGACAGCAGCTGAAGTAGTTATTCCCAACGCAAAATACATCCTTTGAGTCATATATTTCAGGAATAAGGAGGAAAAAATGTATTATAACTTCCATTCGTATGTCACGCATGACCAATTGTCTTATTTAAGATACCATTTTTATTATTATATGGTAGATTATAAATGAAATCTATCGTCAAAAGTTATGTTTGTGTAAGATAGCTATATACTCTATCATTTTTTATTAAAAAAGGAAGTTTAATTTATCTCATTTTATAATAATAAATCTTTTTACATAGGTTTTTAAGGGGATGCTGGAGTAAACAAATTATTACATTACAGTCGTATAAAAATCTTCGAATTGACTGAACGGAATAAAAATACCTTTTACAGGATTAAAGTAGATGCAAAATTAGGAAGTGGTGCAGTGGACCTTTATTCCTGTAAAAGGATTGTTTATTCCGTTTAGTCAATTCGAAGATTTTTATATAACTGTAATGTGATAATTTGGTCACTCCAGCACCCCCTTAAAGAGTTTTGAGAAAATTATGATATTAAAAATATCGTAATTTTAAAATTATATTTTTAAGCATAATAATAAAAAAAAATTGGCTATGTTGTTTATATGCTGATCAAAGATTATTATGAAATCTCCTACAATCACTATATAATAACATATATTTTAAGATTCAATTAATTTAAATAAAAAATCGGATTTTAAAATACTATCAAAAATTATAACAATAAAGGATCCCAGAACACTTCTCTTAAAAATGGGGTCCCGATTAAATTGGTTGAAATCTAAGTCTCAATGGTCATCAGGTCAAATAATCAAAAGTTTTGAAGTTATGGTGGCTCAAACTTTCAACCTCCATCTTCAGGCGGTATAACGTGATTTGGCACGTAAGATTTAATTAACGTGTTTCATCCTTTTAAGAGTCTTCACACACAGACACATTTTTATTTTTATATATTATACATACACTTACACACACTGTTTGGAGTTTCTTCGTAATACAGACAAGATCGGTAGTATTCTTGTTGTGAATTACGTTTATGTGGAAAACGTGGATAAAATCATATGACGTTCTCTGCCTTATCGTACAATCTCGTTCTTGAGTCTTTCATCACAGCGTGCAGCAGTTTATCGGGTCTTAATTAGTTTTAAGAGAAGCACCAGCAAAGCAATGCGGAATCGTCGTACTCTGACAATTAATTCACACGCGATGTAGTCGTAATTAACTGTGGTTTCTCGAGTGAGTGAATGAATGAGGGAGTGTTATGCGAATATGGGATAGGAAGAAGAGGAGAAGGAGAAGGAGAAGAGTGCGTGGAACAAAATGAATAATTCATTATGTACATATTTTTGTTATTTGCACAACTGTTTGTTCCAGCGAGATAATTTAAATACGAGTTAAAGAAAAAAAGACTTTTTTATTTATAAAGTATTACACAAGTTTATATTTAAGAAAATGTTTTACGAATTGTACAGAGTGTTTCGTAAAGACCGTAACAATGTTTGAGGAATTTCTGAGTGAGATTAACTTGAGGCAAAAAAAATAAAAACTATAAATAAGTAAATTATTAATAAATATCTGTTATAATAAATTATTGTCTTAAAATATTTAGAAGCTAAATAAATAATCGGAACAAGAAATGCAGACAGTTATTTCATAAAATACTAAAATTATTTTGGATGTTATAATTAAGAGATGGTATATTTATATTTTGTACATTAACACGATCATAACAGTTATATATAATTCCATTGTTGCGCGTATTACTGTTTACTGTTGCGTTTTGAAAATATCACAATATTTCTACAGAAACAGATTAACGTTAGTATTTAATGTACTTTTATTTGGATAAAAAATATAATGTATTTTTATATTTGGATTTAATTATATTGGATTTAATTTGGATTTAATATTGCTAGTATATAATTATTTTGCGTGAATAATTGCTGGCTACAACAAATCGTCGGTGCATTTATTTAGAAGTACAATCGTAAAATACGAGATACTTTTGAATATCGTTCTAAACTCTTAATATTTTTCGTAGCTTATAAAAGTAGTATTACGCGGCGGATACATAGTTTCGCGATTGTCGCGTAATATTGTAAGCACGAAGAACTAAAAGACAAAGTTCGCAAATGATAAATTGAAAAAGAAGAAAAAGGAGAACCGTCGCCGGTAAAAGCGCATGATGGCGCGCGAACTTTATGGGACTTCTTTACACCTCGAAGTTCGTGCGACATCGCGCTGTTTTAAATGCGACGGTCCGCCGAAGCACTTTTAATATCAGGTATCGAGGCCTTACAGCGCGCATATTACAACAAAGAGTATCCGACAGCTAGCTTTATGCACGTATAGAGTTGCCCCGTGCTGAAACTTTTATGAAATTCGATCAGCTCACGCAGGGCATATAAATGAACGCGGACACGTCGATCTTGTAAATATGCAAGTGTGTAAGAGCTTACAAGATAGATCGATTTTATATAACGTCTTAATTTTTAGACTTTAATATTTGTTCCGAGACACTGTATATATAAAAGCCCAGAACTGTCGCAGCGTGTTTCTTCTGCGTTTCAATAAAGATTCCATTCTTTAAGACCATGTATCAGTCGTCAGTGTAAATATTTTTTACGTTATACAAATTTAAAGAAAAATTCCTTTTGAGTTAAAAGATCTTTTGACACAATCTTTTTTGTAGATAAATATCAAGGAGGCTTTAACGAAATTTTTAATTTTAAACGTGGCGCTGCCACGTTTATTAAAATTAAACATATCGCTTTCTTACTTCGAAAATGATACAACTAAAAAAAATGTTATTTTTGAATTATCACTATAAATCAATTAGGTAACATTAATAGACATTATTAGACGTTCAAAGCAATCATTACAATTAAAAAAAAGTGATCTTTTAAGGGTTATAAACTTATAAAACAAAAATTACATTTGATCATGTTAAGAATATTTTTTGTCGATGTTATTTGATTCAACAGTTGAATCAATCATTTTCTGTTAAGTTAAATAATTTTTTCTTTTTTCTGGGGAAATTAATTTTTTGAGATATGTCACTTTTAAAGTAAAAGAGCGATCGAAGAAAATAGAAAAAAAATTATATGCTGCGTATTAATGTGAAACGTAAAATCAGAAATATTTAATTGTAAGTTACTAGTGGGATGTTACTACAAAGGATGTAATTATATTCGTCTAGTTTATGATATTGTTTAAAAAAATTTTTTACCTTGAGTTCGTTCATGCAAATTTTTACGGACATTAATGTACCTGGTAAACATCGGTACGTGACACTATAATGGGTCACTGAAAATATGACGACAGACACGCACGCCAAATTGGTTTGCTCTTCATTCGTTGCTTCCGCTCTTCGTGTCATCCTACTCGAATAATTTATCGTATTTACGTATTTACGTTCTGATTTAAAGTCCCGTATACCTTTCAACGACGCTGTAAATAAATTCCGCATCACGAGTGTGGATTTTTGAACGTCTAATTAGACTGTCGGGTTTTGCGAAAATTTTCCCTTACCTTTTGTATAATACGTAATTACGTCGATTGTATTTCACCAACGATACGACGTAATTTTTGTTATTACTCCCATCCTGTTATTAAAATATAATTAATTCTGCTCGTGATACATTATCATTATTTATTTCTGAAAGAGAATAGAAATATCAATACGGATGCAACTGACCTTAATGAACGGCTACAAGCGGATACGCAATATTTAATATTAATTTTATCATTAATTATCCATATTCTATAATACGGCTTGATCACTCTTAGCAACGTATTGTTTCCGATAATACCGACTCGCACATCCGAGAGTTTGGTCGAGAATATCGGATTAATTGTCGTAAATACAAATTGAGATCTTAACCACACATTAAATATGTATTATTTACATAAGCTTAAAGTGTAACATGAAACAACAATTAAAGTAGAAGTTTTTAACCTTCCCGGGCGAGTGTTGCAACTTTTACTTTAACATTAAATTCGAGATAAATTCAGAATATAAAAGGATATAAGTATGTAACATACTTACGTATTGAAGATGGAAATGTATGTAACATTAAACATTGAAATACACTACTTCTAAGGACTAAAAAGGCTGTGCGTTTGATATATGATGATATACATTGATACATATTGATAAAGTATATGTTGATAGATTCTTCACTTATAAGATCTTTTTGAGTACAGTCAACAAAAAAGAATTATTTTTTTAATTACAAAACAATACCATCTCTAAAAGATTAAAAGCGAAATTGTAGCTATCATAACATGATAGACTATCATCATATATTTATCTTTCTTACTCGGCATATATCCGTTCATAATCGTTGTGATCTTTGTGTTGAAAAACAAACGCAGGTTTTTGAACTCTCCTAATGCACATCTAATTGACAGTAAGTGCATACGATTATATTCACTCAGCATCATACATTCTCTTTAGAATATGCAGTGCAGCCTGGTTATAAGCTGGTTATCAGTGATTTAGTTCCACGCATGCAATGAAAGCGTGCGGCTTTAGTCGGCCCGCCAGTTCAAAGCACGAGGGATGCAGTAGATAGTCATCTCTATGATCAGACGACCGTCGGAAGCTAATAGCACATTCTGCTTAAAATAACGTAGGGTTGCAGCGATTCTATAATTAACGCGGTAATTAACGCGGTAATTAACGAAAAGAAAATATCATCTTGTTTAACTTCGTACGCGTTTAATATTCACGAAAAGGATCAATCGAAGTTTTATAGAAGAAAGAATAGATACGATGTATCCACATTATGGATAGGAACGAGTAAATAATCTGTATACGCGGTATACGGTAACAAGTTATTCATGACTATCATTGTAACGATAAATAACAAGTTTATACGTGATATTATGTACACAAAAATTAAATATGTATGTGGGTACGTTAAAATTTGCCCGTCTATTCAAATTTGCATGCCTTGTGTGAGAGATATAAATGTTATTTACAATTTTTGGAATTGGAAAAGTAAGTTTTTGTTAAATGACATTTTTCACTATTATTCTGTATACATAATACTGACGAATATACGCAGATTAAAATTGTTATTATCATATACGTTCTTTAAAACCGTGATTTTATTCTCTTAACTGATAACATGCTGTACAATATAATTTCAAAGCTTTGTATTAAAATATTTTTAATAATGTGTTTAATTGTTATGTCATTTTATTAATTTAAATTATTATGTAAAATAAATATTAAAGGAATCATTATTATCATCTAAAGGAAACATTATTCTTCACAACAAGAATCACACACACAATTCTTAACCCTCGATATATTACTGACATGTCTTTATAAGATAAATAATGTCTTCTCGTGGCAATAAACAAATTAGAAATCGCAATTAATCTTTATAATATTGTTCATGCAACATTATTAAAAGCGTCTATGTAATACAAGCATTAACAAAATTACCTTCAGTTTGTAAGAACACTTTTTTAATAAAGCTCTCGAATCTCTAGACGCAATAAAAATAAATAAATGCTTATGGTAACGATACGCGTTGTCACACCGAGTTTATTTTTATGATCACGGTTGCCAGGTCTCGAGCACTGTACGGCTGGGGCCCGAAAATCCGTGCACTGGAGATTTCTTATTTCGACTGGAAACCGGCCGATTGTTTCATTAAAAGAAAAAGAAAAAGACGCAGGGCTTAATTCGTGTTTTGCGACCACTATTATAGACTTTCTTTTTGTTATTAATATTTGACCAACATAAAGTATCACAATCACAGAGACCTTCTTATTATTATTACAAGATTTGTAAATACAGTACGAACACAATTATAAATTTTTTATTATTCGTAAAATAACATAAACTACGAACATAATCACAGACTTTCTTATTACTTTCTACGTAATTTAAATATGCAATTAATAAATACCCCATGCGAGCGAAAAACTGAAGATTTTTCCCGTCTGCTGGAGAACTAGAGATTGGTCCTGAACACTGGAGTCTCCAGTCGAAATCTAGAGACCTGACAACGTTATGACACATTTAGCAACAACTGCAACGACTTCCACTGATTGCCGCCAAATTGCAATACTTTATTTAAAAAGTTTCTATTCTTTTTTTAAATTAGTAGCTCTGTACCACGTTTCCTACCTATAGCCTGCGGCAGCGAAAGCTCGTTGTTTGCGCCGCCGAAACGTATTTCCCGTCATAGAGGAAAAAGAAGAAAAAGAAAGAAAGAATATGTATACCGAGAAACTATATTTTCTAAGCGTTTTCCTTTATCTCTTCCTATCCCGAAAAGAGAGTACCAGGAGATCACGAGCGCGACGAAGGCTCAAGTAGCGGCCTCCTTTGAGAGGATCTTCGGCTCGCGGCTCCCTCCCCTTTCTAGTTGCGGCAGTAAAGTACGAGCAAGGTACGAATTGCAAAGTCGCGGGAGAAACTCTCTTTGATCCGGCATATACGTCTCGCATCTCGCTAACACAAAGGCAGTCGTGCATACATACGCCCGAACCCGTTTGCGAGCGCATGCTACCGCACAGTGCCGTACGATCGTTTCCTAGAAACCACGAATATGGTTTCCTTTTTATGAATATTAAATACGCGCGAAGTATTATTGAAGAAACATAAAGGCGAATTAGGTGATGTTGCAAAGTTAACCCTTCGGAGCTGCCGGTGGGACTATTAAATCCATTCAATTATAAATTTTAAACTTTTTCTGTTAAAAATATCAAGTAATTCAATTCTCTTTATGTTAAATCAAATTTGCATATTCTTATTAAAATATATTAATATTCATTCTTTTTTTTACTTTTTGCTTTGGTTCTTGAAAATTAATTAGTGTCTTTTAATTAATTTAAATTAACTGAGTCTTTTAGATCCAGGCTCAGTAACTATGTTACAGATTTTGAACTATGTTCAGCTTTAGAGGGTTAAATACTTAGGTGTTTCGGCGCGACAGTAGAAATTACTCGAATTGATAACATCGAAAGTATATAAATTCGAGAAAATTGGCAAGATTGGAGAACCGGCTATTGTCCTAATATACATATCATTTCTACATCTAATATCTTTTTTAGTCCTAATTTTGGCTGACGTCAAAATTTGTAACAATTTGGTTACTAACGCTGGATCTATCATTTAATTTACGTTAATTAAAAGGTACTAAGTAATATGAAGAAACTAAAAGGACATAATTTGTATGAAAAAAATAAATACTAAGTATATTTTAATAAGAATAATTTAAATTTGCAGATGTAACAAAAAGAAATTAATTGTTTCACACTTTTGACAAAAACAAAATTTATAATTGACTGGGTCCAATAGAACCATCGTCAGCTCCGGAGGGTTCCTGAAGTTCTAACGTCGTATTATTCTATTTGTTGAAGTAGAGAAAATCCTGGATTAAAGTCACAATTGCAAATGTGTTACTTTGCCCAAGTTTTAAGACTTGAAGACTACCGTATGCGTATATCTACGTGCCTGCGTGCGGGTCAAAGTTTGGCCTGGATACGGGCTTACGGTCGTTCTCTATTCGAAATTCCTAGCTTGTCGTCTCATCCGCGCGTGCTACTTCCATCCGCAAATAAATAAGGACTTTTCTCCGAGTTTTCGATGTCTCCCTTTTTCGACACCGTTGTCCCAGAATGTGGAGAAGCCTGCGAGGATATTTCGCGTGATGATATCTGCACATTTTTTTCGCTATCTTTGGATCATCGCTGTTTTTAGATTATTAGATTTGCTATCTTTAGCTTATCGATGCGATTTGATCGGTGATATGAAATTTTAAAGAAATTTGACATCGTCATTAAAATAACCGATTCGTCATTTATAATTTATTAATTGAAATACTTCGTTTATTAATCTTCCGAAGTTCACATCAAAATCTTTAACACAGTTACTGATGGAATGGGTTTGTGAGACCCATTTAATTTATGAAACTGAAAGGCACTAATTAATTTCAAGAACAACAAAGCTATCAAATGAGAGTCATGCACGGTTAGTGAGGTGCAATGAATAACGTGTGTATGTTAAATTATATGTTATAAATTACTTTTATTCAAACGTTTCGGCTTCTCTTCTCATTGTGTGTTAATAAAATACCCTGAAGAGGAGCCGAAATATCTGCATAACTGTAAACTACTATTATCATTGTTCATTTGAAGGAATTAAAATGCCATAACTCGTTTAAAAAAGAATGAATACTAAGTTTATTTTAGTAACAATAATTCACAAATCGCTAAATGTAACATAAAAAGTATAATTGATCCAATAAACTCATAATCAGCTCTGGAGAGAGATAATTAAGTAGGTTCAATAGAAATAGACCTACTGTCAGTTACAAAGAATTAAAGTTATTATTTAGGCGTATGAAATTGTCGCATGCATAAGCCAGAGCAAGCAAGTACAAACAAACACGAATGAAGAATTTGTTTTAATGAGTACAAACAGCGTTGAGAATATTCATTAAAGAAAACCGTACAGTCACATTTATTCGCGCTCGCTTTCTTGGCCTGATTTAATCTTTAGTTATATAGTTGTACAAAAAATATGTCGCGTGAATAATTAAAGATTATAGATGCAGAGATGTAAAGAACTTTATTTTTTTAATTCAATTACCTAATTTTTTCTCAATCTGAAATATCTATTTTTCAGCTGTATTGTTCGTCAAATTATTTTCCACGTACTGGGTGCGCAGCAAATAGAAGCATGCAATATTATACGGGATCGTTCGACGAGATCGGGCAATAATGATCGTTCAACGCGCAATCAGAGGAAGTTAATAACGCAGATGGTATTTTTCCGAGAGTACAGGACGTAATTGGATGCATTTTCGGCCGCTCTACGAGCAGGACGTTTTCTTGAAATACGCAATATGCCATTGCCGCGCTATTTTCATCTGCAGAGGCACGATATCGCACTCACCCGCAGTCATCTTTGCTTCCTTTCCTCGCCATATAAAATTCTATTCTACCAGATACACGAAGAAGAACGCGTAGAGTGCGCGCGCGTTCTACATCACGCGTCAAATAATATATTTAAACGTCAGCAATCCTCAGCGGGCCAAGCTCTGCTACGCTATTTGCCACAACATATTTGCGAGTTACTCTTATTGCTACAGCATGTTTGGCATTCGTAATTTATGACGCGCAATATGATGCACTTGTAATTTTTTATAACGTATGCTCTCAAATGTGATTAATCTTGTAATAATATAAAAGTACTAAGGATACGTCTCTAAAATCCAGTTACTCACAGCAAAGTAAAAGGGCATCAAAGTCGCGAAAGCACGAACGATGAGCATGTGCGGCGAGAGGCGACTTCTCGCTGTTCCGTGATTCGATGACCTTTCGATTGTTTCTGGTCAAAAGTGGGATGTCACCCTTACGCCTTTCGCCGCATATGCTCACTGTTCGCGCCATCGCGACTTCGCTGCTCTTTGGTTTACTTGGCTATGAGTAACTGACCGCGAGAGATGAGCTAAATCATGAGCCATAAGAAATCGCTCTAAGACGTGTCTCTGTTTGGTGATTAAAAAATATTTTCAGGCAAGTCAAACCTGAATCTACACGTAATATTATATCCTATATTTCTCTCGAAAAGGTAAACATTTAAATAATATTTATATAATACATTTTTTAACTGTTATTCGCATCCCAATGAGTGATATCCTAATGATATGCCTAATGAGCATCCTAATGAGATTAATGTAATTAATATAAAAATGATATTGTTCAATTTATATTTACGTACAAAGTATGTGAGATATATCATATAATATGTTATGTAAATTTTTTAAATTTTACAGTTCATGTTTTTTATTCTGAATAAAAATACAGAATAATTTCGAAATTTTATTATTATTATATATTATATGAATGTGAGGAAATGAGAGAGAGGGGTGCTTTTTTAAATCTTGCGTAGGACGCCAAAGATGCTGGAACCGGCTTTGTATGCATCAAAGCAAGCATAGCAGCATGTTTATCATTCAAGAAATCGAGCATCGTGTGATTCCATCTTTAAGGGCAGTAGTGGCGAGACTTATTTGTATGTTTACTATATACATTTATATGAACTATTATAGAGAAAATTTCATTCGGGCCTGATTTATAGAACTGGATATGTATATGTATAAATTTATTTTGAAATATCAGTATAAAGCTCTAACTCGGTCCGAAAAAGCGATTCCTTTTTTAATTATGTTTCAAATATTGATCGAGGCTATATTACAAAATTGACTGCCTATACTGAAAATCTATAGCGCACGTAACGTAAACTGTAGCATTTTCAACACTGGCAGTAAATTTAAAACCCTAGTGTCATTGCTGTTTATTACTTTTAATATTTAAACACAAAAATCTTGCAAAGTTTTTTGTACTGATCCTGTTTCAGCATTAAAACAGTAACGAAAAGTAAAAAATTATTACTTTTAAAAAATAACTTTCCAATTTCTTTTCTCATTTATATTTCTTTTTTAATATTAACTAACGATTTTATTTTTTTATATATACATTATTTAATTTAAATATGTATAAAAAAAGTAACAGTTTTACAGCATAATACTCGAAATGTAACTGCATCTAATTTTACGTCCATTATATGGTACACATCGTTGTAATAATATTCGCAATATATTCGCTTATTTATGATATAAAATTCTAATATCGTCCACAAAGAGCGAGAATTGAGTTCTCTTTATCGAAAACAACTTTGAAATTTAATGACGACAAATTACAAGAATTTTATTAATGATTACCTTCAGCTATAAAAACTGCATTTCTTTTATAACTGCAATTCTTTATGTCTTCAACGTATAGTTCTACCTAAATCGCGCTTCACGTTATATTCTATCATATGTTATCACAATAATTGCTTATTTAAATTTATTTTTTGAAGGGGCAAGCAAACATCTATTTGGATCCGTATTGCCCGTCATTCCAGAAACGCGATATATTCTCGCGAAAGAAACGTCTGAATGTTATTCGGACTCATTGTAACTCGATGTGTCATACGGATGCATCGAGTCGATCGGAGATCGAAAGGGTAACCTATATAAAGTCCGGGACGAAGCGAGCGAGAAGCGCTACTGAATTCTAAGTATGCGTTTCGCGTTACGTCTGCGCTAGTGAGTCAGAAAATATGCTGTTTACAAGCGCACGACGGCGTATTTACGCGCCGCGTACAAATGCATCGACGCACGTACATGCATGTATATATATGTATGCAGAAAGCGGGAGGTGCATCGCGGTTTCCACGTGCATCCCTCGGAGTCCCGCCTAAGAGGAGACGCGCCATTGAAATGCAGACATCGGGCATCCCTTACGTCATTTCGTCTTCCACTCCTCTGGTCCGCCATCTACACGACCACCACTTCAAAGGCCGTCACGATACGCGTTCCTTCGAGTTCGAACGTGCGTCTGACAGCGATGAGAGACAGACGTATCGGGTTATTCCTTTAAAAACTATTCATATTCCCCATGCGCTTTTAAGCGGTTTGAGGGGGGTCTGTCTATGATGTTCCCTCACGATATAAACGAATTTTGTGTGAAGTTTACGTGAATAGAATTTCGATCGTTCGATATCCAAGTGGGGGCTGCAAATGATAAAAACAATCTAAAAATATTAAAATTAAAAGATTTTAAAATAAGCAAAGAGAACCACGTTCGGTCAAAACGGATTTTGATGCCTAATAATATTATTTTTACGTGAATTTTTACAATTTCCAGTTCATGCAAATTGCACGCTGATTATTGCCTGGTTTATGCTTCGGTCTTAACAATAAATTCCTAAAATTCAGCCGATGGAATACAGATTTCAGTTAGGACCAATTAAGACTGGCAGCCCTATTGGCTGAATTTTAGGATTTTAGGATTAAGACCGAAGCATGAATCAAGCATATTTATCGATTTTGAAATACAGTCCTAAACTAAAACTGAAGTGTGGGATATCACAAATTAAATTGACAGATAATTAAAGATTTTAATTATAATGATTGACAAGCATAGTACATTATACGCAGTTATTAAATTTTATTATTGCTTCTTTGGCAATTAATTTGATCTCTATGCATTCCTTTATAAAATAAATAAATAGAAAGTAAATCGTATTATGGCACTCTGTCTCTTGCATTTTACTTCTTTTAACTTCTTTTGTATATAATCAGTGTTTGTAGCAATAAAGATTATTCATTAATATCATTATTATTATTATCATTATTTTTTATAAAACTGATAATTATAATGATTAATTATAAGCTGATAGCAGATCGTAAAAGTGGATTATTCGTCACGCGTATTGCGTGAAATTTTCCGCACGAGATTTAGTAGACGTTTCAATATCATTCGTATGGCTTACCTCGCATTGAATACGCCTTGAAATAATTCACTTGCACACTCGATGATCCGCTTTGCCGATATCGTAGTGACGTTATTCGCTATCCAAATTCGCGCGCGACAGACGGATTGAAATCGAGGCCAGCGCGAAAATTACATCGGGGCTATATTCGCGGTCGGCCCGCGCTCGAAGACGCTCTTTTCCGTCATGTCGCGTAGATGGGAAATGAATCGGTTAAGATTAGCCACGAGTTGAAGATGAATAATGAAGCTTCGTCTGGCACGTCGACCTGATCGTCAGTTAAAAGAAAGTATATGTCGTGTCGTCGAAATAAAAGGATAAGCAGAATTCTCTTTCTAATCGCTATAAAGTTAAAATGAATTTCACTTATATTTGGAGGAACATCTTTCTATAATTAATTTAAAAAGAATATTAAATATTAATTCTTTTGGTAAAGATGAAGATGAGAAGGGGAGAGACCTTTCTCCAATGATCTTGACATATATTATGACCCTGAGTGATCTTGAAGAAGTTTTAACCGTCAGTCGCTACTCATTAAAAAATTATTAATAAAATAAGTTTTACAAATGGGTTTAATTTTTTCAATTTTGTAATATTTTGTTGTGAGGTTCACCCTACCTCCCCTTCTGCCTAGGAGCGTCCGACTTTCTACGTGAAGCGAAATCTACCTAAAACTAGTATATTTTTCGGAACTAATTTTGTTAATAAGTTTTTAATGAGTTAACAACGGTTAAACTCTTCACTCAGAATTATGACCTTGACAACATATGTCAAGATCAAGGTTATTGCGGAAAGGATCCTTTATCTTCATTTTATCATTCCTTTTTCTCAAATAATTGACTTTTAATTTCTTCTTGCCCGTAGAAATTTATTTTTACATTGAAGCTCATAAAGATTGGCAAAAATTAGATGGCATCCTAATTCTTTTATACTCGAGCAGTACATTTTTCTCTCTCTCAATTATAATATTATATTTTTTCTATGCTTTACATACAGTACATTTTAATTATAGTATTTCTTTTGTTTTTCAGTTTTTTTTTATTATTTCCATGTTTTGATAAAAACTTTATTTTTAATCGGTTTTGAATTAATATAAATATTAAGAGAGCCTTCACACAGATGCATTTAAAAGGGGGGACACAACGACGTCTTTTAACGGAACCAACAGCGAGTGACGAGCAATTTTGAATAATTGAAATTAGAATTTCATACCGCAATTTCGTCCGTATGACCTGCCAAAAACTCGACCGCGACGCGCGTGAAATTTTAATTTTAATTAGTTGACGGTGCGATATTGCACGCAGGATCAGATCTAGGATAGTCTATACGTTTCCAGGTGATATGCGCCAATTCTGGCACGTATATTATTTCTCTATAAATCCGTTATGCAAAATCCACTGGTTTTGCGGAGAATGAATGATCAATAACAATCTGTGAGCTTTAATTGTGTAATACATTTTGTGGAAATTGGGTTATTGAATTAAAGAGACAGTAATAAATATAATAATAATTCATGAATGCAATTTGTAAATATGATCGTTATCTATACAGGAAATAGAAAAGGATAAATATAGACACTTATTAAGAGCATTGTTTTAGATTTACATAAATGACTGATATAATGAAGCGAAAGAAAGAGATAATTTAATTTCATTATTTATGTTTAATCCTCTATGATTTACTCACGAATATATTTGCAATAATCGTGCAATACTAAAATTATAATTTCATAATTCATGTGATAATAAACTCATTTAATTTCTATAAATAGTCATTACCGTCACTTATCTCCAATTAACTAAACGTGACATTAAAATTATCTTGTTGTATTTACAATTACGGTGAGATAAAGCCTTTTGCTATATTTTTGACAGTAAAAATAATACAAAAATAATCTAAATAAGAATATTTAATTTAATTGTAACCATTTATACATTTTTATAGAAGCTGTAGAAATAAATGGTTTCAAATTTTACGCAAAGCGAATTTGTTCCTGTTTATTCTGTTTGTGACAGGCTCGCGTGCGTATAATGATTTCAGAATTAATAGCTTGCGATTGTGAATTGCGGCGATTTTTCGTCGCGTGGAGACAACTAATGATGTCCATCGACTCGGTCACGTAGAAGCTGCATTAAATCAATATTTTCCAGTCCACGATACAATGCCGTTGACATACAATGGGGAATGCAACAAGTATGCGTCGAGGCAACGCTACGGTAAAGTACGCGCGTTTAAATTGCCTGATTAATTAATTGCCACAGTTTTGCTCCCGAGCATTACACCGCGATGCCGTCGATGGTCGGTGAAATCAGCATTTTTCTCAAAACTTTTCCATTAAAAAATTGATAGGGCCATTTAGTAGTAAATTAATAATTGGCTAGCAGCAACTTGAAAAATGTTTTCAATTTTTGAATGGCGATATTACTTAACGGATAAAATAATCTTATCGGAGTAAACGTAAACGGATACGCAGGATATATTTTAAATTTATAATATTGTACTATTTTTCTTTTGTTTGAGAGATTAATCTGTTTGAATTTTGCTTACTGTTAATAAAGTTACAACGTGACGATATTTTGTAAGATTCGATAAAATTAAGCGAATAATTTAAAAGCGCAACCTCTAAAATAAGTATATTGTTTTTCAGCTGGCACTATTCTGCAGAATTGGAGAAAACAATCGCGATATTGCACGAAAAGGTTTTCTTTTTATGGACCAATCGCGTTCAATATTGGAAATTATCGCGTGATTCGGGTTATTGTGGATTGGATATAAAATGTTCAATACTACGTCTGATACGATATTGTCCATTTTTACGAAGTACTTTGTGAACCTTGAATGCACTATTTCCACATGGAAAGAATGATTTTGCTGAAATATCTAAAAATTTAGGTAGATATAAAGATCTGAAAATATAATTTTGTTAGACCATAAAAATAATTATGTTGGAAATTCAAGCATGATAAGCAAAGCTGTAAAAATTTTGACATTCTAGGAGCCAGTTTAAATGTTCTATACACATGTATAGTCATTTAAATAGTTTAATAAAATTTATTTTCAGATCATCATTTAATTAAATTTTTGAATACTTTAGCAAAACTGTTCTTTTTATGATTTTTTACACAAATTCAACGAAAACTTTATACGATTGTATGTCTGAAACGACATAGTTTGAAACATACATAGTTTGAACGAAAAATTTCGTATTTTTTTTTCAAAAATTCTGAAAATCACATGCAAAATTTTTCTAGATATGAAGGTACTAAAACTTTTATTTAACCACAAATCTTGAAAATTTTCACATATAATTAAACCTCCTGCCCAACTCTGAGC
The DNA here is from genome assembly GCF_001594055.1 of Mycetomoellerius zeteki. Lineage (NCBI taxonomy): Eukaryota > Metazoa > Arthropoda > Insecta > Hymenoptera > Formicidae > Mycetomoellerius > Mycetomoellerius zeteki. The sequence goes on along the minus strand of NW_017256778.1, from coordinate 1,848,191 downwards.
AACTTTTTAAGCAACCGTACTGTATATTATAAAGAGATCTTCGTTAATTAACGTTGATGAAATATCATGGAAAGACATTGTACTTCGATTTCTGGGATATTTAGTGGAAGCACACATATATTGTATTCATCTACATCATTACAGTTATTTTAATATATGTTTATAAAACAATAAAACTAAAAGTACATGACTAATAATTCACGAAAAATATCATTGTACATATAATTTGGTACAATTTAGTATACTTTAAAAAATATCGGATGAATTTAATACCATGTTGTACATAATTTTTAACGTGTTTGTATTAATATTAATATCAACAGCGTGGATTTAAATTCCTGATGTCAACGCCATTATGGTTTTATAATCCATAGCATTATGTCCACATCCTGTTAGTGTTATCTATAATTCAAAACGTTATATTATTTACGCCTTTCATATTGTCTTTATATTATGAAGAGATATTAAAAACGTTATATCATTTGTATTTTATACATTTAAGAAGATACGCACAATGCTACAAGTCATAATACAATCAAATAAATTAGGACCTAAATGTGCATGACAGTGTTACTTTTCGAACTTTATTTTGCTAATAAAATCACTATTATCGGATGTCCCACTTTTTATTTTCTTTCAAGCAAAGACGAGATAAGACGAGTATAATTGCTTAATATCATATTCTCATATATCTAATTATGTAATTAAAATACCTGGTTTTGCATAAGAATATGGATCTGTAGGAAACGAATCCATTTGAAATCTATTGTATGAGTTTTTCCAGGTGAATGTCGAAAACAGGTCTTTATCCTACTAAATCAGTTTCTCAAGAGCATAGCACTCCTTCTTTCTTATTATCCTCTCTTCTGTCCATGTTTATATTTTCCTGTGTTTAACCATGTATTAGTTTATCAGATTATCGAGTATTCATATCAGCTATGACTTTCATATATTGCATATGATACGATTGATTTGGTAAATTGATTAAAACGCCTATTCTGCCAAGATGGATTCTGGTGCCAATAATATTTTTTGTATGAGTTTTTAGAATTTCATTATTCATCATGTGTTTGTTATCAAAGTTAGCAATATTTGTCTTGAAGTAACCTCTTATGAAATCATTTTTATTGATGTGCGTTGTTTTGTGATCTAAGCGGATTATTTTATATTTAATTATCTAAGTTGCAATTAAAGTACATTTATTTTTACATTTAATAATTTGTGTGTATATAAATATATTTACTTATTTATTTATATTAAAAAGTAGATCTTTCTGTTTTCTGTACTCCACGCTTGACTTCCAGTCGCAAATTTGATGGCTGAATTCTATGGTGAGCAGCGAATTTACGAGACGGGAAGAAACGTAGATCGAAATATTCTCAATGGTTGGGAAGAAAGGCTGGACCTTTTTCCTCTCGAGTCACAAAGCAAAACGACTGATGAGCTTCTGCTACTTCGATCAAATTCGGGCACACTGATCGCTGATATTCACCATATCATCGACACTGTTCTAACAAAGAATTCGCCTCATCGCGAACCGGGCATCGAGGAATGTGAGTGACATGCGTGTAAAAAATTACAACCATTTCTCATCAAGATTTCGCACGATATTAATCGATTTTACCGCTTTTAAGATTGTTATGCTTATCTATTTCACACTTTTTCGCTTTGAACGTGTCGAACTTTCGAAACGGAAATTTCAGTTTTTTAATTTTGAACAATCAAATTCAAATTTTTTAAAAATATATATTTAATTTAGTGTATTTTTTTTCATAATTGTTTAATACATTTGTGAGTATAAACAAGATTGAAAAAGTTCATTTTTTAAAAGTAACTCGTTACCGTTATTCGTTACATTATTGGAATTGAAGAGTAATTGATTAATATTATCGTTTTCAAAACGTAACGATACCGATTAGTTACAATTTTCATTCCATTTTCATCGAATTTCAACGACCTTTTTTATTTAGAGAAGTCTATTTGTCTATGTCATTAATTGAGTTTGCTACGAGGTATAGTGATTAATCGCAACATGGTTAAAATTGTCAAAAACATAACGCTCCCTTCTTTTAAAACTCTTATATACATTCTTTATACATGTATCTTTCGTGTATAAAGTAACGATAAAAGTAACGATTATATTCGTTGCCATTATGCAGAAAATGTAATTGCGTTACAATTACCGTTATTAATAAAAGAAAGTATAGCATCATTTCTGTTTATTACTAAAGAAATAACAACTAATAAATTGGGCTAATGGAAATTAGCACGATACAAAGTGCGCAAATTATTTATTTAAAAAAATTATTTAATGGTTCAACGATGACATTGCAATACAAAATCAAACATTTCTATTAAACTTTTTGGCCATCTTCAACAAGAGAAAGTATACATATCCTATATTCTTTGCCTTCATGTATTATTTGTTGTTTTGAATTATGGAAATCTTATCGCTAAATTTATTTACAAAAAAATTTATAATTTATATAATTTTATAATTTATAAAAAAGTAACGGTAATAGCGTTACAAATAATGCGTTACTTCCCAATCCTAAATATAAAAAATAACAATACGCGTTTGAAAGAAATTCTTTATAGTATCAGAGAAATATTATTCTTCGATAATGGAAGATATAAAAATAGGTTTAAAATATTTTTATACTTATTGTTAGCAACTTCCAGATCATTAAGTGGTCACAGGCAACAAACGCTGCTTATGAGAGAAAAATATATAAAATTTTAATTAATATTGTTTGAATAGTATTAGCTGAATATTTATTAAATGTAACATATATTTATTTGATATGAAAACTATTAATTTTAATTATAATTTTTTTTATTTAATAAAAATTATTTACTGTAAGTTAGTACTATTCAAACAAATATTTATTAAAATTTAATTAATTTTTTCTCAATGTATAATAGAAAAACATTTATGAAATATACAACAAAATCTGGTATAAAATTTATGATTTGTAATTATATGAATATATTTACAAAAATAAATGTAGAATATTAATCTTTTACAAATCATTAATAACCGTTTGCGCAAATAATTTTGATATAATATTTTAGCAAAACAGTAACAATATGGTAAATCATCTTAGTGGCATATATACAAAATTTGAAAAGAAATTGTTCATATAATTAATAAAATATATTACAGTAGTATATCAAAACATTCAAAAATATAAGTGAAAGAATCAAATTGATCCACACATGCTAATAAAAATTCACAATTAATCCTAAATTAGTATGTGAAAATATATTGCAACATAAAATATTACACATTCAGCATGGCGATTTTAAATAAAAAATTAAATATATTTTTAAAAAAATAATTATAAAATATTTATTTTTTAAATTACACATTTCCCCATTTTTTTATAACAAATATTATTTAGAAATTTTATTCTAACAAAATTGTTGCGTTCTTGCGAATCTTTTTAACGCAATTATTACACAATTTTGTCAAATTATGATGTTATTATTGTACACTGTTTTCACAATTTGCCTATTGGGGGAATATTCGTGTATCAACTAGAACATCGTCGAATAAACATCGCGATGTTCTTGGCTCGTGCGAGGAAATGACATTTCGAGCGATTACGAGGAAAGTGCGTACTCCACGTCTCGGGAATGATAACGGGTGCACTTTCTCCGTGCCGGTGGTGGCGTGTCTCTAAAATCTCTCCGCCGTTGTATGTTCGCGGCCCGCGAATCGTCTCGCTGGAGCATGTCGCTCGTTCATCGCGGATGACACCACGACTCGGTACTTCTCGCTTGCGCTCGTTTAAGGACCGCGTTCACGAGAGAGGACCGACAGAGGGACGAAAGGACGATATATATACTTTCATCCTCTCCCCTTATCCTTGGTAGATAGATACGTGCTCGTACCTACATTAGAATGTCCTCACGTCCATGGTATTTCCCGTCCCGCGCACGTTCCGACGATACGGATCGCCCTGGCGTCTGACCAGTCCTTTCTACTCGGCGCACGCTTTCGAGCATATTTCACTGCGACCTGCAAACATATGTATTCCTATTTCTGTACCTGAGAGCCGCGCTATCGCAGGTGATGTCCGACCATCCTTCAACAGGCATAAATAGCGTTATTGTTTCCCGAAGATGACGTTTTGCATATCCGATGTCCCGAAAATGCGAATGACTTTTATTTATCGATCCGACTATTTGGATTATTTAAAATTTTCGATTTTTTTCTCAATGGAATCGAACTCGCCTGTCAGATTATCAGTCTTTTCGCAGGTTGTTAACATTAATATGGTGGGATTTAAGATGGGACGCGGGAAATAATCGAGACGACCAATTAAGCGATAACTTGTTATTTACAGATATATACTTCGGTGGCTAACAAGATTCACAAATAAACACAGTAAGAAGTATTATTTGCGACTCTCTGATTTCAGCTTGGCGCTCGCTTCTTAACCTTTAGAGCGTGGGGATTTCCTTGAGTAAGATTTGTTATAATTCATTTTTTATTATATGCTTTATTTTAAAACAAGACACTCAGCGCTACTATACAGTTTTCCCGTCATGTAAAGATTAAAGATGTATTACGTATTTTTTAACAAAATGAAAAAATACGAAAAAATGCAAATTTTTCTGTATTGCACTGTTAGATAGCAAAGTAGCAATGGCACCTAATCCCTTGAATTAAATAATATTTTGTTTTTTTTTATTTCCATGTGTGTCGAAATGTAAATCAATCCATTTCTGTAATTATTTTCAAATGGCGTTTTCGGTCCAACCGAGTTTACACCAACCTGAGTTGAATTAATGACGTTTCGTGCTTTTCTATTGGTAGAGCGTGTAACGCCATCCAATAGCAAAACATTTTTCAACCCAGGTTAGTGCAAACCCAGTCGAGCCGAAAAAACTAAAAGTAAATAATGTCCATATTAATATATAATAAATTAAATTTGAACCAAATTAAAAAAATTTTTTAATTAAATTGTTTAACTTCATTGTTTTAGTTAAATTAACTGCTTATTGAGTAGAAACAGTGGTGACTTAAAAATGATTAAAAATAACTTATAGCGAATTCGATTGAATGCACTCAGTGAGCATTGGTGCAGATTAAAGCTATCCTCAAATTGGCGTAAAAATATATGTTTAATATAAATATAAAAACAGATTAAGCTATGAAATCTTCAATACATAATTTTATTATACTGTTAAATAAAATTTATATTTTATTATTGGGATGTACAATATTATTTTATGCATTTTGTTTTTACAAATTAAATCACTGTACAACGATGCTTTAATATGCACTAGTGCGCACTAATGCGTCCAACCGAATTTGATATTAAATTAGGTATAATTTAATATTATGAATTTAACAGTATGTATTTAATATTTAAAAATAATTCAAAAACGGCAATTTAGAACCTGGATCAAAAGTTATTTTAATAAAAAGTAGACATATTTTTAAAAAATAAAGGTAAAATGAGAAAATGTTTATTTAAGTTATAAAATTATATTATTAAGCCTTCGCCAGCAACATAGAGTCTTTAAAGGCACCGTTGATATTTTGTGAATTCTGGTAAATAAATTTAAAGCTGTAAAAAACAAGTAAAATATAATCTAAGTTCTATGATGGTAAAAATTTGTTATTAAAGCTTTAACAAATATACTAGAACTTTTTTAGCTTTTTATATAATCCGAAACAATAAAATATTTGCCCGTTTTGCGAAGACCTCTATTGCTGACAGAAGATTTAAAATTCCATGTTGCCGGCGCAGGGTTAAATATAAAAATAGGAAGGCTAAATATAAATATTGACTTTATTGAACTGTTTCATATGCACATATATAACATTTATTTTTCTACGGGAAATTTAAGTTTCTAATTGCAGTCACTTTTTTCAGAGGCTATACATGCTTAATACCTACACATATTACGCATACATATGCGTAGACCTTTCTAAAAATTTTCAAATGTATTCATGATCCTATAATATCATGGCTCACATATTGTACATTACAATGTAATCTGAACGCGCAAAGCAGTTAATTGAAAGCTATCATTACGTGATTATTAATATTAGTTATATTAATTTATATATAATAAGTCAATATCCAAGTTGCGCAGGAAATATGTTTCATGTAAAATATTGATGCTATTTGCGTTGCGCAATTATCATTTTATAGTAGGAATATTATTCAATCGTTGTTTCGTTAATTTAACTTCTCTTTACGGTGGATGTATCGGACTCAATTATATTCTTTAATTGTCAAATTTGTAAATTTTAATTATTGTTATTAAAATAAACTTAATACTTGAATTATTCTTTTTTTTATATTGTTAAATTCGAATTATAGTTGTTTGACAGTATCAATTTGAGTTATTTTTAATCATTTCTATAGGTCGCCATTGCTGCTACTTAATATGTCGTTAATTTAACTAAAACAATGAAGTTAATTTAATTTTTAAAAATATAAATTTGACTTAAATTTAATTTATTATCTAGTGCAGATATTAATATGGACGACTTGTATTTTAAAACTATGGAAATAGATTGATTTATTGTACATTTTCACACACATGGAAGTTAAAAATATTATTTAATTCAAGGAATTAGATTGCCATATATATTGCTCCTTTGATATCTAATAATGTACGAGTGTTTTTGTTATTTTGTTTCTCTGAAATTAATTAATGCTTTTTTGTCTACATAAATTAAATGGACCTCACAGACTCAGCGTTAATAACTGTGTTACAGATTGTGACGTCATCATTCGGAGAGTTAATTCAATTAATTGTGGGATAAAAATTAATTTTTTTTCGCATGCAGCGTATATCGTTAATATTACCTTTTGTGAAATATTTTTGCCAATTTATTTTAGCTCTCCTCATGGCGCGGCGGTTAAATCCGATTGTTCATACACGAGATAATCATGCAAATCGACAACCACTCGTTCTATCAACTTTACAGTGATGCCATAACGAAATCGTATTAATTCGGAGCTCAAACTCGTGGTTTCGCGTCGTTTTACAATTAGAATTTAAAAATTCACGTCTCGCCAGCGCGTCTGTCACAGACGATCACACGACGCGAGATGTTCGGTATCGCAGCAGCGGTGGAAAATGGACCTTTCGCCACGAGGGAGAAACGGAAAGAGAAAAAGGGAGATTCTACGATATAAATACGACGTAAAGCATGCAAATAAAGTCATCTCAAATAAAGTCGTCGCGAATAAAGTTGTCGCGAATAAAGTCGTCGCGAATAAAGAATGCGCCGGAGGCTTCTCTCAGGTCTTTTGTTCGAGAGCCACAACCGTCGATATCTCGAGTGTTCGTTACGCTTCTATCTTTTCCGCGAGTGGCGTGTCCTTTTTGCGGCAATAAATTGAATAATAGCCGATGTCGACTTATATTGTATATACGAGCGCGTGTAAGTACATTTAAGATAATACGAAACGCACGTTGCTGGCGTATAATGAACACGCTCTGCGTCGGGGATAGGAATATTACGCCAACCCCGGTGATAAACTACACAATGAATTTTAATATGAAGATATCGTGCGAAGGATGCAAGATATACGTTATTCTAAGGGGCCGATGGTTACTCGCTGCGATATATTTTAAGCGTTGTTCCTTTTCCTAAAAGAGCTGTTAAACTGCCGTTCCGCTATTACGGAATTTACTGTTTGATTTATATCAATTTGCAGATTTTTCCTCGACACGTATTCGCGTCGTTATCGCGCTTATCGCTGGATCGGATAAAATTAAATTGCATCAGATAGAGAAGAATCAACCCAGCTTGATCATCGTTTTACGCGACCTCCGATTTACCACTTGGGATTCCATATGAAATTTAGGGATGTATTACACATATTTTCAAAATAAAAAATTATAATAATTATGAAATATTATTATAGATCGTATTTGAAAGGAATATAAAAAATTTAACGGTGGTTCAGAATCTGTATTAAAAATTATTTCAATAAAAAATAAAAGTATGCTCGAATGGAAATGTAATTAAAAAATAATGATAAAAATCTTAATCTTTTTATATAAGTACCTACTTTAAGCGTTCAAAATGATTTTTTTTTTTTAAGATTTCATTGTGATGCAGAGATTGATTGTTCTGTAAATAAACGAAATTTACGTATTTATTTGTTTCTTTACAGGCCTACTCTCCACAATAAGAAGCTTTGTATAAATCATCTTAAATACTTAAAGTTTTTATTTAAAAAAATTGGAATTTCTGTTGTTTAATATAATTTAATTCTTAATAATAACATTCAAAACGTAAAACTGAAATAAAGTAAATAAACTATAAAAATGTATTGTTAAATAAAATAATGTTAATCATATAATCATAACATACTCTTATATGTATATACCTATAGTTTATATTGAATGTATAAGTATTAATACATTTTCTATTTCAATTTACTTAGGGATTATATAGATCCTTGATATATCCTTAAATTCATTGCCAATTTATACCAATCTGCAGATTTCTAGTCTTCGCATTCGCGTCGTTATCGTACTTATCGCTGAATCGGTTAAAATTGAGTTGCGTTAGGTAGAGAAGGATCGCCCGATCGTTGCTTGATCACCGACCGTTTTACGCGACCTCCGATTCACCGCTATCCACGGGATTCCGTGCGAAGTTTAAATTGATATTGCCTGCGTTGCACGATGCATGAACGCGGCATTGTTTTTCTTAATATTAATCTCGCGCGCTGCGGCCGCACCGCACAAGTTCGACCGTTCCGCGACCACAGAATTATGCTCGTGCAATTCAACGGAGCGCGCGCAGACCGGTCGGTCAGTAAACGCAGTTAGAGACTCGTGACGATGTTTCCTCTCGCACTATTCCATTCCTAATGTAGCACTAAAATACCATAGTGCTAAACGATCACCATATCATTCCAATATCAATACAAACGAAACTATCGCAAGTTGAAAGAACGAACTGTTAGCCTTTATGTTAGTGCTTTATAAAGTCTGTTTTCTGTAATTAAACTATAGTATATAGGACAGAATTTCTAAAAACATTCTATGAACGAATTCTATATTTTAAAAATGTGCAAATATTCGTAGAACGTTCATAGACGTTCTATGAATGTTATGTGTTATCTGGGTTGAAATTTAAAGTGAGATAGATATATGTTTGATATTTGATGAAAACGGGAAAAAGGGTGTTCTAATGCAGGAAAACAGATCTATTTTCACTTATCCTTAAACCTGAAATACTCTTTTCTCACATTTACGTCCGCAGAAAGAAACGTACGGTGAGAAGAACCATTTACGCCGATCTTGTACTCCGAAATTCCTTAATGGTTTGTCTCGGAACCGATTGTATCGATCTTTTTTTGCGATAAAAATCCATATCCGGTCCCTCTGTGATTTATTATAAAATAAATATCTAAGCGGCACATACTCGGTGGCTGCCTACGTAGCAGAATATGCATGTGCAACATGTACCTAAATGGAAAGTGTACTTAGGACATCAGAATCTATCGTATAACGGCGGGAAGGGAGAAAAAGGATGAACAGAGCGAACGAGAGAAACAGAAATGATTTTAAGGTCTTTATCATCGGCGTTTAATGACTTTGTGGAATGAGCATGGGGTTTATCTAGGGATCTTTATATTGCTTCTTTCCGTTCTCTAACGTCGGGCGTAACACTAGGTTAAGAGATTATTGAACGAATCCACCCCTTGAAGTTACGGAATATCTCGCGGATTAAGTGCTATCCCTTAGTTTAGCCTTTGGCAAGCCATGACGTATAACGCGATAGAATCCATCCGATGAAGAAGAGATTTAACGTAGATGAGGAGGTGGACGGTTCTTTGAGTAAAATCAAGAGAAAATTGGTGCATTTAATTTCTTTATAAGAGAGAGAGAGAAGAAATATTTTATAATTTATACCATATTTTATTTTATGAAAGGAAGCGCCTACGTTTTAGTAATGTATTTATATAAATTAAGACCAATTATACTTTAAAAAACTAATTCTATTTTCAGTCAAAGCGGATCTTAATGCTTAAATATTTCAGTATAAATTTATATATAAAGTAGCACTATGAACTTTTGTCCCAACAATAATTACTCCAGAGTTTGTTTCTTTTTTTAAATTACGTTGTTATGTATATTTATTAACAAGTTTGTCATCATTTTGATGTCAAAATAACGTCTTTAATATCGTATCTTACAATTATAATTTCACGATCGATAAGTGAAAATATCAATATTTATTTATTCTGTGTTATATGTATACATATAAAACGAGGAATAAATAAATATTGATATTTTCAATTATTGATCGTGGGATTAATTGTAAGATAAATTATATTTTGATTAAATATTTGCTATTCTATATATAGAAATTGTCTTTGTTCAATAATGTTTCTTGTTCAGTAATTTGGTTTCAAGTTTATATAGTAGACGCAGTTACGTTTTTAATCGCAACATTATAATTATCCTAATTTGCCTCTTGTTAAGAGCGTATTTGAAATAATAAAACCCATTTTGCTGGTTTATACGTCGGATGTCCGTAATAGCGAAATGCTCCCATTTTCATACAACATCGTAAACGTGTCATTAAATACGCGACGCGTAAAAATATCGGGCAGCGTGTAAGAAAGTATTTATCGTATCTGTGATCATAAAGGATGTTGCGTCGGCTTCTCGATGGCGAAATTACGAGTTCTTTAAGGTAAATTACAGCCCTAAAAGGCACATCATTTTGCAGCATCTCACAGTATCACAAAAACTATGGCGATATAAGCTATAATACATTGCATTATCCTATAAAACTGTATCTTTAACGGTAAAAAGTAAATGAAAATTTTATTCTTTTAATTAAGCGAATTAATTGTCATGTAAAATATTAAAAACAAGCATTAAAATGCCTCCTGACAAATTATTTATTAAAAAGGTGTTCAAATTTGCCTATCGAGAATTTATTAAAATAGATTAATTATTGGATTTATCAGATTAATTATATTAAATAATTATTAATTATTTAAAAGTATAAACTAAAGTATCATTATACAGAAATTATATATAGAATTTTTATTATGTAAAATATGCAAATATGTCTAATTATAAAAAAAATAATAAAGTATATTTTTTTACGTAATACAATATTTATTTTAACCTTGTACAATTTTATCTAATATTTCGCTAATTATTAAAGATCGTAATTTATGTTATAAAAATAAATAGACTCAAATGGATTTAATGGATACGAATATATGTATAACTTTTCATTTATATTGTATATATTATATATATATAAATTTTTGTTATCGACATGGAGTTTTTTAAAGAATTCTGTGCAGTTTTTAGCTCTGTCAGAGATACGAACTTTAATTCGTAAGTAAGCTAGTCCTGGAAGTAGCAACGCCGAACATTCGATTGACGTAGTAGTCGGTTTACTTACCTTTACCAGTTTACTTATTGCTCTGAGCTCTCATATCGTTCGCGTTACGATAGAAAGTCAAGCAGTGTGCAATCAGTTTACTCTCTGATAACACAATGCGTCCAAGAGTAATCCTTTTTGTATTTGAAAACGACCCTCGAACACACTCATCGCGCAATTATCGCTATTTGAATTCATCGAATTTATAACGTTTTGTTGTCACTTTCATGGATCTGATCTCGCGATTCGCGCTGTCGTGGTCGCGCAAAATAAATATGCAGATTGCACGGGCGTTAATTGGCGAATAAATACGTAGCGTGCTTCATTGAAAAACCGCGGTTCTCCGCGAAAATCTCAAACGTTTGGGAATCTGTAAACACTACAATGCAATGCCGATCGTTTACAGGGTGGTCCATAAATACGCGGACATGATTGTAAAAATCTTTCAGTAATTTGAAAACTTTTTTTTTCAATGCGAATATCGATGACCTTTCAACCATAATTATAAAATTGTATTCAATCAATTAAAATACAAATTTTTTTATTTAATCTTCAACATATAACACACACAAGCCATTGTTCTACTCTGATATTTTTATACAAATTCTATTTCAATTTAGATTTTAATTTGGAAGTCAGTTATCGGGATGTTAATGTTGAGCATCGAAATATTTGTGAAAAAAATGTTGGCATCCAAATTTCTGTTGAGCATAGATACTAAATTGATCAAAGTTTTTCGTGCGTGTGCATGAATTTGTGGCTACATTGTATGCACCGCAACTACTTTGGCCGAGATCAATTAATTTATTTCGTCGACAATCACGTCAATTGAATTAATTCGCGCAACTAAAACTTGCACTGTTCTTGATACGACGGACAATTGAATATTACATGTGATTTTAATTTTTAATATGATATCGAAATGATATATTGATATTACGCATAATTTAATACAATATTATCACTACATGAAAACACTTGAAGTTTATATCAAATGATTACGAAACCGTTATTGAAAATATAAATTTCATGTAATTAATAAAAAAAGATTTATAATATTAATAAAAAAAGAGTTGTAAGATGTATAGAGTACGACACATGATTAAAAAGATATTATAATTTATTTAAGAGCAAAAGGATATTTGATAAACATTTGTGTAAAGAATTATACATTTGTAAAAATTATATTTCAAAGATACCATGTTTCTGTTTTTTCCCGAATAAATTTGCGTAATAAATTGTTTTCACGTCACGGAAAAACAGTATTACGTTGTTATACTTCTTTAGCTGGCTATTACAGATTTAACGTAGTGGAAATCCAAGCGATTATTCGTACTTGTTTTTGCAGTTTATCCGCCTCTGTGCGGAAAAGTCAAGGGTAGCGCCGAAAGCGCTGTAAGAGAGCAGGGGATGGTCTGTGTCGTTCTATTTAAGGGATGAACAGGAAGGAAGTTGGCGTTACCAATAAAACGGCATGCGAATGTCGCGAATGCATCCGACGGTGTAAAGCGAACGGCGAAATAAGAGGAAAAGATGCGGGGTGTAACGACACGACGACAACGATGACGACGACGACGACGACGACGACGAGGAGGAGGTCGACGAAAAAGAGAGCAATAGTTGAGAGAGGGTAGAGATGGCTTAACAAAAAGGCGGGTGGAGAAACGGACGAGCGAGAGAAAAAAGGAAAGTCTCGCGAGATCGTGTAACCGACTAAACAATGGCGACGGAAAATAGGGCTCCTGCGTCGAGACCCTCGTTCGCATAGGGGTGGAGTGAAACACGGGCGAAGGGCAGGAAAACGAGAGGAAACGACTGCATTCGTCGTATATCATTGATAGCGAACCTCCGGACTCGGACTTTCTCGGTGAAATTCAATTATGCGATCCTAAAAAAGCCCGAACACGAGCACGAACGGAGACTGAGCAAATGCGGTTTCGCGACGTTACCGGTGTTTTCGATTCGGCGGAGGGAGGATCGGAAAAAAATCGACGTCGCCACGCATATGGCGTACAACGGCATACAATACAAGTCTATTAATTCAAGAACGCTTCCAAACATCGTGAATATACGCAAGAAAAAACTCATTTTGTAATTGAAAAAAGAAAAGCGTTCTAATTTAAGTATTAAATTTGTGAAATTTATTTTTCTTCAGTATAATAGTTCTTTGCAATGTTTTAAAATGTTTGTTAGTATTATGATTAAATTGATGATCGATTTAATTTATGATATTATTATTTCAACTTCAGTTCATGCGATTGCGTTCCAAGTCTGATAAATCGAATTGGCCTAAGTATGCTAAATTGGAGTATAAAATATTTCGTAAGAGTATAAGGTATTTCATAAAATAATTTTTGTTATAATCCTTTTTTAATACTTTTTATTTCAAGTAGTTAAAGCAATCGATTTATATACGAAAATTTCTGTAATTTTACTTGACAAAATATATGTAGTAATATCATAGACAAAATTACATAAACATTTTTTCACCTTAATACATATCCTAAATATATTTCTTCCTAAAGGGGAAAAAAGTCATTTTAAGATTAAAAAAATAGGTATATCCGAACATGTATCTACATATGTCCGAGGCGGACACTTAAACAAATTTTATTATTATTAATTTTAAATGCTCTTTTTTATTATAATATTTGATATTTACATTCTAAATTTCTTAGAGCGAAATCTCATTCTAAGAGAGTGGAAATACATTCATCCTTTGAAAAAGAGTAAAAATGTTTGACTTGTTGAAAAAGAGTGAAAATTATTACTCTTTATCAAGAAGTTTACAAAAATATTACAATGAAATTATAACATATTTAAAGAAAACATTTAAAATTAATAATAATATAAAGCTTTATATAAATAGTTGGACATATATAGGTATATGTCTGGTCCTTGGTACATTTACCTTAGTACATATTTATTATAATAGAATCGGTACTAAAAAAATCTTTGTGAAAAATAACCTACACATATCCCATATAAATATAATTATACATAAAATATATCCATATAAATGTTATTTTTTCCTCTTTAATCTCTTTTTATGTACTATATCCTTTTGTGTATACATAATGAAAGAATAATAATAAAAAGAAAAATTAAATATAATTAGCAAGATACTGTAAATTTTTTTGCATTTTTTTAAATAAAAAAAGTGAAGTTGCAAAAAATGAGGAAAATGTCCATATGCGGAACAAAGTGTTCCGCAATTTTTGACTAAGCGCTTTTGTGTAAATAAAGCGGACTAAACTGCATTGTAAAGTCCTATACCATTTTGCAATTTTCGCAATAGTTAATAAGATATTAATTACTAAAAATCGCTGAGCATTGGTTTTCAATAATTTTTTACTCAAATACTATCGACTTTAGAGAAAAACAGCAACAGACAAAAATTACTTATTTTCTTTTCATAAAGTTCTGAGAATTTTTCGGAATTTTTTAATCGTATTTTCTTATGTTAGTAAAAATATTTGCCAATAAGAAAATGTAGACTAAAAAGTTGATAAAAAATTCTTAGAGCTTTATGAGAAGAAAAACAATTTTTGTATTTTGCTGTTTTTCTGTAAAGTTGATATATTTCTAATTGATATATTTCTAATAATATCTTTAATTGAAAAATTATTGAAGACATATATATATATATATATATTCGGCAATTTTTAGTAATTAGTATATCGTTAACTGCGAAAATTACAAAATGATAGAGAACTTTTCTACTACAGTTTAGTCCGCTCTATCTACACAAAAAACTGCGGGACACCCTGTATACATGTAATTATATACAATCTCTACAATATAATTATATATATTAATTTATACTGTTGTATATGTAATTATACATCAAATATTAATTGTAAATATAATAATTAATTACTTAAAATTAAATCGCAATTTTTCTTACGCTAAACAAGTACCTACCTATTCATAGTGTTCTAATTATTATTTTTCAATCATTTTTTATTTATATAGAGAGATTATATAAAAGAAAGAAAACATGCACATATACATAAATATATTTGATACACATACGCATAATTACACCTAATGGAATTGTTTACCGCAGTTATTAAAATATAACTTAAGCTATGTAAAAAAACTTTAAGTATTAGTCCATATAATACTTAGTGTAGAAATATTTTGTATCCATTTAGACCAATTTTATATTAAGAATGGATGCCACTTCCTCCATCGTTTGGGGAAGCATCTTGCACTTCTTTTTCATAATAGCAATAAACTCTGAGATCGCCAAGTGACGCGTCTCTTCCAATTCGTACAATTCGCGAAATATTTCACAGGTAAATGTTGGCGCACAATATTCGTGGACAAATTCCAAAGCGGGTCGAACCATTTTTAACCATTTATGTTTTATATACACACATAGCAAAAGAAATCTATGAGATACGTATGCATTATGCTACATAATTTCGAATCAATTTAAATATATATAAACCAATAATATTTACCGATTTTCACAAGTTTGCTCGTCAAGTGGAAGCACATAATTTAGCCATTTTATCTGTGCACTCGGTAGAGTCATAAGCGATACACATGCATATAAGGAGGTTAAGAATTCTTTTTTCTCAAGATTATTATATAAATTTAGTTTAGTCAACAAAGGTAAAAATGTACTAAGTGGTTTTGTCGTTCTCCACTCTTCCACTAACAGGCAACATTGACTTTCGACTGGATAATCCATATGGTGATATGTATCATATATATCTTTTACGCACACTCCATAAAGCCACTTATCCAATATAGATTTTATTTCCTAGTAAATAATCAAACTTATATATTAATCCAATGAATAAAAATTGCTAAAATTCTAGTTTATTTACATAAAAGATATTACATCAAATTTATTAACAAAATAATTATGCAGATGGTTTATC
This sequence comes from Mycetomoellerius zeteki, assembly GCF_001594055.1. NCBI lineage: Eukaryota > Metazoa > Arthropoda > Insecta > Hymenoptera > Formicidae > Mycetomoellerius > Mycetomoellerius zeteki. The sequence continues at coordinate 1,831,892 of NW_017256778.1, read as the reverse complement.
CAATCATCAGTGTTTATACTTTTAAAACAAAAGTTTGTCATATAACATTTAAGATATGATTCGAAAATTTTTGGTCCCCCTAAGGAATTTTGTAAGCACTTCAGAAGCAAATATCCCATTTCGTCAGGTACGTATTTTGTGATGTCTTCGGACAAAATACCCTTCAAATTAGGTACTAGTTTTTGAGTAATAATACCATATGTACTTGTCTGTAATATTAGTACAATTTAAAGAAAAATAATGAAATAGGAATGTAGATAAGTATATGCATGTAGAAATATATGAATGCGCATATGTGCGAATTGTAAAGTATGTAATTCTCTAAACTTGTAAAAGAGAGTATAAATTGTTGTTATTATCAATCAACATTTTCAATATATTTATTTTGAAACTTTCTGTCTAAATGAAATATTAACAATTTACCTTTTTAATCATGTTGCTAATGGTTTTTCTTTCTAGAAATGATATTTCATAATGAAATAAATGTTGATTATACATACGATGTATAATTTCTCTAGATATGAAGGTACTAAAACTTTTATTTAACCATAAATGTTGGAAATTTTCACATGTAACTAAACCTCCTGCCCAGCTCTGAGCAACTTTTTGAGCAACCGTACTACATATTGTAAAGAGGTCTTCGTTAAGCAACATCGATGATACAAAAATCATGGAAAGACATTGCAGTTCGATTTCTGGGATATTCGGTGGAAGCACACATATATTGTATTTATCTACAATTATCATTTTTACTATATATTTACAAAACAATAAAACTAGAAGTACAAGACTATAATAATTCACACAAAAAATATATCATTGCACATATAATTTGATATAATTTAGTATATTTTAAAAAATATGGATGAATTTAATACCATGTTGCATATAATTTTTAACGTGTTTGTATTAATATTGATATCAACATAGGGTGGGTTTATATCCTTGATGATAATGTCAACATTATTATGATATGGTTTTATAATCCATGACATTATGTCCACATCATGTTAGTGTTAATATTAATAATAGCACAACACAATGAGAATTACATAGACGTGTCATGGTGTCAAATTACTAATCTTTTTTAGAATATGGATATTAGTGGATATTTTACGTTTGTTACCTTTTTGGCGAGAACCACACAAAGCTTTGGCAATTGTGAGCATTTTAATAATATTTGAAACCATTATTTTACTTTGCTCAATAAATTTATTTTCAGCCCACAAAGTAACGTTATCTTCCGAAGCATATTGTATATCCTTTAATGAACCAACTATAATAATCATTGCATATGATGGCATCGGAATCGTTTCAAAAAATATGTGTTTGCATCGGTCTCCATCATTTATTGTTTGGTTACATGTAACCCCACATATTGTAACGAAATTTAAATCTTTTGGTACAGAAATCTAGAAAAAAACTATGAAATTAATAAAAGCTAAATGTGTGACCAATCTATACAATAAAATAAATAACAGTGGCATACAGAAGTCAGGCGTAAATAGCGTTGAGCAAATAAACCTTTTTTTATGTCAAAAAATAAAATACGTTTATTAAAGTCATAAGTCCTTCTATTCAGTGTTCATCTCACATTAGTTATACTTTTCCTTTTTTAATAAAAAATATTTTGATGCGAAATATTCAAGTTTAATTTATTTCAATGGACTTCATAGCTTATATTTATATTTATCCGTTTTTAAACACTGCATATTTTATATACTGTAATTTACTATTTGGCGGAAATTACTGAACAGGTTTGAGATATATGCAATACTTTTTAGATTTTCAATGATGAATTACTCTCAATTTTTACTACTGTTATTTTTCGTACGCGTCGCTTAATCATATAATTCTCAGTACATCATGACGTCCTTGCCATACGGTCAGTCAACTGCTCATGAGCAATGCTTTGACCAAAATTTATAGTAACTCGTCATGATCCTTCACGATTTGCTCCATTAAGATTTATGTATTTGTTTACTATCTGAGAAGAGCTCCAATCTAGAGCCGAAACATGTAATCAATTTATGATTGATGATTTTATTCAGTGTATTTTGTTTTTTGATAAATAAAGTTTTATTTTCGCGACAATTACCGCCCTTGACTCCTGTATGTCATTGTTATTTATTATTATATTGTAATTGTCAGGAGTCCGTTATTTATCTTAATTGACATTTCTGTAATTAATTAAAATAGTACATGTGTAAGATATCGTAAAATTATAAATATAAAGAGTGTCCCGTAAAGACTGTTTGAGGTAATTTAGAGACGCGGAAATCTTAACAAAATATCAAGGCTAGTAAAATAATAGTTTTTATATTAACAGCGATTAATAGTGAAAGTTTAATAATCACATAAGTAACATTTCACCCACTAAATTTGTAAACACATTTTCCAATTCTGCAAACTGTGCGCTAATAATTAGTATTGGGTTTGAAATGCAATCCCAAATTAAAATTGGAATAGTAATAACAATTTAAATTAATTATCAATTTAATAATAATATATTTATTTCCTCTCTCTCTAACGTCTAACGTAGTTTATTTACCAACATGAAAATGTTTACCATAATCTGGTAAACAATCCTTGTTATAAATCCATTTTGACAGCTGACACATATCGTAATATCTTGCTATTGCGTATTTGTAACATATAAATAGATTCCTTACAAAAGCGAAAATAATTTCCTAATAAAAATATTACATGTAAAGAGGGCCTTCGTGCTATCATTATTCCTAATTGTCATATTGTCGTTCGCGTAAAATATCACCTTTGTGATTAATAAATTTTAATCGCTGTTAATTTAAAACTATTATAAAACTATTATAATTTCGACTTTTTTTTTTGCATTAGGACTTTCGTCTGAAAAATTACTTCAAAAATGTGACTTTAAGAGGAAATGTGATAAAGATGGGACATCTTGAATATATATGTGTGTATATATATATATACAGGGTGTTTCCAAATTAAATCGCAAAACTTCGGGAGCGTGTAGAGGAGTAAAAAACTAAGAAAAAAAGTCCTATAGACATATGCTCGTTTTTGCTCCGTTTCAGAGAAATCGAAAAAAAATGTTTTTTTTACCTGCAAGATTAAATGGGGACCGTTTTCTAAATTTCTTGGAGAATGAATTTTCTGACTATTTAGAAAACATCCCATTACAACAACGTACTGAAATGTGGTTTCAATTAGATGGATGCCCTGCTCATTACAGCAGAGTCGCTAGAACCTGGTTAGATAGAAAATTCCCACAACGATGGATTGGACGTGGAGGAGCAGTACATTGGGCAACTCGTTCGCCCGACTTAACGCCATTAGATTTCTATGCATGGGGTACTCTGAAGCAAGAAGTTTATTCTTCGCCTATTCAATCAGAGCAACATTTGAGAAATCGTATCGTAGCTGCAGCGAACAGAATATCGCAAGAACAGTGCCTGGCTGCTACAAGAGCCGTGTTTGACAGATGCAATGCTTGTATTGCTGCAAGAGGTGCACATTTCGAACAAAATCTTCATTAAAAAGTTTATAAATAAAATAATTAAAATAATAAATTAAATATATTTTTTTCTTTTTTCGTGATTTCCTGCGAAACAAAGCAAAAAGGAGCATATGTCTATAGGACTTTTTTTCTTAGTTTTTTACTCCTCTACACGCTCCCGAAGTTTTGCCATTTAATTTGGAAACACCCTGTATAAGTAATAACCACTTAAAATCTTACCTCCGCAGTGTATGTAAATCTGACAGATGGCGAATCTTGACAGGGAAATATGCCTCTAGCATATGTAAACTAAAAATGTAGAGTTATCAATACAGATCAATACGGATACATATCGATAGAAATCACTGTTCACTTATTTTTCATTTATAGTTTACCTTGTTGTTAGTTATTAGCATAGGATGTGTACCATCAGAAGTTTGGTCACTTCTCAGCCAATATAGTGCAGAAGAATCTTTACGTGTTTCATACATAATCTGAATTTTATAACTACAAAATATGATATATTGTCATGTATATAAAATATTCACTTCAATATTTTCTAAAATCTGTAATTTTTGAAACATTTTATACTTACTTATATATGAACGTATACGGGTTTTTGCAATATTGATATTCATTGAAAATGAAATTACGTCTATTATACAATGGTGTCCGAATAACAAATTGACTTCCAATATTATCAATATGTTTAATGATGACATATTCTAAATTTTGACCAAATGTACAGTCTGTAACACTTATCTTATTTTCATCTTCATTGATTTCGTACATATCTAAAATCTAATTGTTCAATGTTATATATTCATTACAAATAAGAAGCTACGAAACTCTGCTCAAAATAAAAAGAAATGTTTACTAACTATTTGTTCATATCCAGGTCTCGTTTCTATAAATAAAATGACCTTACCGCGAAGGATTGTTTCATCAAAATCGACGAATAGGTCTAAATGTGTATGAACTATCTTAGCAATACCTAATAATTAAAAGATCACAGAAATTAAAAGATATTCAAATATTTATTGAGGATATATGTAATAAACATAAGTACATAAGAAACGTAATATACTGTAATTCAAAACGTTATATTGTGTACACCTTTTGTATTGTTTTTGCAGTATGGAAGGATATTAAAATGTTATATAAGTTGTATTTTGTACTTTTAAGGAGACATGCAGAATGTTGCAAATTATAATACAGTTAAATAATTTAAAAAATTGTTGATTATAAAATTCGAGTTATGCCAAACGGTTTTACCTTTCAAACATGCTAATAAAATCACTATTATCGGATGTTCCACGTTTTATTTTCTTTCAAGCAAAAATAGGAAGTGTATACTTTACATGTTTAGAATTATATTCTCATACTTCTAATTATGTAATTAAAATACCTGGTCTTGCGTCAGAATACGGATCTATAGAAGACAAAGCCATTTGAAATCGTGTTAGCCTTTCCAGGTGAATGTCGAAAACAGGTCTTTATCCTACGAAGTCAATTTCTCAAGAGCACTCCTTCTTCTTTCTTATTATCCTACCTTCTGTTCATGTTTATATTTCCTTGTGTTTAACAACGTATTAATTAACCTTTATGGCAGCTTTAAGCGTCGAGCATATAGCTGCCATAAAGGTACTTTAATACGATGAATTTGCTATTCGTCAATTTTGATCACGTGACTTGTTTTTAGCAAATAGTAAACTCACGATACTCGAAGCTCGACGCTGGAAAGTGCCTCTTTATGCTGACGCTCGACGCTCATTTTTAGCATCAAAACAGATCACGTGATAAAAATTGACGAATACCAAGCGTCGATTTGGATAAGTATGTCCGGACATGTATCTACGTTAGAAGCGAACTTAAACAAAATTAATAATAATAAATTTTGTTTAAGTGTCCGCTTCTGATATAGATACATATCCGGATATACCTATTTTTTTTACCTTAAAATGACTTTATCCTTTAGGAAAAAATATATTTAAGATACAATATATTTTCCGGAATTAGGTTGTTAGCCTAATATCCAACCTCCAACCTGGAGAATCCATACATATATCCATTGATATATGGGGCCTACAGTTTAACGCCGGATCCGAACGGAGCTGGTGATCAAAGATCTCTTAATCATCAGATAGAACATTTTCGGCTCCTTAAAATCGCGTATGTGGGCGCAGGTGAGATTGAACCCGGATCTACAGATCCGCGAGTCAATCGCACCGAGCGACAAGCCACTCAACGCCTCATAGTGCATATATAAAAAGAGATTTAATAGAAAAAAAAACATATATCTTATCTTTTTATTCTGTGCACATCACAAAGTTGAAATTTATTTTTTAATTTTAAAAGATCGACTCCAAACTAGCATCGTTTGTAAAAAAATTTTTTGTAGAAAAATTTTACAAAACTCTATGGCGTGAAGTAAAAATCACACAAAAATGCGGTTACATTAGTGGAAAGAGGGAATCTTTACTTTCAATTTGCGTTTTTATTGAGTGTTATACGATTTTTTGAATCTTTACTTTCAATTTGCTTTTTTATTGAGCGTTATACGATTTTTTTCACCAAGTTATTGAACGTTAAAGTAAAAGTGATCATTTTTGTTTCCACGTTCAATAACTCGGTGAAAAAAAAATCATACAAAGCTCAACAAAAAAGCAAATTGAAGGTGAAGATTCACTCTTTTCACTGACGTAACTGCATTTTTGTGTGAATTTTACTTCACGCCACAAACCTTTGTAAAATTTATAAAAATTTTTCAGATTTGACGGGTATCCATTTATATCCGTATATCTCCATAAAGGATCAGTCAGATTGAAATATTAATTACCGATTTCAAAAGTAGAGATTTCAAGTTTTCAAATGCTTTTTTGATTTTTTATCTGCGATGATTTTTCATCGAGTTACGGTGTTCTGAATATTGCACAATTTTGAGCCTGTTCGAAAGTGTTTCCTATTTTTGTCGAATAATGTATATCTCTGTACTTTATTTTCAAGGTTTTTAGGGTTTTTTATACCTATCTGTTTTCCATATTTTGAGAAATAATTTATAATTATGTGGCTGTACATTTAAATTTTTAGCTATCAGTAAGTATTGTGAACTTAGGTATCTTCTTCAGATTTTTTAAAATTATATATACATAGTTTATTATATTCCGTACCCATTTTTGTCTTATATAATTAATATTATACTCTTATGAAGCAGAGGATTGTAAAATTAATAAACTTTAATATTTCTAGCATTCAAGCAATACTTTTTGTTTCTTTCTTCGCAGAACAAGATTAAAAAAAAATATCTATTTGATATTTTCTTAAAAATATATCTGCTTATTGGAGCGCTATCCCATTTATCTATTTAAATATTAAAGACAAAACAATATACAATTTCTGACTTAATTTTTATTTTAGTAGGTTTGGAAAATTGACTATATATAAAATGATGCGTACTGTATAGTTTGCAAATAATTGAAAAATGATGGAAATTGATAAATGCGAAATAGTACAACATGCGAGACGAATAATACGTCTTTACAAATTTACATTTTTCTTTTAAACTGTTAAAATTCGGTTGCACATTTGCGGAAATGTTTCAACAAGATCTAAAATTAAATGAAATAAGTTTATTTCGAATAAAAGCGGAAATAACAATGATAGAAGTACATTGTTGAAGATGGAAGTTTAGCTCTTTCGTCCATTCTCATTAGAGATAAGGGTTATTTATATATATATATATATATATACATATCGATCTCGCTTCGTGTAATCATAAATAATTATCGATGCAATAAAGGTCCAATATACATGCGCTTATTATCGAAAAAAAGTTCCTGAATTAGCGAAACTGTATTGTTTTAATAAACGATTCGTAATAATTTTAATGAGAATTATTAAACAAATTAAACTCAGTTAGGCATCAAATTTATTAAAGTAGAAATCTCGGTGTACATTTGTAGCAATTTTTCTATTAACTCCATTAATGAAAGAATAATTTATGCAAACATTGTGAGATAAAACGATACATAATAAGAACCTCGACTCAGCGATTAAAAATTTAAATGTAAATAAATATACAACGGGCAATGAGTCAAGTACGAAGTTAATGATTTAAAAAAAAATACAAGGTAATATTAACAAACTTCTTCAATTTACATTCTTCCAGATATTCGTACCAGAATGTATGTATTTATATATAATATTTTTTTCTACAAAATTCAAAAAATATTTACGCATGCAAATTTACGTACGCATGTATACCTACATATTTGAAACTCGCTCATTACCATATTAAATGAAAATGATTAGTGATTCGTAACAATTAGTCCTCGCAGATTGTTATTTGCAGATAAATAAACAGGCATTAGGGTCAATCGGAATAATCGCATAGTGAACTGTATGTGACACTTCGATATTTACGCACCAATAATATTAATAGTCATTATTGTTAGATATTATCTTGAGTATATTAAATTAATATTCATTACGCAACTGAAAAGTATTAATTATATCGTTATTAATCGTGTCGTAATCCCGTTGACAATACGGTTAATTAATTAACTGACATTAAATTTCTCGTAAAAATGTAGAATATGAATGGTGAAACGATTCGTTTCGGCGTGCAATGCAAAATACGGGCGAGAAGTCTGATCCTCCTGCAGAGGATTAAATTCTTATCGGTGTCGCGTGCCGAAGAAAACGAAGACAATTAAGAATATGCGATTTATGAGAGCAACCCTCGCAGGGGGTTTTTTGTGCGTAATTCAACTCAATATGGTGCACGCGAGTTAAGCAATCTATTCGGCAATGCTTCGAGAGAACGCGCTTGACACGCGATCGGCTCATTTTGCGCTTCAACTAGATCAGCTCATTGACTTAAGCTAGACTAGATGCGCTCATGATACTTTGATGGTATTGACATTTCGACAGAAACACAACGACAATAGAACAAGTTAATTCCAAACGATAATCACTACATTAGTTTAACAGAAAACAGGATTGAATCTTAATTATCTCTTGCGTAAATAAATTACCTTAATAATTTTTTATTTAAATTTTATAAATTTGTTATAAAAGAATTGATCAAACCAAAAAATTGAAGATACTTGTAAATAGGGTAACTCCGGCAAATATACGCCGCGCTGGGATTTACGCCGCAGAAGTCAGAAAAACTACTCTGTTACATGCCTTTATGTTATATTAATATTGTGTTATGATTTTAGCTTTTTACTGTTAATATTAATGAAATTATTGTGTTGAATCGATTTGTCACTGTAATAAGTAGCGCCATCATACATATAAGTTATAATCTACATAAAATGATTATTATAGGGCGTGTAAAAGACTTAAGTTGTTAGTGGTATTTCGTGATACATACATATAGAGGAATAGTAAAGCAAAGTATATGAAATATGTATCTCATGTCATAACACTTGCAATATATGTAGGAAGATTGTAATAAAGGAAGTTTATTATTTATTATTTCATATACATATTTATCATTCTTATTCCTTAATAAAACTTTATAAATACATTTTATAAGTTATTGTATCATTTTATGTCTTATTTATAAGCATTATTTGTAAATTTTTCATAAGCCGTACATACCTCTTCTCTCCCTATGAGTAGAGCCATATATCCCATCCCTATGGAATATACGGTAAAAATGCAAGGGTTTCAAAAAGGTCATTTTTTAATACGAAAAATAAATATTTCGGATTTCTAATATTTTTTTTTATAGTAGTAGACATACAAAGTTTTTACTGATATAGTTCGTTTACTTTAAACATAGTAAATAATACTTAATAAATTAAGTTTTTGATAGGTGCGGCGTATATACCAGAGTATCCTATATTGAGTATTAAACCATTACGTAAATCTGTATAATAATTTTTAAAAACTTTTAGCTTAAATAAATGATTGGACTTATCTCGAATTTTATTTTATATAAAATCGTATTATTTTACTTTAACAAAAATATTGAATACAATATTGTATGAAGATATAGAACATAATTATATAAGGTACACAAAAAGAGAGAACACTTAGAACAAAATAATTTAAATAATAATAATATAACGATGTAAAAATTTACATGTTTTAAATGCATTAAGTAAAACAATTATGCGGTCTATCATAAAAATATCTCATACAATATGGATTTTTTGGAATATTAGAGAATTTTTATTTAACGTGTTAATATTAATGCGGAACGACATAATTCTATAATGCGCTCTGACACAAACCGTGAAATTTTGTTGTGAGAGTGGCGTATTATAAACTGCACCGTCGCTCGATGTATGTGTTTTTCGTCTTATAGAATACTTCCGCAAAAATTACTGCACTTTTATGTGAGGAGGGAAAATTAACGAAGTCGACCTTTTACCGTTGCCGCGCGAGTATTATTTCTTTGTGAAACGTCGGTATTCGAAGTGGAAAGCATTTGGCCGATTCCCATGGAGCTTCCATAAGGTTTTCCACTGGCTACACAATACAATAATACGCGATACACGAGACGGTGACACGCGAAACTCTCGAGAGCGAGTGCAGCGAGAAAAGGATACGTCTGGCACGTTATGTACCTATATATGTATATAATACATACTCCCGCTTATGCGGTGTTCTTGATTATATTTATCAACCGTGTGTATGTCCATTCACTTTTAATTCAAATAAGATTTTTTTATGTTACTCGAATGATCATTATTTGTTACAATATATTTGTCAATGATGAATATCTTGATAATTATATTTTAGTTAACTCTTAACTGTTGACATGTTAAAGATCATATTAGTGATAAGAAGATTTTTTTACGTTTTTTGGAAGTAACGTTTATTTAAAATTCCTAGAAAGCAAATGGAAGAAAAATTAACACCAGCTAAAAGACAATATTCAAACTCTGCTGTTTGACATTCTACATGTTATTAGGGATCATCTCTGTAGTAAAAAGTTTGGTAAAAATTAATTAAAAACGACGTTATATTACACATTTGATTCATTTAAAAAAACATTATATTATGTATTTTAAAAGTATTTAATTTTTAACTGTACGAACTGTTATATATACTTTCTTCTCTATCTATATATGAAAGATGATAAAATGAAAGTCTTGGACACTCTGCACACTCAGTAACTGCTATCAAATTCTACATGTACCGTATCAGGTCTATATACATTTTACGATCTAAATTTTACTAAAAAAATTTTGTTTAACTTTTTATGAATGGATAACTTTATTCATTTATGAGAAATGTGTGTGAAAAATGTCCTAATAAAAGATAAGACGAGAGTACTTTATTTTTGCAAAAGTCCGGCAGTGCATTATCTATCCGATATAATTAAGATAATGAATTGTTAATGAATTTAAATTTCCGGTGACATTTTTTACATTCTTCTCCGTAATATTAATTTAAGTTCTGTCTATTCTAGTTTAGCTACAAAAAATGATCCGATCAGTCATCAAAAATAAACTAATTCAATTTAAAAAAAAATTATCAAAATTCATATTCGTCATAACTTAAAAAGGATAAAAAAAACATCAAAAATCACAATTCAAAAAGAATAATTTTTTAAGCTTGTGAAACAAAAATGATATTTGATTATGTTAAGAACATATTCTTTTTGCTGATATTATTTAATTAGTCGATTTTCTGTCAAATTGAGAAATAATTTTTCCATTTTTTTAGGAAACTTAATTTTGTTAGTTGTGTCACTTTTGAAATAAGAGAGCGACATATGAAACCATTTATAATAGACATATATAAGTAGAACCAATGGTCAATAAATATGACAGTAATGAATTAATATCTAATTATAGTTTATCACTACGAACCCAGCAAATGCTGAATAATCTTGAAATGAATATTCATAAAATGTTCCTAAAATCCCCAAAAAACATTCCAAGAATACTCCAAAATATTTCAAATATTTACGGTATGTAAAAGAAACATTCAAATGTCGGTTAAAAATTTCATTTGTACATCGTTACATATTCCGAGAATGTTCCATACATATTCCATAAATATTCCACAAAATTTTAATTTTTCCAAAAATTCCAAGTCAGGTCGTCTGTGAATAAGTTTTTAAACAAGATTTTATTTTGGAAAACACATTTAATGTGTTTTCACCTTGGAGCCCAATTTTGGGGCTCACTTCAGACGAAGTGCTGCGCTTCTTATAATTTTTCCTAAATGATTCTTGTTTACGAATAAATGCTCTTCGCCGCGGCCCTCTGTCGGCGGAGATGTATACTGCTCGCTTGCTAGTGATTTTCGTGAAATATACAAAGAGTATTCACATAATATTCTAAATATTTCATCGATATTTGCACGTTCTGTAACGAATTCTTTTACTGTTCCGGAACATTCAGAACATTGATAATACGAATCGAACTTTCTGTGAATATTTAGCATTAGCTGGGAATTGACTCGTACGAAGGACGATTCTGTTTATTTATCACGATTCGTTCACGCAGAAATTTCGGGCATCGTACGCATTTGCATAAATACACAGGGATATAACGACGTACATATGTATATACGCGTGCATAGATTTAAAGCACTCTGTGCGTAGTGCAATCGGCTTGTATTTGGGATCGCCTCGTTGACTTAAACCGATGATGCACGGCTTCGCGTCGAATATAAATTTCGCGCGGACACTACGTCGAATAAATTTGATCGGGGCGAGATAGTGTCGGCGCGTGAATTTTCCTGCCGGAAACGGAGCGGCCGTCTCTTTAAATGCCCCATCCCCGGTTTTTCTGTAACGGCACATCGTTCTCGATCGTCTCATATGCGCAAAGGTCAACTGAAGCTCTTCCAAGGTATGAATTACTTTCTTCTCCCGCTACATTTCTTGAAATAAATATTATATAAGTAATAATTAAATGTACTATAATACACGATATGAGAAAGTAAAGTACATTTTATCATTATGTGTGTTTACTGTACCATTATATATCTTATACTGTTTTAGTTTTAATTTTTTTAGCTTCAGTTTTTAGGTTCAGGTTTAAATTCTCAAACAGCAATATTGTTGATTCTTTACCTTTTGATTACAACTTCGTATATTGCATCTTGCTCTCTATTGCTGCATAATTTTTATTTACACACAGGAAGAACGATTTTGCTGAAATATTTTGTTAAAATCTAACTAGATACACATCTGAAAATAATTTTGTTTAACCATTAAAATAATTATGCAGGAAACTTAAACATGATGAACAATACTGCAAAAAGTTTTGATATTTTAATAACTAAGTGTCTCTCTCTCTCCTCCATGATTATAATTATTTTAATAGTTTAATAAAATTATTTTCAGATCTGTATTTAGCTAAATTTTTAAATACTTTAACAAAACTTCTTTCCGTGTAGTTACTGCACATCAATAAAGTTATTATTATTATAATTATTATTATCATTATTTTGAGATATTTCCATATGTTTTCGACTGTAACACGAGTGATTGCTAAATTGGAAATCGTAACGATTTATGACACCGATTCAGTTTTATTAATTGCCACATATAACTCGCATCTGTCGAAAGGGCAGATGTCACGTCACAGTTTCGAGGTCTTCTTTGAGAGTTTCATAGATTATGACGACATTTGTTCTCGTCGAGTGTCAAGCTCAATTAGAGACGGAGAACTCACTTGTTATTCGTCGCGTGGTAGGTATGGCGTTACATTTCGACAGAATATACTCGTTCCTGTGGGTTTCATAGCGATGCTGATTACTGAATTCGGCTGGGGTCTCTTAAAGCTTACCTACGTCTCTTGACGCAGTTAAACGTTTCCATTACGTTCCGATATACAGTCACGACTTGTCTATGTTGCAAGAGGGTCGAGAGTAAGTCGAGATACCTCTCGGGAGGTAGGTTTAATTAGGGATTATATAAGCAACGAAACGGTACTTTGGTTATGATCATTAATAATTAAAGCGTCCCACCGGCCTATTCTCAATGCCTTTCATTACTCCGTTCGATAAATTTATTTCTAAATAAATCTCTGAGGAGGCAACTCTTCCATTCCTTGACTCATAAAAAAAAATACGATAACAAAATAACAGACAAGAAGAATCGATAATGAACGAAATGTAAAAGTTATATCGTATGTGTAACATTTTAAAATGTAAAGAAATACTTTAATATTATGTCATTTTAGGAAAAAAGAAGAGAAATATACCAAAAATATATTCAGATTCATACACAGTATAAAACATTTTGTATTTGTATTAAAACTGGTCCTTGTTAAAATTTTTTGTGTTGAATTTGTAACGTAACATAATGTTAATTTAACATAAGATTTATTCTCTTTAACTGAACTTGCATAAATCACCTTTTCTCTTTTTCTCTCTGAAAAGAAAAAACCCTTAAAGAAATTTAGGTAAAACGAATAGGTCTGTAAGGTGATTGTATTATGCGAATACTTTGCATTAAATTGATATATATTTAATCAATTCTTAGTGTTAAAATAACACAATTTATGAGTATAAATTAAACAAATAGGTAACATAAAAATAATGTTTTGGAACGTAAATTGTAAGATAAAGGTAAATGTAAAAGTATATGTTAATTTAATATATTATAAATGTATATATACATTTTTGTATTACTTTTTATATAATGTTTATTTAATTGTTACATAATCTTTTTATTTTCTAATATTCATCTTATGTTAACACAAAAATTTTGGTGGACAGTTTGGGATACATAAAATATTATTATTTAAATTTAACAAATTTTCCAACTGTTCCTTCTTTACAAATGTAATAACTAAAATTGACATCTTGTAAGAATGCAAGCAGCGAACATCGGAGAAATGCATCGAAAGACTGAAGTAAATTTCTTTTTTCAGAGAATATCCCTCTGCGAGTTCCATTTCGGCGACATGTTTGGACTTATTTTTTTAGGATCCTTGCGCCAGACACCAGAATTAGAGAAATTAATCTTCTCGCGGATAGGCGTGTTTCTTTTTTCCGTCGTAGGGAGAAGAAACACGTAAATAAAGCATCCACCCTTGTCGTCTTCTGTTTCTTTTTTCGTGAGGCTTTGTCGGTTAGTCTGGTCGGTCCTTCGCGAGTATGCGCGCACACCCCGTCCGCTCGTGTTTACCTGCGGGAAAACCATCGACCCGCGTCGACATTCCGCACTCCTCAAGACGTCGAGATACGGGGAGATACTCCAATTTGTCAACCGCACACGAGTGCTTTTTTCCCCGAGATTCTGTCGCGCTTCGAGAAGGCGAGAACAGCTCCCGCGATAGACGCCAATGAAAGCTCGAAAGGATCCCTCCCTTTTCTCCCTTTGCACACTCAATGAGTAGCACCCTACTCCTCCACTGTTTTTACCTTTAGTAGTCTACAACTGACTGCAGACAATGCAGTCGACGATGTCGAATATTCGGAAGAGATGCAATGACAATTTTTGGATGAGAAACTTTAGAATTAATCAATGTAATTACAACACCGCAAAATGTACAATATTAATTTAAAGATTAATAGGACAAGAGCTTTATTTAACCCTAAATGCTATCGTATGTTAATTTTACTTGCAAGCGAGATCATTGAGCTTTAAGCTATGTCTTTTCTTCAGTGGTCAGCAGGGGATCCACACAATTTGCCATGCTAAAAGTCCCATATAACAGACCCCCAAGATTATCCCTAAAGATATCTAAAAGATGTCTCTATACGTCCTAAAGACGTTCTCAGGACGTCCCTCGGATAAAATGTGCTGTATGGGGTTGAGACGAGTGGAAACAAGCTTTTAATTATATATCAATTTGATCCTTTAATGGTCAATATAATAACAGTGATAAGTTATTTCAATTTTAAGCAGTTTTGTATCGTTACCTATATATTTTATTAATAATTATGAAGAGATTCCATATCATTTCAAAATTGAATTTGACAGTGGGTTTATTCTTTTTTTAAGTTAATAATTATATTATTTTTATTTATAAAGGCCTAAATTATAAATATGTTATAATATAAAAATATAAAATATATTAAAATTTTGTGTTACATTAATTAAGAGTGGCCTATTTCCTTAAGAAAAACTTTCGTATTGATATAACAATATTATATCACTTACAAGTCGATAACGTTAATGATCAATTAGAGTAAATAATTATTATAAAATCACTAATTTCTATAATTAATTCTGTTATTGGAAAATATTCCAATGTCATGTCATGTTTCACAATTACCGATAATCCGATTGAGCAATAATGCATTATCGTATAGGAAATACAATATTTTTTGAGTGTGTCGATAGGAGATCGTATGGGAGAATATCATGAGATATATATTCCGATATCCATTATATGGTTCTTACTGCAAACTCGCATGCAAGAACGCATACCAAGTACTAGATGTAAAGCTTGCATCGCATACAATAATCCGAGATCATATCGGTTTGTCGGATCGCTGCCCACATTCGTGCTTAAAGCGAATTTATACAGTTCGTTTTCGTTAATATTTCAGATAAGTTATATACAATGAGAGATGGATATAATAAGTCAAGTATATATTAATAATATTTTTGAAAGAAATGATCATCAGACGCGAAAAGTTACAAGCGAACAAAACAGAATAACTCTCTATTTCCATTCACCTGGAATGAGCCATCCATCAAAATCAAATTATCTTGCTCTGAAATAAAGTTTTTTTAACGTAGGACTTAAATAATCGAAGATCTGTTCGCAATTATCTTAATACGAAAAAAGAAGAAAAAATGGTTGCAACTATAATTTAACTATAATTTATAGTCATTTTCAGTGCTAACTATATATCTTTTGATAGCTAGAACTATAAATATAATTATTATCACATAATAACAATAATAACTAATAATAAAAATGAAGCTTCCAACCATAACCATTTTACCATACAATTATAACCACAAATAACCAGAATAATATATGTACATTTAATATTTAGGTACACCAATTTCTTATACACAACTTTTTTGTTTATTAAATACTTGAAATTTTTTTTAAATATTCTAAATCTACTATCAGAACTAAAATTCAAGCGTATTCAGCTTTATGAGAAATCACGTGAGTAGAAAAGCAGTTAATGCTGAATGGGAGGAAATCGAATGATATAAAGTACACGTAATTCAAATTGAAACTGTATCGCGTTACGGGAAGGGGCATCGAATATTCAACAAAGTCTTGTTTGCGCGCGTTACATCCTCGCACCGCACCCGGACATTAACTACAACGCCTTGTAATTCCGATGCGAATTTGCCTGTACCGCGCAACGACCTCCGGAATGCGCTGGATACATTAAATTCCGGAGTTCGCTGGCAGCTGGTTTGCAGAGTATCCACAGATCAACTCGTGCTTAGGAACTGGTTAGTTAAGATTTACATTAGAAAACCGCGGGAAGGATACTTCGAGAATCGGAGAATCAGGAATCTCTGAGAAAAATTAACTTACTAATTGAAATTAATATTATAATTATACTGCTTTTTAACACATACTTATTAATTACACAAACGAGCTACTAATTTTAGTGATTGCTGCAATAAAAAAGCTTAATAAAGTGTATTATTTTAATTTTTTTATTGTTTTGTTAATGTCTTAATATAATTTATATTTTTTTCTTAATGTTTTAAATACTTAATAAAATCAAGTAAATAAATCACAAATTATTTTTTTATTTATTAAGTATAGGATGAGTGCAAAAATTCGTGCCCAATTTATTATTCAAAATTCAAACAGCTGCTATTTTTGTTAAAAATAAAATAAAATCTAAATCTTACTCTATCTGATGACAGAATTTAAGAATCTATTTTTTTTTTAATTATGATAGTTTTGACAGAATTATGAGCAATCAAAGCCAAAATATTCTTTTTATTTAATTCGCAACAACTTAGTAACAAAAAATCGTAGACATTTTTTAAAAACGATTTTATAGGAAAAACTTTAATCTTTAAGCTTTTTTTACATTAAAAATTCAAAAATTTTTGAAAATATTTTGTTCATAAAAGTATTAAGGTACGGTTATCAAAAAGGAGGAGGTAAATTAAAATGGAACTTGTATGTATATATTATATATATATAATAGTATAATATAATATCATTAATGTTTTCGCATGTAAGTCTAAGAATGAATACGTACCTACTCTCGTATTCTTCCTATCATGTAGAGGTTTCCGAACTTTCCCGTCGAGTTGAATAAAACAGCGCGCACAAACTTTCGTTTAGTCTTCAAAGCGATGAATAGTCCACGTGCGAGCAACAGACGATTGGTATTAGCATTGATGTGAAACTTTATAAACTTTTTATCATTTCCCTTTCCTTAACTTTGCAAGAGTAAGGAAGCGAGCCCGGAATTATGTTAGAACGAAAGAAATAATAAAATTTTCGGGCCAAAAGATAAACGTTTTCCATTTATACTACTTCACGCAAACTTCTTTTAACAACTTGTATTTTAACAATTTGTATAGTCGAACGCGAATGCACGGTAAGAATAATTTTTTTTATTTAAAAATTTAGTTAGATACAGATTTGAAAATAATTTTGTTGTACCATCAAAATAATTATAAAGTTTTGTTATTCTTATAATCAGTTTGAACGTCCTGCATAATTATTTTGATCCAACATTTTGAGTCCAATAATTTTGATTATTTTGAGTCCAACAAAATAATTTTCAGATCTGTATCTATATCTGTATTTGTATCGAATCTGTATTTAGCTAAATTTTTAGATACTTAGCAACAAAACCGTTATCGTGTGGTAGTATACAAAAAAATTAATTCATTATAGTGTATATCTTCTGCTTCTCAGTTTATCTTATCTCATGTTACTTAACGTTTAAACTTCAAATCGATTTCACTGGTTAGGCTATATATCAACTGTAATGCTGTCATCTCGCTTTTTGTCTGCACTTTGCACTTGTTTTCACTTTCTTTTCTGTATTACTTACTATAATTTGTAAATGCATGCAATAAAGTTGTTATTATTATTATTATATTGCAAGAAAAAAATTCACACGATTTCTCATTTTCAATTTTTGATTTATGCGATTGTAACAAGACAAGAGCGTTAATGCATCAGAATCGTATCACATGAGAAATTTCGCGTGATGCAGTCCCCAAAGGTCCCTGACTATACGAGCGAGAAGGGAGAGAAGGCTCCTTCGCGACCCCCGTGTCGTGCGCAGCATCGCGGTGACGCGACGGCGACGGCCCCCTGCTATATCGCAGTATCGCACGTCCGTATTCCATTATGTAATGGGCCATTGTACCGCGCAATCCTACCGCGGCGGGATGGAGCAATGCCATTGGGTGTCGTACAATACATCGGGGGTTGAACAGGCAGACAAACGCGCGCGAGAGCAGGCGCCGCGGTCTTCTCTTCGTTTCGTAATCAAAGGAAACGACCGCAAGCGGAATTATTAATAGCGTGAGATAGATAGGTAGATAGAGAGATAAAGACCGACAGAGATAGAGAGAGAGAAAGAGAAGAGAATCCATGCACGTTGCAATTCTCACGTAGCGGTAACGAATACTTCCCGTTTCGTGGTAATAAGTAAAACCTTCGGCGTATCGGATATATGTGCCCCGCACGAAAAACAACATTTATTGACCATCAGGATGTAGGCCTCGCACCGAGTGATAGTAATCTCATCTTGCGTCCCTTGTAAATCTCGTAAACGCCTCACGTTTCGCCTCTGACGAATACCAGCGAGCCGCCCATTCCTATATCTCTGTTGTAGTCGCTCTTTGGGGAAATCCAAAAAGAAACGTTTCGACCTATTCCATTCTACTTTTCGTGTCATTACAACATGCAATAATATTAAATTCTGATCTTGCTATCGAGCCGCGAAAACGGATTGACTTGCTCCTAATTGGTCCTAACTTTATACTCTGTGTTGTCGATTCAGAGTAGACTTTATTAGTCACAGATTTATGTTGCTGAACTCATCGTCGTTGAACCCATCTTAAAATATTATCCAATTACAGTCATGTATAAGAAAAATAATCGTCTATAATTGATTGATTTCTTACGGCTAAGGCTTACTATACCTAGAGACCTTCTAATCAGAGTCGCGACATTAAAACAGCCACTTTTGATTGGTTCGCCATTTTTTTATCAATTCCCACCGCGCGATCTGATTGGCTCTTGATGGAATCCCCTTTTCTTCTGGGCGAACCAATCAAATGTTCATTCATGTTTTGTTTGTTATTGTATATTGTAAGTATAGAGATGTATTGTAAAATCTATAAATATTTTCATTCCTCTCGAAGTACGATTTCTTCCCTCGACCCTTTTTTTTACATGCGCCCCCGGAGCCCGGACCCCTCCACACATACAAAAAATTTACCCCGCCGCCCTGGTGCCATGACCCTCCTTCGTATGAGAACATTCATAATACGTTACGTTACGTTAAGTACTGATCGTGAAGCTTAATAGAGGAAGGTCACCGACATACCACTTTGTTTTTAAACAATATTTCTTAAACAAAAAGTAAAAATACAACTTCAAAAACATAAATACAAACTAAAAAGTGTCTTCTATCAGATAGTATAAGCAGTTTTTATAATACTGTTTGCAATTTTGCAATAATTAAGTCTTTCATAAGTTATGCAAAAATAAGCGTCTGACAAAATGGGTTCCAAAACTGACAGAGTAGGTAATATATATATATATAATGCCAACATTCCTATTCTGTAAATAAAAATATATCCTATTCTGTAAAGAAAACTAATTTATGAAACTATAAACATTTAAAAAAATGACATAATATTATCAATAATACAGTCACTATTATTTTAATTACGCAATTTGCAAAAGAACACCGTAAAAATTTTCTTCTCGGATTCATAGAATTTGTTTTTAGCTGATTTAGTATAGAAATAAGCCACAAATATATATATGAAAAAAAAAAAATTATGAGTTTGTATTTTTTTAATTAGCTAAACAGATCACGTTTTTAGTATTAATAAGGTGCAAAGATTAGTTTCTAAGAAATAAAGGGATGTCGCTTTAGGAGACCTATGTCATTATCGGTGACCTTTCTCTACATAATAGTAAACTTACATCACAAAGAAAATCATCAATGTAACGTTAAACATTACGTTATGATCTTCTTTGTGCGTCAATATATACAGGGTGTTTCCAAATTAAATGGCAAAACTTCGGGAGCGTGTAGAGGAGTAAAAAACTAAGAAAAAAAGTCCTATAGACATATGCTCCTTTTTGCTTTGTTTCGCAGGAAATCACGAAAAAAGAAAAAAATATATTTAATTTATTATTTTAATTATTTTATTTATAAACTTTTTAATGAAGATTTTGTTCGAAATGTGCACCTCTTGCAGCAATACAAGCATTGCATCTGTCAAACACGGCTCTTGTAGCAGCCAGGCACTGTTCTTGCGATATTCTGTTCGCTGCAGCTACGATACGATTTCTCAAATGTTGCTCTGATTGAATAGGCGAAGAATAAACTTCTTGCTTCAGAGTACCCCATGCATAGAAATCTAATGGCGTTAAGTCGGGCGAACGAGTTGCCCAATGTACTGCTCCTCCACGTCCAATCCATCGTTGTGGGAATTTTCTATCTAACCAGGTTCTAGCGACTCTGCTGTAATGAGCAGGGCATCCATCTAATTGAAACCACATTTCAGTACGTTGTTGTAATGGGATGTTTTCTAAATAGTCAGAAAATTCATTCTCCAAGAAATTTAGAAAACGGTCCCCATTTAATCTTGCAGGTAAAAAAAACATTTTTTTTCGATTTCTCTGAAACGGAGCAAAAACGAGCATATGTCTATAGGACTTTTTTTCTTAGTTTTTTACTCCTCTACACGCTCCCGAAGTTTTGCGATTTAATTTGGAAACACCCTGTATATAAGTTTACTGTTACGTACAGGCTTCATTTTACGATAAGTACTTAATGTAACGCGTTATGGATGTTCTTGGATGGAAGATAAGATTCCTTGTGAGGAGAGCCTAACGTAAAAGCAGCTACTTTCGATATTGCTCGTCGTATTACGCTCACGTACCCAATTTCATTTCGTCGCAATGGACCTCATTGGTTCGAGCTAATTCACTCCTGCGTTTCCGCCCACTAACTCCCTAGACACCTTTATCGACGGCCGTCGTACGCCGACAAAACACTCAATGCGACGCAATCGACGAGAGATAAAAAAAATAGAACGCACAGGGGAGAAGAGGAAGAAAAAATAAGGGGTGGAAGGGAAGGTGTGCGAAAGACCGAAAGAGTAAAGCAGGAACGCGGACAAGAGGTGACAATTAAAGGTAAGGGGACGTGCACGGGCGCGTAAAGTCATTAGCCTTAATTGGAGTGCACCGCTCGGCTGTCAGCCGTTGAATAGGTGACATACGTTTCGCGATATGTCCCGTCGTTCGCGTGAGAAAGACAGAGATTACAGGACAGTAGAGACGCGGCCGCGCAGGAAGGGCGAGGAGCGGACCTGATGGGAAGGTAGAATGGCAGAGAGGAGAACCGTCCGGTACCGGTCTGCGGCCATTGATTTTGCCCATATGCAGTTGCACATGCAATCTCGGTGTGCATACATCCCTCGCGGCCAAGTCGTTTTGTCGGGTTCAGCTTGCGCCGAGCGAGCGAGGGCGAGCGAACGCCCGCAATTAATTAAGCCTCCGCGCAATTTATATCAGCATTATACGCGCTGTTTTGCGTGCAAAAACCATTTACGGGGTACTCCCGATTGCCCTCCCGTCCTCGCCAGCCGACAACAGCGGGGCGAGGTTTTGCACTGTCCGAGATCGTTGTCGATACAACAATTGGGTCTGAATAGATATGTAATATATATACTCGAAATGCAGAAATGCGAAACTTGTATCACTGTTATTGTACTGAAACAGAAATCGAGAAAGACTAACAAAGGATAGTGTTAAATATATTTAATGATGTAATAATAAAATAATGAGAATTAAATGTTTATAAGAGAAACATGCGTGAGATTTTCTTAAAATTGGGAAGGGGTCTGGCTATAATAATACATATAATAATATATTTGAAATGCAGAAATGCATAACAAAGGAAATAGTATTAAATATAATATTTAATGTAATAATAAAATAATGAAAATTAAATGCTTATAAGAAAAGCATGTAGATTTTTCTTAAAAAACCAAAGATTGAGTTTAACATTTACAAAAAATGTGGTATATAAACTATACGTTTAACAGTATTATATTTAATGTTAGATATATTTAATGATTATATATTCTAAAACTGTATAATGTATTCTAAAATTATCTATTTTATATATACCAAATTTTTAAGTAAACGATGAAATCAATCTTTGATATTTTAAAGAAAATTTCACTGCTTTTCTTACGCATTTTTCTAAACATTTAATTTTCATTTTTTTACAGAAAATTGAGTCTCAAATAAAAATTCCATGATATTAAAACTGAAGCCAAATGAATACTTAATTTTTCTAACGCAAAGATATTGCGTTTAATATTAACGTAAAATGAGAAACAGGAAAGCAGTTTAGGTGTAAATACGAGAATCTTATAGTATAAATTTTATAATCCTTTCTGGAGGTTTTTAATATCTTTTGATAATAAAGAAAGGCTAATTATTACATCGGACAAATTTGAAAAGTTGTAGCTACCTGAAACAAAATGAATTTAAGAATATCGATTCAGAATATCGACGTCAACTTCGTGGTCATAAATGAGAGAGAGATTTTCTTCTTCTCCTGTGTTTCATATATTCTGACAAATCATTCCGTGTCTTATGAACTTTTTCTGCCGTTGCTCGGAAAAAACGAGATCGCATCAGATGTTAAAAATGTTACTTACCAAAAAATTTCCAATTCTCGATACATCTTGCTCTTTTTATTTAATTTTTATCTCGACATATTATTACGTTAGAATTGTAGAAAAAATTTTAGCACAAAATATTCGTACATTGTGCATCCAATAGTCGACGCAGTGTATCAAAATGATTCTGATAATGCAATCGTGCGCATTTCTGCGCTCGGCTCCCAATATGCTAGCGTGTAGATGGATAGATTTGACCGCGGGAATAATGCGTGCGCCGCCGTTAACTCTGATGGATAGGCACGAATGCATACGGACTTCGTGATTCACGAATCTGCTGCGTTATCCGTCGTTCTCTCAGTATACCGAAATAATAACGCCGTATTAGAAACTAACGTCATCGCGAATCGATCGATCGATCGATCTCTCTTTCTCTTTATGGGTTCCTCGCAACATTTTTGCCGATCTCGTGCGTATATTAAATATTATATCGAACATATTCTCGCATATTAAATTTACGTGTACGAAAAGAACAATTTTCCTTAAGTATCTAAAAATTAGATGCAGATCTGCAAGTATATATATGTATAACTTTATTACACTATCAAAATAATTATATAGGACACTAAACTGATTGCTATAATCAAAACTTTTGGCAGCGTTGCTCATCATGCTTGAGATTCTTACGCGTAATTATTTTAATATTTCAACAAAATTAATTTCAAATTTGTACCTAGCCAAATTTTTATATACTTCAGCAAAACTATTCTTTCCGATTGTTACAAATTATGAGCAAATAAACGATAATTATTTTCCGAACTATACCTGACCTGATTTTTATATACTTCAGTGAAATCATTCTTTCTATATGCTTTACACTCATACAATCGTTATTATTGTGAACCATCCTGCTTGAATTTCTGCCGATACGCTGAGGATTATCAGGATATCGATTATCAGGGATAATCACCGCGGCAGCAACGTGGCACGGTAGTGAGGAAAAATCTCAAAACCGACGTGCACGCGTGCGTTTCTGTAATTAGAAAAAAGATACAAGCCCTTATTACCGTCCAGTGGAATTTCGCTTGCCTCGCGCCGCGCTTTCAAAGGCGTGCCTGTCTTCTTCTCTCCCGGTTACATTACGGCGGAATAGACGGGCGATGGCTGCGGAATAGCCACTCCGTTCTTTCCAGCTCTTTCTCGTGTGCCGTTTCCTTTCATACATGGCCAAGCCGTCGGATGCATTAGAGGCTTATTGCGATGCGAAAGAGTCGGTATCCAGAGGATTGCACGATGCAACTTGAATGGTGCTGCGACGACATATGAACCAATAGTTGCTTTCCATTTGCACACGAGTGAAACTGAGCCTGAAGTGAGCTGAGTATTTCATACTCAGATTAATGATGTCATTATTTGCTTACTTTGGTAAAAAGTTATCACATGACAACACAGGTACATATTGTTCATGACACTCACTTTTTTAAAGTGAGTTTACGAGACTCACTAAAGCACACAGTCTCGATCTTGTGCAGATTGTAGGCAAAAACTCAGTTAAATCTCACTTGTCAGAATGCAAAAGGAACGCGCATTCAACTGAGTTATGACGTCACAAGTGAGAATTATCTGAGAATCGGTGTAAATGGAAAGTAACTATTATGACTGCGTTCCGTAACTCACTGTCAGTACTGGCAGCACTGTAAAGCTTGTTCCAAAATTCATCACAGTAAGCTACGATAGAATAATGACGTTATAGATTTTGTCGTCACTTCTTATTATGGCGACTGGAAAGATGCAGCAGTCATAGTACAAAATAGTGAAAGATAAGGTAACCTGTTAGATGGTTAAAACAATAAGCAATTTGAATTGATATTAACCCAGAAGATGCTCAGGAAGCATTGCAAGGTAAAAATGGAATTTTACACTTATTTGTATGTTATGAAATACAGTTTACGTTAAAAATTACTTATTAATTATGTATTAGTTACACGCAGTGCTGAAAGTAACGTTCCGTTACTATCATTTCACTATACACTGGCAGTATATTTGCGAAAATGGAACTTGCTTCAACATACTAGAGTGACGTCATGCTGTCAGTACTGGCAGTAATTTACGGAACGCCATAAACTCATTCGATACGACTCGAGTAACTCGTCAGCATTCTTACGCCGGATACCGCGAATGAGTGCGTTATTCGATATTACGCGGTCGTACGCCGCGAAACGACTTCCGCCAATCGCCGATTGCACGTTGCATTGGCGACGAGCACCGAAAAGCGATGCGCTCTTGCGTGTGCGTATTTTTTACGGTGTGAAATTCTGTAAAAAAAAGAGAGAGAGAGAGAGAAAACGTCCGATGCATCGAAACGACCGTACTGTCGCGTTTTTACGATCCGCGACGCTCGCGCGCTTACAGTTTTGATGACCTGTTTTTCACGCCACTCATTTTTCAGAATTGTTACGTCCGCACGAGATAATTATTTACATGCGGTGAATAAAACAGCGTCGTTGAATCGGTTGGCTGAAATTTACGAACGATTTTCCCGAACGAATATAAAATCCCTTGATATAAAATATCTTTAATAATTAACGATTAAAATAAATTGGTGA
This sequence comes from Mycetomoellerius zeteki, assembly GCF_001594055.1. Lineage (NCBI taxonomy): Eukaryota > Metazoa > Arthropoda > Insecta > Hymenoptera > Formicidae > Mycetomoellerius > Mycetomoellerius zeteki. The sequence continues at coordinate 1,806,034 of NW_017256778.1, read as the reverse complement.
ATTCTTGAATTAATTATTACCATTTATTGTTAGTCTTTTTTTATGTATAATATATAAATGTATATATACATAAATAAAATATAAATAAAAATGTTATGTACTATATGTTTATAATATATAATTTATTAAAAATTTAAACATATGTAATTTTTGTAGAATTATATAATTATTATGTAATTTTTATTATTTGCACACATTTAAAAAATATGTAATAATCTTTGTCATCTCTATTGAAATCGATTAGAAACAGCGAATAGGAAATTTTATATACATATTTTTTTTAAAGATCTTAGTTCTATTATAGGGGAGAGTTACCGAATGCTGGTCGCCTAAATCGTACCTTATCAATATTTTATATTATTAATTAATATAGGCAACATTTAGTAACAATAATATAAAATATAT
>NW_017256778.1:1790064-1805116 GCF_001594055.1 Mycetomoellerius zeteki | reverse complement strand
AAAATAGGTTAAGTGGTACGCATTCAGCAACTTTCCCCTATATCTATATAAATTTTAAAAATCTACATATATTTAAAAAAACATTAAAAGCTATATGTGTTTATGGTATTTTTTGTCATTCTGTCAATATTTAAAATAATGAAACCTACCTATGTTTTTAAAAATGCACATATATTACATATACTTAAAAAAAATTTTTAAAGTAAATAAAAAAGACATGTGGTAATTTTTATCATCCGTATTAACATGAATTTTAAAACAATAAATAGAAAATTCTAACTATATTTTTTTAAATACATAAAATATACGTAGAATTTCCTATTCGTTGTTTCAAATCTATTTCAATAGAGAGGACAAAGATTATCAGATATATATATATACATATATATATATAATATATATTAATGCTATTCATTGTACCAAACTTGATGTGCTTCCGTGATTACGTTGAGCTAGTTGCACATTAACAATTGATGATTAACAATTTAGATAAATTGAAAATTTCAATGAATCGCGACATTGACTAGGTTGGATAGAAACTCGATGCATTTGGGATAGGTTGCTACCGCCATTGTTAGCTACATGCTACCTAACTAAAAGTTACAGTATTTAACGCGCCATTGCGTCACGAGAACACATTACTTTCGCTAACGACGCTTTGCGTACAAATTTAGATATTTCCATTGCTTTTCGCGAAACTAGAAACTCCCTTGTCCACAGAATGGGTTTGGAATCGCGCGGTGCACCGGCGCACAAAACCGAACGTGTCGCTTGCAAATGTAAAGCGATAAAGTAAAACGTCATGTAGAGTACCTCAGAAGTTGCGCGCTACCTGCGAATTGCGGAGGGTAGAAACTAAAATTACTGTTGTTTCGATGCCAACACGAACAAATAAGCTTCATATTTATTTACGGAGAAATAAAAGTGTCAGAAAAACCGGAAACGTTTTTTTAAAGTTTGGCGTAAATAAAGGAAACGATAACTTAAGTGCTTGTTAAATTTACGTTTTTATCCTTTGTGTCACGAATTTTTATATCAGACCGATGTTTTTGAAATTTTGTATTCAGGGATAATGCATTTAAAAAAAAAAAACAAATTTTGACTACTTATTTAATTATTAGTAATTATGCAAATAAAAATTTATGGTTGCTTACTTTTTTTAACACTTATTCATGTTCTAGGGACTTTACGAGAATAAAAATTAAACCACTACTTAACGTTAAGAAATTCATCAAAATAATTAAAAACTAGGTGAAAAAATGTGGGACGCTGAATGTCTTATCATGATACAAAGGGTTAATGTGGTAATTAATTTGTAAAACGTTAACAATTAAAGAAGATGTGAAAAGAGATAAAACTTCCGTTAAATTCAATCTGCGCTAATGACAATATACTTACTGCGCTAAACGTGAAATATTTAAATAAATTCTTGTTAGAGAGAAATCGCTAATCCTGTTTCAAGTTTTTCGCAGGCTCTGGAGAATAAACTCGTCAAACGCGAACGTTTAAAGCGGGAAACGTTAATAATAAAGGCTTCATTTCGTTTCGTTGTAGTTAGCCGTAATATGCAGTTTGCTGTCACGTTCCGCGTAAATGGAAAAGTTGGGATGGAATATAGACATTCGCGTTGCCTCAGGAAAATTTCGCGCAGTGCTTAATCAAGCATATAAATTGCGACAATATAATCGAAAGCATCGTACGATATGGATTTACGGTAATAGAAGATGTTATCACGCTTAAACCATGCTATTAATCAAGATTTCCATCAATGAATACAATTTATTCTTAGCGTATAAATTGTTTTATATAATTTATACACACACAACAGTTTTGTATTTAATTAATAGTAAACGAATTGCAGTTTACAGATTATGTTTAAATAGTATAAAGGTTCAAAGACGTTTAACCTCTTTCTTAATTGCCCGTAACTTTAGCGCATTATTCGCATAATCCCCGCATAGCGGACAGGAATATGGTAAATTAGTACTGTGCCCTTTGCATACTTTGTCCGTCCGGCGCCTTCATTAACTACAAGCGAAATCGCAAGTATAATTATTTCGGTAAAGAACCTTAAGACAAAAAGAACTAAGGACAGAACGGAACAAGGTTTACGTCAACTTTACACAATCACAAAATTTCAACCCTCTGTTATATCTTCTTTCTACTGTAATAGCTTCTTAACGTTCATATATTATTTTTATTTATTAAAATTCTTAAAAAATTTTTAATATAATAAAATTTCTTTCAATATATTTTTGAAAATTCGAGCATTCCACTAAATACGCGAATAAATAGTTTTCCTATAAGCTTAAAAATATTTGAGTGATTTCTTAATACTTGAATTTTTAAATGACTTGACGTTATTGAATTTCTGACCTTTACGCAATTAAAAAATTTCAGCTCTTTGTTACATCTTTCTTATTTTAATAACTTCTGAAGTTCAGTTTTTTTTATTCTTATAAAGTTTTGAATTGATATCCCCAAATCTTGAAATATAAATTTTTCTTTATTTTGAAAATTTGAGTATTTCATTAAACACGCGAATAATTATTTTTCACATAAGTTTCGCGCGAAATGTTTGAATGATTCCACAATTTTTGAATCTTTCAATAATCGTCCTTGAATCTCTGACATTTTCCTCAGAAGTCTTAAATATTGATTGGAGCATCTTTTTCTTTAATCCGCAGATTCCCGTATTTTAGATCTGAATTATTCATTTCGCGACATTCTTGAATCTCTGACTCTTGCACAATTACAAAATTTCAGCTCTCTTATATCTTTATTCTAATAGCTTTTCAAGATCTTATTTTTATAAAGTTTTAGATTACGATCTCAAATCTTTAAATATAAAATTCCATTTAACATTATACTCTTTGGAAATTTGAGCATTCCGTTAAAAAAACATGCGAATTATGTTTTTATAAATACAAAAATGTGAATGATTCTTCAATTTTTAAATAATCTTTAAATAATCGTCCTTGAATCTCTGACATTTTCCTTTATAGAAATCTTAGATACTGATTGATGCATCTTTTTCCTTAATCCACAAATTTATATATTTGATATAGTTGAATTATTCATTGAAATTTTCGCACTCTGAAATTCACTAGAATATTCCATATAGCAAAACTAATTACGTTCTGAATGGATCGCACGTCGTGCTCCTTCGCCTTTACAGCGGTACGATGATGTAAAGGAGCTCAGTAGTCGAACATTTTACACGCGGCTGCGCAAGACGCACTCTCGAGATAACATAATATCTACCCTCTTGCAAGGGCCGTGTCACTGGATGCGCGTAAACACATGTACGTTTCTATACGTGTACGTGTACGTAGATCGCACGTTTTCTCTCTCAAGGAGATCAGGGGATGGTGGATCGTAATGCCAGGCGTTAATTTGCACTATGGCCTTAGCGGTGGACTTAGAACATCGTAATTCACAAAATACGGTTGACGATAAATATACCACAATTAAGCGTTGCGTATTATGCTGTTCCTATCGTCGGTCGTGTTCGAGTTTGTGCACATATAACGACGTAATATTACTTTTGATTAACCGGCTTCTTACTGGACTGCGGCATCGCGAAATCAGGTCGCACTAACGCCCGCTTGCATCGGCCGGCTTGTGCATTAATATGAAGGGCATGTCACCTCAATTTCTTACTGCGCGTGCCGCTGCTGCAAAACGATCGCGCGGTTCTAAAGAATGCATCGCGTCATACATATTACAAACTAGTTTATTCACTATTGTATTAAATTATGCACGACGTCTGACCAACCCCCCCCCCCTCCTTTGCGCAACGAAAGAAGAGTCTCGAATATTATCCCTTTCGACTTTTACGTATGTCGCAAGCTGGCGAAAATCTGATCTATATACAGATATTTAGTATTTAATCTCAGAATACTATTTTAATTATTTTTCCATTTATTAATCTTTTACATATAAGACAGCAAAAATCACGTCGATCAAAAATAACGAGCGCATGTCGATTATTAAATTACACTGGCTTCTGTAATATATATTACTTTTATATATAAATTGTCTATATTCGTATTTTTTAACATCCTTAATTAAAATTTCCAAAGCAGTCAAAATGATTGATTTATAATTTTTTTTAATTATTCAAAATAACCCTGCTTAATAATTTGCTTAATACTAATTAATTGCTGATATGAGAGAAAAGTATTTGATATTTATGACTAAGTGCATGATAAAATAATTATGATTAAGAGCTTTAATTTCATAATTATTACTGCTATATTTATAATTGTTTTCGATCTCAACTATATATTTTTTAAAGAATTATAAAATATATTTATAATTATTATCTTTTCACACTCATTTGTGTTTATAATAATTACGTATATTATTACTAATATTATAGCAATAACAACTATAAAAATGGAGCTCCATAATTATTTTACCATGCAAATATAGTTATAAATAGTAAATACTTTTCCCTCGGTATAGTTCTAGTGTTAAAAAGTATGTGTGTGCATGTTTGAATTTTGTAATTTTGTTTGCACACGACACACACACACTTCTTCTCTCAGTTATCTCGTTTTATCTTTGATATATTTCTTGTAACAGATAAGTCACATAGAGAGAATAATAAAATATTCTGACGACTTGAACAAAGGTAATATAGGCCGCGCGGGTTTTCAGCATAGAAGTTACGGATGAATACTAGTTCCTCGCAGCTTTCCGAAATCAGGTCACCGTGAGAATGGTTCCACGCCAAGGATGAACATATCGAAGTGATCAAATTGGTTGAACTCCATTTGCTCCGCCTTCAATTGAATTTACAGGAGTTAAACGGTGAGAGCTGTATTTACATATTTTAAACGTGTGACAATTCGAGATTCGGGAATCGAGTAACATCGAAAGAAACACGTTATCATTTATCGAACAGATTAAAAGTGTCCAGTTTAAATATTATGGAATTACATTATCGTAACATCGCTCGTTCTCCATAAAAAATGCAATTACCGAGTTTGTTACCGCAACGCGCGTCAAATTACAAGCTGTGTTCAGATTCTTCGGAAAGTTGCAGCAAATTTTTCCCAAGTAGACATTTAGGTACTGCTTTTCACATAATTTTCTCGTTCTCGATATTAAACATTTCATTGAACTAAATTTGCATCAAAGCTTCGGTTAAAGTGACGTGCGATTGAATGTGGAAAAGAGATTTTGTTATTTATTCGCGGCTTTGAGAAACCCTCGTTCTCCCGAATTGTAATTTTCCGTCAAGCGTAACGAAAAACCATCGACGCATTGACTTCGGAAACAACAGCGATTTGTCTTAGTTCAAATTCTACTGTCTGCGACTGAAAGGTTCGGCGCGAGATAGGTAAGTCTAGCGTATTCTATACGTACTCGCGAGTTTACGGACGTGACTCGTGCTTTCCGCCGCGGGGTTTATACACCTTAGCGTTGCCGTTGCAATGTACACGACTTACATCCGTGCGCTTTGGATGCATGCATTCTCTCTGTTTCTTTCTTCTTACCCCCGCCCCTCCGCTTCCAGCCACGAAGACGAGGGAGGGCGTCGTGTTTTGCAACAGGGTGCTCTTCACAGCACAATGCTGACGGACTGCGAGGGCGGAGCGGAACGAAGAAGACGAAGTCAGCCAAAAGGAGGGTGGTGGCAAAGCACGAAAAAGAGGGTAGAGCTGCCGTGCATGATCCACGCCGGGGTGGATTCTGTGCTTGTGAAATAGTTGCTAATGCTTATCGATCTCGGCCCCCACTGTCTTTCTCCCACCCAACCATCGTGTCTCCCTTTTGCATTCGTCGTTTTTCTGTACGCTCGTCTATCTTTTTCCACTCCGTATGCATGCGGAGCAATGGAAAGCGAAGAAAAGAAAGAAGAATGAAAGAAAGAGAGAGAAGGAAAACAAGATTATCTTCTTTCTTCTCTTTCCCACTTTTTCAATTTTTCCTCCACGAGATATTGTATATCTATCTTCTTTTTTATTTTTATTCTTTATTTTATTTTTCGATCGTTTTGCGTGTGATTACGTTTACTTTAGAACATATAATCTGAGCGTATGGATATTATTAGAAAACTTGTTTGCTTTGCATTATTAAAAAGGAAAAAACAGTGCGGAAAAAGAGGAAACATCTCAAACTATATGCCCGGAGATCTCATTTCTATTCTTCATACTGCTACATCTCGGAGGAATTTGTTGTAGGAATCAATGTCGAGTGCATCGGCTAAGATGGCTCCGGAAATCTGATATGCAAATCCGCCGTTACCCGATAACACAAGAGATATCCTGCGATGATGCTACAAGCCGTATAATAATGATCGATGTCTGAGTAATTTACGGGCCGAGCCGATTATGCCAATCGCCAGAGCTGAGCGTGTATTTGAAGTACTTTTATTTGAAAAACAGTATTGGTAAGACAATTATATTTTGTGTTTGTTAAGAGTATATGCAAATATTTCATATTTTGTGTTCCATGAGAGCATATAAAAGTATTTTGTATTTTGTATTTCAAATACTAACACACACACACACACACACACACACACACACACATTGACAATTAATGTTATTATTTGAATTACAAAATACAAAAAGCTCTCAATCTTTCGATTTTAAATATAAAATACGTAATACTTTTATGTGATCCTGAAATAAAAAATACAAAATACGCTTGCACTGCAAATAGTGTGTTTTAAATAAAAGTATTTCAAATATATGCCCAGTCCTGCTAATCGCCTTTTCCGGCATATTTACGCGTTTCTTACAATGCTTTTCGCGTTTATCAATAATCATGTCCGCTGTTTTCTCTCTTTGCGCTTCTTTTGTTTTCACCATTTTCAATGCCTAAAGTCTCTATTTATAATCTCAATTATAAATCTGTTTGTTGTAAATGTTGATAATAACGGAAGCAGCTCCGATGCCCTTCACCTTGACATATGTTGTCAAGATCATGACCCTGAGTAACTTCCAACAAGTTTTAGCCGTCGCTCGTCCTTCATTAAAAATTTATTATTAGTTCCTTGAAATTAATTAATGTCTTTCAATTAACACAAATTAAATGGGTCTTATATGTACAGTGTAGTAACTGTGTTACAGATTTTAGCTTCAGCTCCGGAGGATTAACTCACGATTTACCGCGAATGCAGAAAACTGCACGTGTATCCCTTATCTCTCGTGTCTACCCGAACTGAGCGTATTGTGTTGAGCTAAAGGAAATTTTAAGCGCCGTCAGCTGTGAGGGATTATTCAATGATATCGAACGCACGTATTCTAACGAAGAACAAAACAGAGTTTGGAGATAGAGACGCAACGTAGACAATTTCTACATGAAGTATTATATATGTAATCTTGGCAAAGTGCATCTTCGAACGTACTTCGTTAAACAATATTGCAAACTTCGCATGATAATGTGATAATATAATATTAGAATATTCATGGACTACAGCAAGATACATGAAAATCATATGAATGAAAGATGTGAATCTATTACAACCAATTCTCTATTTTAATTATCAATTGTTTTCCGAAGATTCAAATTGAAGCTGAAATGTCCGGTTAGTTAATATTTGCAGTTTTAATTTTATATGTCGTTCAGTTAGTCAATACATGCAATATTAATTATAAATTATATTGTCCAACTCTTTACTAAAGAGTTTTGTTATATAAGAAATTGCGAATTATTTGCTGACTCTCAACGCCTCTTTTAATTGTTAATTTGTTGTTAATACCAGCCTTAATTCTTTTATTATCCGGAATGATGGCTTGAAAATGTGGCTTTCACATACTAAGGATGTATGTGTCACATCTTAAATCATTACTAAAAATATAAAAATAGATTGGCCTATTATTTCGAGTATCTAAAATTTAAGTACAATTTTTTTATTGATTTAAAAGTTATTTAATTTTTTGTTTGTTTTAATTTTTATGTAAAATCGCGTATTTAGTATTTATTTACAAAAATGAGGAAGTAGCATTACGAATTAAATTATATTTTTTATATACTTATACTATTATATAAAATTCTAATAAATGTTCGTGCAAAAGTTCATTTGGATTTACTTCTTCGTTTAAAAGTTATTTAACTAAAACCGCAGCAAAATGTGGTCATTGTACTGCATAAGTCAAATTATTATTATAAATATTATAAGTCAAATTATTTGTTGTTTTTATAATTAATTTCGGAGCATATTTATAACCAATATTTTTTTACTAATATTGGCTTTTTAGCTGATATTGTATAAAACCTTAAAGAAAACGTATTAGGTATACATTAAAAAATTCAATTTAAATAAAAGTCAGTCTAGAATTCATATAGATTCGGAAGTTTATGGAGTTTATGTTAAGTCATAAATACGTTTATATACACTTTGCATTGCGAAAAAAGACAGGATTATTCGAAGCATTTATTACATTTATTACATTAAAAAATTTTGCTCAGTTGCACTTCATAATATTACTTTTCGATAATATTGTCGGCATGTTGGTTACAGTCTATATTTATCGCAATCTATACCCTATGCCCTTCGCCTCTGTTCAAGAAGCGTACTTTAACAAGCGATTACGGTAAACTTGAAGTGTGCTGTCAGCTTGATAGCGTATAGCAGATTATTCAATAATATCGGATATACGTCTGTTTAACTAAGAGCGAAGTGGGGTATGATGATAAATATGCCACATTGGCTTTCGACGTTGAGACACGCGCTTTCCCCATTTATTTTCACATTGAGGCGAATTTACCGTCTCCAGTTTCGCGATCGTACGTACTTCCTTTAAGTCGATACAGTGTATATTGTGCGCTCATGAAAAATGATTCGTACGTTATACATATATTTCTAAAGGCACTGCACCTTCGCATTTAAATCACTCTCTTGAGTCAGCCTCAAGTCGGAATCGTATCTTACGAATAGCTTGATTAATCGTTTGGGAATCAAGCAAATTCGCGGTTCTGACGTCTATGCTTTTTATACTGTGTACTTCGTGGATAGTAACCTTTCGACACATGAAACCGTGCCGAGATATTTTTAGGGATATGATATTTAGATTATAGCCTTTGTAACTCGTTGATAGCGTGTTTTATTTAGCCCTCAGGCGTGGTGATGTCATATTTCAGCCTTCCCTTTACACGGATATTTGTGCTTTTCAGCCTTTCCTCATGAAATATTTTATGTTATATATGTTTGATGCAAATTATGTTTCTCCTAATTAATAATTAACACTCTGACTGTCAAGTTAATTTTAATCTTGCAAACCTTCACTCATGAATCGAAATAATATATCCTTTGTGATTGAAACAGACATGAGCAGGAAAATAAAAAATTAATAATTCTACTTTTAATATAAATATAGTAAATTATATTTATACCTTATTGGTTTTTAATGTTTTAATATAATTTGTATTGTTTTTTTTATATTGTCTAAGTATTTAACTTCTCTCTCCGAATTTGACGCCAAAATCTGTAAGCACATTTACTAACTTTATGAAATCCATTTATGTTAATTAAGGGTCTTAATTAATTTCAAGGAACCAAAATTGATTCTAAGTATGTTTTAATAAGAATAATAGAAATTTACAGATGTAAAATAAAGGAAACTAAATTTGACTTTTTGACAAAGTGATTTATAATTGAGTAAGTCCAACAGACTTACAGTCAGTTCCGAGAGGGTTAGGTACTTAATAAAATCATTCTTAACCAGAAAGAGTGAGAGAGAGAGAGAGAGAGAGAGAGAGAGAGATAAATAAAATCTACAAATGGAAGACGAGACCCTTGTGAAAACTCACACATTATTTAGATATAGTAGTCGAAATGTTAAAGGGCGTTTTCCAGCAAGAATACAGTGAATCATTATGTCCTTGTTGTTCGCTAACTTGAATAAGGATGAAATAATTCACTTTGCTATATATAGAGGCTGCTTACAATGGAAAGAATATTAGGAACAGAAATAAATATTAAGAATTCAACCTATAAGAAACCAATTATACTGGAATACGCGGTTTCTAATGAGTTGAAATCTTAATATCTATTCCTATTTCTAATATTTTTTCCAAGGCGCTGTGTCTGCTGGAAAACACCCAAAGTGAATACCGAGAATCTAATTTAATTCATTCTTTTATTGATATTCTTTGCATCGTTTATTCCTCGTTCCTATTATTATCTCCAGATATGTCCATGTTAGTCTTAATTAAGACACGTGGAACCCATTTTCGGGCGTGGTAGAATGTAGACCTAACCGCCGAAAACCCCATGCGTTTTACAGACAACGCGACCAACGGGGTTTATTCCCGCGGCGCAACACAGAATAGAGAATGCTGGGATGGCGCTTTAAATCCTCCGGAGGCAGCAACATCCTTCCGGTGAAACAGGTCGACAATAAAAATCCGGCGCACCGAATGTAAAACCGGGTGGGATCGTCGGAGCTCGAAAAGAGCGTAACCCTCCGTCTCTCTTTCTCTTTTCCTACCTTTTGCGACGCACCTCGTCTTTTCCTTCTCCCTCCAAAAGCGAAATTTACACGATTCGCTCCTGATGATCATCTGGGCGAATTATGCGCGAGTGAATTCGTTACATGGAACGAATTCTCGTTTCGGACACATTGTCGGGAACGAATTTACCTAACGCAGATATTCTACCGCGATATTAGCACTGCTAGAGATATAGTTTAAACATTTCAAAATGAAGATATATGAGATAGATTACGAAATCCACATACTGTATAATCAGTATAAATAATTGCATTAATTACTGCACATATTATACCTCATATAATCTACATAAATCTTATTACGACCTTAATACTCGAGTGTGAGACAAAGCTCTTTCATACTTATTGCATGATATTATTACGTAAGGTCAAACGAAGTGATATAGAAGATGTCTTCACCGGCGTTTCTCTCTCACAGATTGTATTCCGAGATTTATTCAAGATACATTCTGTTAAAATTATTATATAATGTCAAATTATACCCAATTTGTATTACTTTTAATCATTTCTATGGGTCGACACTGCTTCTATTCAACATATCTCGTTTATTTAGTTAAAACAAACAGAGTTAAACAATTAAACTCTAGAAAATGTATTAAATTCGACACAAATTTAATTTATTATTTATTAAGTGCACACGTTAATATGGACGTTATTTATGTTGAGACTACCACAGAATGGATTGTTTTACATTTTGACATACATGGAAATTGAAATATTATTTGACTTAAGGGGTTTTTGGGTTATAATTACTTTTTTGATGAACAGTGTAGAAATCTTAGAAAAATTAGAAAATTGTGGAAGAATCTTTTGTCGCTAACCCAAGCATAGTAATTGAAGGATTTCCTACAAATTAAAATCAAATAAATGTATTTTTTTAAATTGGGTTATGTTGTTCTTTATAATCATTACAAATCGTTCTTTATAAATAGCGTCATCGTGAACAATTTTCTGGTGAAAAACAGAAAAGAGTTTAAACCTACTGATCTGTTCAAATTTACTGTACGATCGTATTTTTTGGGTCAATATTAAAAAGCTTTAAAAAACTTTACACAGAAAAAAAATCTTAATTAATAAATGGAGTCATCAAATATTAGAGAACGGATTAGTAGGGTTAATATTTGCAAGAATGTTTTTATTAAGAGCAATTTGTAAAATTTTGTAAATAAAAAATTTTATTGTTTTATACCTTAAACAATATCCTAAATAATATTTTTTTACTTTTATCATTATTAATGTTATAAAAAAAGATAAATATAAAATATTTTATATATATATATATATAGGATAAATATATAGATAGTAAATTTCCGCAAGAAAGATTTTAAGATTTGTTACTTCTATTTAAGTGGGTACTCAAAATATTAATCAAAGCTTTTGTCCTTACATGTCCTGAGAAAAATTATTATAATATTTATATACAGTGGACTACTTAAAGATGAGAAGTTTGTTTCCTGAAAATTTAACTTTTTAAACTTATATATTCAAATTTTGTGAAAAAACGCTTCAATTATTATAGCAGTAACATAAATATGTTAAAGCAAGAAATCCGTAAACTATCCAGCAGAGTATAGTGAACGAAATTTTACCATCCCGCAATGATTTTGTAATTGTCTCTTTCGAATGTATTGCTTATGCGATCCATTCTCGAATCTCTCTGGCACGACGGCGAGCCGTGCAAATTCGGCTTAAATTATCGCTCACCGTTTTGTAAAACGCAGCCGGTCTTTCCCACTGTACCGTCGCTGACTCTCGCCAGCAATTTTCACGCGCGCAATGTATGAAAAGTACGAGAGGATGCAGTCGGTAAAATTCTGCTGTCGTTGTCGATTTGTCCGTCCATAAAATCCTACAAAATGAAACGAATGGATTCGCGACTTATCCGCGTATCGATGATACTTGACGCACTCTCGCGCGTCTGTTTCAAGCTGCAGTCTCAATTACAACTACAGTAATTGTCGCTAATTAACGGCAATTATACTGTATTCAGTAATAGTACAGCTCTTGCTTCATTTATATAAATACGCAAAAATTGAATCAAGGTATAACAAGGCCTCTGGCAGGTTATCCCTTAGTGTAAAATCAGGCCTTAGGTCCGGTCTTACCAACTCCGATTAAACTAATCGGCCGATTAAATATCGCCAACTACAAGACTTGAAAACATTCTTTTTCTGGCGGGGCGCCGAGTACTCACGTACTCGACTCGCATGACTTTTTCTCATTTGAAAAATTTGCCATTAATATGGACCGATGCTGTTATCATATCATTCTTCACAATTGCCAGAAAATTAGGTTATGTGTTCAGTCTTACAATTGGCAATACTGAAATTTAATCGACCGATTAGCTTAATCGGAGTTGGTGAGACCGGGCCTTAATACGAAATCCTGATAGGTGCCATATCAGGCACGTAACGCAATTTCTGTTAGATATCTGAATGGGTTTATGATAAGGATCTGGTCTTTCAGCACTGTCAGATTACAATCGGAAAATTGCGTTCCTGATACGCAATCCTCCATCAGGATTTCATATCAGGACCTGACTATACATTAGGGATAACTTGCTGGAGGTCTTAATTGCAGCCTGATTTAATTTAGTTTAGCTCGGGAGAATTCGTTGTAGAATACCCAGCCGTTCGAGATTAAGTTAATTCTTCCGCGACTGAGATTGCGAATCTCAGTTTGTAAACTTTATTTAACGCCCGTCGTTCCGAATGAAGAAAAGAACTTTATCGAATTGGAGTTGACGGGATCCGGTTGACGACAAATCGCGCCTAATCACGCAAGTAGAACAACCATTGTGTTCGGCGTTAACGCGATTTCATCCACCAAACCCGTTCTGCCGTTGTACCGGAAGCAAGAAACCTGCTAAGTCAATTTCAGCGAATAGAGGATTCTGATCGAGTTTAATCGCGCACGTGCCGACAACCGTAACGTACCGGCTTTCAGCAGACAAAACATCTCTCTGTTCCGGGTAAACAGGCTTACATCTAATTGCGCCCCTCCACGCTACGTCGTACATACGTCCGACTGTAAATGCTCAACTTTAATCGTATCATCTCCTTATGCAGCAGGGCGAAATCCTGCAAACGAGATGCGCGAGTAGAAACGTCGAGTGCGGGAAAGAAAGAAAAAAAAGAGCTCGTCAAAAGGAATCCTCTTAACGAGCCGCACTTGGCCGGCCGGTCGGCAAACTCGGGAATAACGAGACGATTCTATCTTGTTGCATTTCGGTGCAGCGTCGTTGTAGTGCGCGTGAACCTATAATTCAGCGAAGCCGAATAACCAAGATTACAGAAGTCTTTTAATGCAGAGACTGAGGAAAGATGATTTTTAGAAGAAAATTTTGCTTTTTTAATTACGAAATTCTTTTTAATAATTTTATGCTGCGAAACCTGTCGTATCTATGTCTAATCGCAAAAAAATTTATTTTATCCTCGATGTCGCAATTTAGAAAATCCATGCTCCAGTCATAAACGGCACTGTTGCGTTTAATAATGGATTTATATATTTCATGTATAAAACTGTCAGAGAAAACGACTATTATAATTAGAAGAGGAATAAATATTTATAATTAGAGAGGGAATTAGCAGGATTGTTACATTAACTTTTCATATTCGTGTCGCTTTGTCGAGCTGATATAACGATACGAAGATAAATAGATTAGGGAGAACCAATTACAGTACACTGAGAGAAAAGTTTTTGGTATTTGTAACTATAATTGCATGGTAAAACATTATAATTTTATCGTTTTTTTAGTTACTTACTAAAGAAAGAACGGAAGCCTAAAGAAAAAAAGATAAAATCTACTTTTATATATAAAATATCTCAGATATATTCATTTCTCCACAATCAGTTATTATATCAAATTGCATTTCAAAATTAATATTACAAAATTTTAATAATTTATGTATTCAAACTTATTTTCTGGAAAACTATTTTTTAAGTTGTGTTATTATAGCAAATGAGTGATATATTCTTTTTGGCATTTAGAACTATAAATATAATTATTGTTACTACATTATAACAGTAGAATAAACTAGAGTATTATGGCCATACGGAAAATATGGCCAGAGGCTGTAATTTTTTCAATAATTGCTAAATAGAGCATTTTTGTAGTCATTCTAAAAGCCTACGGCCATCTTATCCGAGTTTACCCTAATATAAAAATAAAGCTCCTAACTATAATTATTTTACATTTTTATTGCAATTATAGTCACAAGTAAAAACTAAAAACTTTTCTCTCATTGTAGCTCGAATGCGGATGTGTACCTCTAATAAAATTTCAATTTTTACTTATTCATGCGTTTCTACGGAGCAGGATAATAAATCCAAGCAGACGTGAATTGTAAAAAGTCTCGAAATAAACCCGACAGGACTATCTTCTCCGGAGTCTTCGGAAAGAGTATTCTATTTAGGCAGTCGAATTAAGAGCGACGCGCAGGGAATGAACGCGAGGAGTAATCCGGATGGACAGCTCCGTCGAGAACGGTAAAGCGCACAAAGGAGGCGAATTAGTCGACATAGCCTAAGGCATCTAATTAACGCGCCGCGTTACTACAGTTCCTCCATGTTCCTCCCTC
>NW_017256778.1:1773860-1790049 GCF_001594055.1 Mycetomoellerius zeteki | reverse complement strand
GCGCCGGCGCTCTTCCGGCGCCGGAACTCCTTCGACGCCGGCGGAAGAAACGGAATGCACCAGAGTCACGCGTGATTCACAAAGCATGCACGCACGCGGGCTCGAAACAAAGTAGCCGGTATTGTCGGGGAAAATTGCCTCTGCAATGTTCAGTAGTCCGCCCTTTCTGCCTGGCGCACCCGTGCGGATGCATATACCCCATCCGCTCTCGACGATTCCTCGGAGGACGCTCTCGGAGCAGGGAACTCGTTTATTCTCGAGTTCTCAATTGCTTGCCGAGGACGAAACGTTATCTGATGATGTTGACATTCAAATGTAAGGAAGAGCTATGATGGTCGAGAAATAAGGATTTTTGAACGTGATGTTCTGGTTGAGGATCACATTGTCAATCAAGGCTGCCAATCAATGTCGAATTTTGTAATGCTAATTATGTTCTGTCGATACGAATGATTTTTATATACAAATAAATGTCGAAAAATTACACACATCATTGTTACATAATTATATTAATTATTCATTCATATAACATTATTTTGAAATTTCAAACATAGACCCTTCTTGAAGAGAAAAAAGGATTTGCTAATTACGCTCTGTCGATGCGAATGATTTTGGTGGGCCAGTTAGAGTTATCGAAAAATACGGATCTCGTTATGTAATAATAATATTATTCAGTAGTGTTACGTGTTTCCGAATTTCAAACATACGCAGTAAGAAACATATTTTGTATTTGTGTTGAAGAAAACAAATACATATTATGGATCCACTTAAGTGCTTGTTAAAATTTTGTGTTGAATCTTTAATATATTCGAATTTTATATAACGTGATTATGTTATTTAAGCATTTTGTGTTAAATTAGTATTCAACGTTTTAGGGTCAAAATAATACAATTTATATAGTAAGTGGACAAATAGTATAAAAATAATGTGATTTGAAACGTAAATTTTAAGGTAAATGAATAAAATACATATTAATTTAACGTAGGTATCATAAATGCTAGTTTTACTGAAAAAACTAGTTTGTTTATAAATTGTCAGTTATCTTTATTTTACCTTTTTTGTGTTAATATCTTTATGTAATATTTATGGTACTGTTTAATTCTAATATATTCATCTTGTGTCAAATTAACAAAACTTTGAGTGGGCACGTGAAATATGTTAAATTATTTAGCACAATTTTCTAACTATATAGGCCGATTTTGTACAAAAAAAGCATTTTTTAGTTAATTAAATTTGGAATTTCAAATATGTGCCTATCTTAAAGGGAAAAAAGAATTTGCTAATTACGTTCCATCGACGTGAATAATTTTTTAGGACTAGTCGAGTTATATCGAATTATGTAGATCATCGTTGTACAGGATGTACTTAATAAAACTCCGATATTTTTAAATAACGCGAAATAAACGCAAACATACATATTTCTGCTTATTTTTATTGTAAAAAACAGCTTAAAAAAATTTCTTACAAAAAATGACTACGCTTCTATGAGGATATAAATGGCCGCAATTTCTGTTTCTTCTCGCGTACTCTTCATATTTTATTAAAAAAGTTATTAAGTAAAAATATGTCAGCATTGTAAAATAAAATATTAATTTAAAAAAATATCGATTATTTGCAAAAAGATTCATCTTCTTTATTTACGATTTTATCTTATACGAAGTAAGTATATCTTTCACATTTTTATTTTAAAAAATTTTTCACATTTTTTATAAATAAAACTATTTTTCCAATAAAATGTTTAATTTCAAATATTAGTTAAAATGTTTTGAATCTACATCATTCCAGTCCAAATGACCTAAGCAAGATTTTTCAAGCATTCCGTTTGAACATTCAATACAAGTTACCACGGCGACTATTAGGGGAAGGTTCAAAGTGAATTCAAAATCTCAGCGCCAACCGTACAGAAATGCCAATTGATTAAAACTTTTTTCAAGTCTGAAAAACCCACTGATGTAGTTGAGGGTTAAAACTTAAAAGTGCTCATGTCACTTAAAAGTTTGATAATTGTTTGTAAGAAACTTTATTAATTGTCCTTTAAAAAAAATATCTAGAAAAATGTATGTATATTTGTTTTCATTTTGCGTTATTTAAAAATATCGATGGTTCATCATGCACATCCTTATAAATCTTTCTATTATCTATATAATAATATTAATATCCATTCGTCTCGGATTATTTTGGAATTTCAAACATATCTATCTATTCAAACATATCTATCTATTCAAATCTATCTCTCGAAGGAAAAAAAAGATTTACGATTAAGGCTCTTTTGTAAAGAAAAAATAATTTTAGTTCGATGTATCTCTCATTGTATTTTTTCTGGAAGATAATTTGGAATATCCGTTTGATATGAATCAACTTCTATTACACAAGCCCTCTGACACAAGTCGTTTCTCGAAGAAATGTTGGCGGTAAACGTTACTTTCGCCCGGGTGAAATTCCAACGCGTTATTCTCTCGACGGTCCGAGCTACGTAGAAGAGAAAGGGTCGGTTAACCGCCTTTAATCTAAAATGCTGGACGTTCAAAGAGCATTACGAGGCCGCCATCCATCGCGCTAGACGAGGAACGAGGATGCTCGATGAAGCTTTTAAGGACCTTATTTCGAATTGATGCACGCGCGGATACGACTCATTCGGCCGGTCTCATTTACGAGGAACAACGCCGTTAACTCTGTGTATCGTAAGTCCATACGCGGTAAATTGCTACTCTGACGACCTAGCAATAATTAACGTATCGCGATGCCCTAACATAACACGTGCCTTTCTATGATATAATGCGAGGGTGAAGAACAAGGGCTATGTTAAACATAACTGCACGAAATTGCATGCTGTTTTTTTAAGAAGAAATTTTAAAGCTTTATCTGGAATAAAACATCACATTAATAAAATAATTAACGCGAAATAAGCGTAATTTATCGAAAGTTTATCATAATCTTTAGACGACGTTCACCAAAGCTTTAGAGGAGATCCTCGTGCCGACATCTGTGACGTTGTGATTCAAACTGGTGCAGCGGGCTATGTTACCTCTGAAAATCCAAACGTATCTTGCAAATCCGCTATTTCGAATTCAAGCCATGTAATGCTAATAGTGTATTTGCATAATTAAACTATGGAAAAATATGCTATTTGCTTGTAGCGTTTTGGATATTATAAATTTATTACAGCAGACCGTCACGATAACATGGCTTTATCGATAACGAATACATTATCTCCGATTTTTGCTGCTAATAAATATTTATGCGTCAAATATTCGTTGAGATAATCACTGCGTTAAAATTATTTGATCTAGAAGAAAAATGGAAACCTGTTTTTATAATAACAATATATTTCATCATCGTTACGTTATAAACATGAGTATCATGCAAGACATCTTGAAACTATCATTGATGTTATGAAAATTTATAAATAGTTTGTCTCACTTAATTGAATTAAGTTCTTCTTCCTTAGAAAATTTGATTGGATATCGAGCTCCAGAATGTTTATTAAATATTTTGGCAACTGAATTATAAACATAGATTTTATTTAAAGTAAAATTCATTCGAATCAATAAAATAACGATAATTCTGAGACATTCTAATATACGTAATACATGGAATGTGTTCACAATCAACGTGATACACATACAAAATTCTCGACTATTCACGTACATGCACGATGTGAATAAAAATTCTCTTGTAAAATGTCCGTGTTATAATATGTATATATTTACAATTGCATAGGCACTCTTCACGCATCGATACGACGTGTGTATTATATACAACCTATAAGTTCTTATGTACATAGCGATTTAACAATTATTAGAGAATTAGAAATATGTATATCATTCGCTGGTCCATAAAATATATATTAAGTACACAACAGGGAATGTTTAAAACTTGAACGCGCTATACATATTCGAGATTCCTCCTTATCATCATATAATAATAAAACAAATATCTTCGGTTAAATATCGTGCGTGATATTTAATCACTTGATAATCAAGGAATACACAAATGCCGCAAGAATCTATATATTTAGAGAAATGTGAAACCCATATATAAATAGTAGAGATGGGTAAAATGGCTGTTCAATAATTAAATAGAAAATGCAAAATAGTTGTATCCTTCCATTAAAAAATGAGTTTTAGAAACTTATTTAAAATAGAAAAAAATAGAGAAAATAGACATTTTTCAAAATTAAACTGTTTTCAAAATAAAAATGATTTTTTAAATATTTATATTCTTATATTTACTTTTAAATATTTATCTTATATTTATATTTTTATTCTTATTCTTAATATTTTTTACTGTTATAATTTTTTATTTAATGTAAGCAATGAAACGTGATTCCTTCTTTGAAAAAAATATACAAATAGGCATTTTGCATTTTATATTTCCATTTTTAATGCATTTATTTCAAATAATGCCCATCTCTCTGGTAAATAGATATAAAATCTATGTAATCATTATATGGAACGACTAAAAAATTTGCACGTCTTTCTTCTTCCCGTCTTCGGCATATTGATCATCAACAGTCAAGCTTACTGGGAGTTGTATACAAGTTTCGATTATCAATTATTTGGCAACGCATGATATATACGAAACTTTGCTATTCTTGTGCTATCCTCCATTGGACCCACTTGCTAACTTCTCGGGTAAACACTTTGTAATCGTCGGTTCGATTAGTTTCCACACTTCAGCCAACTGTAAACAAACATTTGCATCAGCAATTTCCATCGCAAATCCGATGATGTATGCGTGTGTGTTCTAGCACTAAGATATTTGCTTAGCATGTATATAGCAGAAAACAATATAGCGCAATAAACAGAGTAGAGTATATTATATTACAGAGATAAAAAGAAAATACAAAAGAAAACTTCGTAGATGTAAAAGAATATTGTGCAACAACTCACCGAGACCTCTTCGGTTCGTTTGCGTTCGTTTGCAAAATGAACACGTTCGTTAATCAACAAGTAATATAACGCTTATTTGCTATAACGACATAACTAAAAAATTGTTATTTCGAGTTACTTGTAGAAAAAGAATGAAAGCATAAAGAAACACTTTGATTCCTCTACAATTAGTTGTTATAAAAAAAAATTGCATTTCAACATTAACATTACAAAATTTTAATGACAAATTTTAAAACATTTCAAACTTATTTTTTTTTTAATCTAGTTTATTATTAAGTTATGTCGTTGTTATATAAATGCGACAATATTATAATAATATAATAATAATATACACTCAACAAAATTATCGCAACAGAAAAATTTATATCAAAATTTCACTGGAGTACGGTAAGTACTATTAGTACTTACAATATTAATAGTACTTACTCTAAACTTATTCCAGTTATTATTCGGAAAGCAAATGACAAAATTGTCACTATGACATTTGCGAAAAAAATTCATTTCAGCCCATAGAATGTATCAAATTATGCAATTTTTTGGAGACGTAATACGTCTTCATTTTTTAAAATATGGCAAAAAGAAGAATAAACTATATATATATATATATAAATCTATTAAAAACTCCTTAAAGACTTTACTGTTCAAAAAATGTTCAAATACGACAATTTTTCACGGAGTTATGCTTATTCAAAATTTACGAAATTTTTACATAAATTTCCGTACTGCGATAATTTTGTTAACAAGTGTAATACTTAAATTATCGAGGACTGATGATATTTACCTCGGAATGCCCACGGATCTGCACGCTCACGAGACTCTGCAGCACGGTGGCAAGTATCTCTAGGTGCGCGTGAACGAGCTGAGTCTCCATGTGCAGACAGAGTAACGAGAAACAATTCCTCAGCTCGACGTTGGCGATTACGGATTCCTGGGAGACCATCTTGTTCTCGAGGTACTCGACAGTGTCGGCCTGTGAGCATACGATAAAATCGCGTGCACTCTTCGCGAAATGAACATGCACCGCGCGTTCGTTAACTATGACAGATTGCGTAAGATCGCAGGAAGTTACGCTTACTCCTTACAACGGCGAATCTCTGCGATTTCACAGATTATATTGCCTCGACGAGTAATTATACAATTGCGACTGCTGGTTACAATTACCGCGCCGATTAATAATCCGCGTGATGAGCGCGGAACATGGTTTACTGACTAATATTGTAAATCTTAAGTAGACACATACATCGGTACCGCGAATAACGCCTTGCATCTGCCGCTTCTTAAGAGATAGCATCGTAGACAGAGCGCGTTGATGATCGGCGCTGACGCCTCGCTCGTGTCTCTCGCACAACATCCTGTGTGCGACTAAAATGTCAAGCAGGAGATTAAGCCTCTCACAGACCATGGTCTCCTCTCTGACCGCTTGCTGGAGTGCTCTAGTTGACAGCAGGTTGAACTCTCTAAAATTTAACGTTTATTCTACAATTAAAAGCAATCACGAAAGATTAAATTCCTCTAAAATACATAAATAATCCAAAAATGAAGAGAACAATTGAGGAGATGGGCGGAAAGGCCCAATTATAAAATTTTGATTTTGATAAAAATTAAAATAACTTGTTACTTTGTTATTATACCACAAATGGGAACAGTATTAAATGTATATTTATATAATGTCTTTGAGAAGTTATATATTATAATATTTTTCTATTATGATCAATATTTAAAAAGTTATTTGCAATTTAAAAAATACACTTAATCCCTTTTTCCGAATATTGATCATAATATTGTAAGAATCGACGGAAAGGAAAGACTATGAAATACATTTTACTTTTACTTGTACAAAATAAATTGAAATAATGTTCAATCATCATCTGATGAGTTTTCGTAAGATTTTTTAACATAAATATGTTGTAATGAAAACACGTTATTGTTGTATCATTTTCAATCCTTGGTAAAAATCTCATTAATAATTTTAAATCACTTTTATGCTCTTTTTCCATAGATCATATCATTTTCATCACCACAGGACAATCAAAACACGTTCATATTTAACTAATGTAAGCAACATCAATTTCTTCTTTATTTGCGTTAATTTCCTTTTCCGGAAAAAGAACATGAGTAGAATTGTGCCTTTTTATTCCGCCAATCCCCTCAATTGTATCTGATAAAAATTTTTTGCTTTGACAGAATTTTTATACAAATTGAAATACATAAATTTTAAGGAAGTCTACGTCTTTTCTTAGAGTTTGTCATATACATATATGAATTCTAAAATATCCTATGTAAAAATTCTGGAAAAGATATAGACTCGGCTTCTTCTAGAAAATGTCCCAACTCCCAATTAATATAAAAAAATCTGAGAAATTTTCTAAAAAGTTATAAAATTATTCAAAAATCCTGAGAAAGATTTTCACCATAGATCGTGTATCATGTAATGGGAGCGTGAAATCTCAAGTACCTTCGTTATCGAAACCTAATTCTTATAACGCAAAAACACAATAATTACATAATAAAGATAACATGAAATCTGAATCGCACTTTTCTTATCGGTATCGGACTCTTACTTTGAGATTACGTGAAAGCCCTTCTTCATGTCTTGCCAAAGACTGGAACCACCGGTGACCCAAGTACCGGTGCCGTGTTGTTCCGCAGCTAGAGTGCTCAACTGGTTGCCCAGCTCGGCCATGTCCACCGCATAATTGTGCGATCTGATCGCCAAACTGTCAGCGATATGTTTCAGCCGGGAAATCCCGAGGAGTATCATGCGTATCTGATCACGGCTATTCGCGAACTCGGTCAGCGTCTCGGGCGGCATCAGCTCTTTCGCCCTCGACGACAGCTCGGATGTGGCAAATTCGTCTGGCACGCGCCTGAACACATCGCGGATCTTGTGCTGCGTCTCGTCACCGGTATATGTGAAGAAGAACTGCACAATTGGATCTTCGCTCACTACCGGGTGGCGAGCGATCAGCGTGAGAAACCGCAGAAGAGAACGCCGCCTCTCTTCGAGAAATTGTGAGTCCGCTGCAACGAGGCAAAATGAAAAAAAAAATCAGATTCTTTAGAGAATATTTGCTGTTATCAATCGTATCATTGTAGCATTGCGATTGCTACAAAGAAATAAATTCCTATATAGAAAGAATGGCTATTCCCTAAAATTTTTAGAGTGAATTTCATTCTAAAAAGTGAAATTTTACTCTTAAAAATTGAAAATTGAGCCATTCTTTTTCAAAATGAGATTCACTTTAAAGAATTTAGAGAGTAAAAAAAATTCAAAATATTAGCTAAATCTAATCAATGTTATAATTTCACACTCAACAATATAAATGCAATATGTATAACACAGTTACGTAACAGTTACATTATTGAGTATGAAATTATAACGTTGATATTATTTTGTGTTTACCAGGAATGTACTAGGAGATCTAAAAATAATTTTGTTAGATCATCAAAATAATTATATAAAACGATGAAGCTGATTGCTAGAATATTAAAACTTTTTGCAGCATTTTTTATAATACTCATTATGCTCGAGCTTCCTATATAATTAGTTTGATAGTCAACTAAATTATTTTCAGCTATGTATCTAATTTTTTTAAGATACTTCGGCAAAATTGTTCTTTTTTTCATAATTACAAAATTATATAATTTTTTTCGAATTTATGTTCAATTATGTATAAGCGTGAATATTCACCTCCGACGATTTTCTTCGGTGGTAACTTCGGGATCTGGAAATCGTGCCAAGAGGAGATCGTACAACGACACAAAATCATTGTAACGCCTGTAGACCACAGAATTGAACCTCTAAAAAAACATGAAATTCATCCGCGTGAGCTCACGTTCTTCGCGGTGTAATTCTCTTATTCGCTACGATAGAATCTAGATAAGGTTTTATTAAAGCAATCTAAATAATAGCACTACGTCCTTTCGTGTTTCTACGGACGGAAATGTGAGCGCAGGTAATACCTTGCTGGTGACTTGATACTCCACGTGCTTCAGGAAGATGCCCTTCTTCTCAGGAACGAGGTTGACCTCGATAGTGTCCAGATTACAGATGTCCGAGTACGTGTGGTTCAGCTTTGCGGGATTGCCTCGGTGTAGCCTCTGCGCCAAAAGCGTCACTTCCGACAGATCTCCCAGAACAGGGACGGGTAATTCTGCGAATAAGATCCTCTCGAGTGAACGATGCGATTTTCTGACTGCCACTGACCCGGCCGTATTTAGCGGAGACGAAAGTTGCACAATTACTTACACTCAAAAAAGTGATCTTGCAGTTATAGCGAAAATTATCTAAGTACGGAAAATAGCTAAAATAGATAAATTTCTAGCAAGTACTGCGATATTGGATACGTATTGTACCTAATCATATAGATGACAGAAATAGAATTTAGATTTGTGCTATAAATTCTATGCATATGATACATAATTTTCTATCAGATACAAAAAACAGCTATGGTTCTAGCTGGAACAGCAAATTTTTTTGCGTGTACTAGCCAATAGAATTTGATTAATATACATTAAGTTCAACGAATTAAACTCCTCTCAAGTATGAAAAAGAGTGACCGAACGTTTCTGGACTTCGAAAATATACTCTCTTTTGCGATGCTCTCATATACTTTTTTTTTATCTCTCATCGTGTATTTTTTTCAAATCTTTACTAATTTTATATTCATAATCCACGATTAAATATACAAATGAAATGTTTCACTTTGTCTATTTACAATTTAAATAAAATTTATTAAAAGTGATTTAATTAAGTAAAAATTTGATATATAAAAAAATCGAAAATCACATTCTTTTGGGAATATTTATTTCGTCTCGTAATAAATATCTTTATTCCTCTCGTTTTAATTGTATATTGGCTCTATTTATGAAAGTAATATTAATTAAAATTAATTTAATTAAGTAACAATGTAATAAAACAAAATCTGTTTAATAAAACAGATTGAAAAGCATACTTTTTCAGGAATATTTATTTCGTTTCGTCTATATTTTTGTTCCTCTCATTTTAATTGTACTTTTTGTAAAAGTAAAATTTATTAAAGCATGATTTAATTAAACAAAAGTTTAATATATAAAACGGATCAAAAAGCATATTCTTTTAAAAGTATTTATTTTATCTTCATCTCTTATAAATATATCTTGACTTCTCTCATTTTAATTGCACTTTGCCTCTTTTTCTTTTACTGCAAGTGTCTCAGTATTCCATTGTTTTATTTTTATCGCGTGCGAATAAATGTAAAACGCTACTAGATCCAGTAATTCCTCCACTTTTTTGATATCGCTAAATCAGATCCGTCTATTTTCGCAATACTGACAGATAAAATCAAAATTACGGTAATAAATCGAATAATCATTTAAGAAAGAAGGAAGAAGAGCGTATCCTCTCTTTTCGTATTCTTTCCGACGTGTACTACTTCGTCGATTTTACGAGACGAGCAAGATCTCGCGGCATTGTAGTTCCTACACCTTGGCAAATAATCATCGTCGTCGTAACCTCGATAAGGAGTCTCCTGACTCCGTGAGCTGACATACCTTGGCTGTGTACAGCCAGGCTTATTATGTTCCCACAGTTTTACCATTCACGACTTGACTTTCATAAAGCCGCCTTCGTTTCGTGCATTTATAATTCACCGCTGTATAATAAAAGTGATCATATTGTGCATTTTTAAAATAAGAACGTGTCACAAAATTGGTTATTATATTTTCATATCAAAGTTGTTCAATTTTATTATAATTTTCTGTCGAGCAAAAAATGCAAGAATTTTCGAAAAATGTAAATTTTAGCAAAAATAACAAATGTCAATTATTATAAAACGATCGTTTTCCAAGTAAATATTGAAGGAATATTAATGAGAGTTAATATATTATATTGATATATATAGAGAAACATGTGAAAAAAATATAATATTAACTTATGGAACAAGTATATACACACATGATATTAAAATTTATTTTTTTAATATATTGTTTTAAACAAATAAATAATTATTTATAAATAAATTAGCTAATAAATAAATTAACAAATAACAATTAACAATAAAACAAATATATACATCACACGCAAGTAAACGATATTTCGACGGAAAGTTGCAATGTAATTTTCTTGAATCATGATATATATAGTACGCAACTTCCTAGCGATAAGCAAAACGGCAATGATTTTGCCGGTCAATGACTCCGGCAACGCCTACAGGTTTCTTGATATGCAGCAGAAGAACGTTTGTGCATTATTTAAACACCTGTCTGATAATAGACTTATTCAAGGCCTACTTTCATCGCAGTCTATATACGGACTGTGTTAACGGCACGGAAAACTATGTATATGGCTTCTCTTGTTTGCGAAGCAAATTACTTAAGCTATAAAAGAGATACCGTAAGAGAATTACTGTAAAAAAAGTATGAAGCGAGTTTAGTACGAATGCGAAATTCTTATCCGTGCTCGGCTTATCATATTCATTATACGCTTTAACAATTTCTTCGGTCACAATTACCATCGTTAAAATTTTTTCACACAAAAGCGTAGCGAGAAAAATCAAGTGAAGCCTTTATTTTTAAAAATGATAAAATAATTTCTTGATAAAAATACTTTCTTTAAAATAACTTTTTTTTGGAATTTTCAATTTTACATCTGCATTTGTTTTGTAAAATACCTATTATTAAGTATATTTTTATTCACAAAACTTTCTTTGGCAAAATATTGACAAAATAATAAATAAAATAAGCACAAATAACTCACCGAATTAAAAGTTTTAATATTTTTTAGAGACTTATGCGTATTACATACTGGACGCGATAAGCGATGAATGAAGAGCCGTATCCAATGAAAGTTTTCTTTTACATCGTCACGTGTGAAAAAACAAAGCTTTCATTGAATATCGCCGATTATCGTGTCTAGTATGCAAGAGTAATTATGCGCCTGATACTTCAACAAATCGGAGAGTAATAATTAAAATTTTACTAACCTTGGGATTCAGAGTTTTCCAGCAGCTTGTCGCTCGGTTGCTTTCCCTGTTGAGCAAAGGCGATAAGAGCGAGACCCTTATACAATCCGCTTCTTGTGAGATAACCCGTCTTGCTGTCCACAAGTTTCCATATCTAAGAACGAATAGAGAAGGAACGTTTTAAAGAGTCGTTTCGAGCATATTTGATTTATATATATGTATATTACTAGAGATAAATAAATAAAATATTTCTCAAAAGTCACAAGTAATTCGAAGCGATGATACGAAGGGAAGATACACGGCTCAAAAAAGCGCCAACGATTGTATATACACGAATGATGTTGCTGCAGTATTTAAAAATTTAACTGGACACACAAATCTGAAAATAATTTTGTTGGACCATCAAAATAATTATGTAGGAAACTTAAAAGCACACCGTTAGATATTAAAGGAGCAATGGTAACCCAATTCCTTGAGTAAAAAAAATAATATTTTATTATTTTTAACTTCCATGTGTATTAAAATGTAAATCAATCCATTTCTGCAATGTGGTTAGTTTCAAAGTAAACCACGTTAATCGGCGTTGGTGAAACTGGCCCATATACTTAATAAATAATAATAAACCAAATTTGAATCAAATTTAATAATTTCCTTGAGAGCTAAATTATTTCCATTGTTTTAGTTAAATAACGACATATTGTGGAAGTAGTGGCGACCTATAGAACTGATTAAAAATAACTCAAATTGAATATAATTTAACATCACGAATTTAACAGTGCATGATGAGCAATGCTGCAAAAAGTTTTGATATTCTAACAACCAGTTTGAGCGTCATAATTATTTTGATAATGCAACAAAATTATTTTCGTATCTAGCGATTTGTATCTAACTAAATTTTTAGATACTCTTGACCAAAACCGTTCTTTCTATACACAGTGGACTTCGTACCCGAGTAACGGTACAACGGTAAACTCTTTGTGAGAGAAGCCTAAGGATTAGGCCATAAATGAAAGTAACTACATTCCGAGGATTTTTCTACCTTGCCGCACCATTCTACCTCTACTTCCATCCTCTTGCACTCATATGTCTCTCCTTTTCTCGGTGTCCCTGTATTGCCCCTCTGCTTGCAAGCGTAAATTCTCTCCTTTGTCCCCTCGCCTGCGCCCATACGTACTCAAAGAAACCGCAATGAACGGAGGACGCGAGTGCATGTGAACTCACGCTGAATACAAAAGTGCATCCAGAAGCGTAAATATAAAGAACAAAAATCTTTCCTTCTTTTCTTTTATAATTTTATTATTCCATAATTTGAGATGTGAAAAATGCATGACTTAATTTTTATGTCTCTACAATTGTAAGTCTTGCATTGATAATAATTTATAGTAGAATAAAAGATACAGTATTTCTTTCATTAATAATAAATAATAATAAAATTA
The DNA here is from genome assembly GCF_001594055.1 of Mycetomoellerius zeteki. NCBI lineage: Eukaryota > Metazoa > Arthropoda > Insecta > Hymenoptera > Formicidae > Mycetomoellerius > Mycetomoellerius zeteki. The sequence goes on along the minus strand of NW_017256778.1, from coordinate 1,776,783 downwards.
AATCAGCGTAAATATACGTGACTTCATATCATTCATACTTCGAACAGGAGAGGAGGTATGATTACGGTGAAACGACTAACGTTTTACGGTAGAAAAAAAGAGATGAGCATAGAAAGTGCAATCGAAAAGAGCAGGCTGTCTTGTCTACGCCACTGCAAGCACCCTCGCTTTCTCGTTGCTCTCTCGAGTGTCGTTAAACCTTAATCGCCAATCAAGTTCAAGCCAAGAGGAAAGCCTGAGACAGTAATAGATTCCCCATTTTAGCTGCATGTGCGAATTGTGAGTAAACAACGGGAATCGGCGAGTCGTCTCGCATCGCACGAGCCACGAATCATGCATGCACGAGTGCATGTTCCGTTCGTCGGAAGAATATGATAGAGCTCGCAAATAACGAGGAAGGCAATCGGGACACAGAGACATCGGTGAGAAGAAGTACAAGCGGAAATATTCATAGGGAACAGGGAGGAGTCTCAAATAGAGAAGAGAAAAAAAAGTATCCCACAACACACTTTAGCCGAGGAACGTACGTACTGTACATGTCCTTAGGACGACTTGAAAAAGACATCTTCTGGATGTGTCTTTAAGATATCTCTTGGAGATCTGTACTATGTGGAATGTATACAAAACGGTTTGCTAAAATATCTAAAAATTTAGCTTATAAATGTAGGTTTGAAAATAATTTTATTAGATTATCAAAATAATTATGTAGGATGCTCAAGCTAATTACTTAAATGTTTAAACTTTTTGCAGTATTGTTCATTATGCATAAGCATAAGCATCCTACATGATTATTTCGATGGTCCAATAAAATTATTTTCAAATCTGTATCTAGCTAAACATTTTTAGATAATTCAAAATCTTTCTTTCCATTTATTATATAGAGAAAAAGAAAGAAGAACAAAAGGACAAGAGAACGAAGAAAGATCACTTATTATTATTTAATATAACATGTGAGCAGGTATGTGGGATATACTCAAATTCTCGCTTTAATATGCTGAGTAAACAGGTTTATAATGGAACACAGGTGAGAGAGAGGTGAGATAGCAGTATCGCACCAAACCTTATCTCAAGACATCCTATCCGCGAGCTTGGAATGCCAAACGCAAGAATGCTTTCTTGTTATCATAATTGCGATAAGATTCAAAAGAAAGAAATGAACAACAGTGCTCCGAGAGGTAAATAACCGAGGGAATTATTTGAGGCATTACTTGAGAATCAGTAGGAATTACAGAGTAATAATGCAATGGGCATTACTAGACATTGGTGAGCGTTACTGGGCATTACTATTATTATGTTTTACTAGGCATTAATTAATATTATTATCAATAAGAATTAAGATCCGACCACGTAAATGTATAACGTAAATGTATACATACGTTTGAGAGCGCCAATAATCGGTCACAGTTAGATGTTTTATGAATATAATATATATTTTTAATTTTTAAATTTTTAATTATCTCAGATGTGACTGCACCGAAACATTCGGACATTAACCACAATCAATCTGAGACGCTAATAATATAAATATGATGAGGAGCTGAAACATTCGGACATTCCTATATATGAAAATAATCCCCCCTAAATTAATTCGGTGAAGAACTTATTGCGAAAAATATTACCTCAACCATAGCTACCGCAGCTCAAAAATCAATAAAATTACATATTGAAATATAGTTGTTAAAGTTGACGACTATTTAGATTAGGAAATCTGTCACAGTCACGCAACACAGGGCATTGCTAAAGCGTTACTATGGGAATTACATAAAAATTCAACAGTCCTCGCAGTGCTCGGATAATATATATATATTGACCCAATTTTTTTATATGATCAGTTACATAATTTACATTCGTTATATAATTCGTAATACGAGAAAAGCGTTAGAGAATTTTTTATAGAATCGTAGATTGATGCCTTTGGTACACGAAAAGAATGGCTTTTACTGAAATATCTAAAAATTTAGCTAGATATATATCTGAAACTAATTTTGTTGGACCATACCTAACTAAATTTTTAAATACGTCAGCAAAAAATCATTCTCTTCGTGATGTACAATATTACGTATGTTCATTTAGAAAAATAACTCCTGCATTCTTCGCAGAGGTTATTTTTAGAAAGGAGAGACGAGGGTGCTGTCGAGGACGTGGGAGTGAGCTGACATTCGTGTCAATAGTTCGATCCAATCGCGAGTACAGCGGCAGATATCTGTGTGTAAGGACGCACGTGAAACAAGGTATGCGATGTCTGTGTAATGAGAGCTCGTGTGCGCTCGCTGTCACGCAACATCTCTACGCGAGATAATTATGCGCAGCCACTGAATCAACCAGGCCGCAACTCGTCATCATCTCCCATTTGCGTATCCGAGGTATGTAATCTGAAAAGATGATGCTCAAACATCCCATCGCGAGTTGTAACACGACGGCGACACGATTGAAACTATACACATATCCGACACGCGTCTCGTTTAAATGTTTATTCTCACAGAAGTGTCTAAGAGGAAGATAATTATCGTACGTTTGACTGATGAAATGAAAAATTGTTTATTATTTACTTAGCGATCGATCGCAATTTATTCTCAGGATTGTGAATATATGGCTGTGTTCAGCAGATTCCTCTCAAGCTTCGCTAAATCTAAATATATAAATCAATTATACTAAAAAATCTTACAAAAATTGTGAAGCTGATTTTTCTGCTGAACACAACCATTGGCTGCGTTCAGTCAATGATGCAGTGCAATGATATGTATTTTGTTGCAGTTTTAGGTTAAATTAAATAACTTTAAATTAAATAACTTTTAAACCAATAAGAAAAGTGTATATACTCAAATATTTTACACAGATACTCTAATTTATAGAACAATCTATGAAATTTTTATATGTATTTGTAATAATGCTTTAAGATATGGATACATAAAACCTTAACCGC
>NW_017256778.1:1758940-1773788 GCF_001594055.1 Mycetomoellerius zeteki | reverse complement strand
CAATATAAAAGTACCATACATTGCGTGCCAATGCGGAAGACGGCAATCAAACGATTTCACCTACCTAGCAGGAAGACGATCCGCATTAAAACGTGCCGGCTGCTGTTGTACGCCGCGCTTATTTTCAGCGTGCATCAACGTTGGGAATGGATATTAAAGTATGCGTGCGGAAGTATCAAGCGTACGTTAATCTATCGCGCTTAATTGAGAGGTAGCTTAAAATTATACCTCTTCGGAGTAAATTATCTCCGCAAAAGCCTAGAACGGGATACGCTCTTTTATTTTTTTTTTTTTAGTTCCCTCCTCTATATAAAAATAAAATAGATATATCACATAATTATAGAAATTCTTAACATATATTGCACTATTCAGATATTTTCTGAATAATTTCCACCAACATTGCAGAATAATTCAGTCTATCTTTTTCAGTGCAAATACATAATAATGTATGTTATTCTAAAATATTTATCCTAAGGTTTTGTTTACAATGACTTCTAATATCTAGTGATAAAATAATCCATGAAATAGTATGTTCACATTGCATTAAAAATCATAGAATAATAAAATATTACATCTATTTTATAAGCATAAATTATATAAAAAATTTTGTAAATTTTACGACGACAATAGTTTCAAACTATTATTGTAAAAAGTGATTGACATATATTTGTTTCTTTTAATTCTAATTAATATAATTAATATAATTAATTTAATAATAGTGTTAATTTTCGTGTTTTACTAGGCTAGCATTTATTTTTTTTTTATTTATGATTTTAATGATAAATTATTGCCACAAAAAATTGCGTTATATATCTTTAGATAGTCTACAGTTGAAAGAATTACTATTCTGTTCGCGACACTTCGGCGCGGCTCTGCGTAATGCTATTTTGATTGTGTTGTTAGCACAATGAACGAGAGACGGACATGATGAGTGACGTCGCGATGTAATGTGACATTTCTGGGTGTCGCAGAGCCGTGCTGATTTTTTCATGAAACCTTTGCGAAACAGGTTCTTAATTAGCGTTATAAAATTTTTTGAAGCTATCATATATGCTTAAAATATTGGACGTGGATTAACATTTCAAAATATTTATATTTCTTGAAACTTTAATTCGATGAAATTTTATGCAGCAATTTTATATTCAGAAATGTAAATATATAAACTCCGGGGAGATATGTGAATGATAAAATTATAATACAAATATATTGTATATTTTATAATTATTTCTTTTACACAATTTCGAGTGAATTACTTTAGTTTACGTCACGACTTAAAATTATTCTCAAAATTATTTAATACTGGCGATTAGAAAAATGTTGCTTAAATATTTTGCCTGAAAATGACTGATTCATTTGCTCTAATCTCAAATTTATTTCTCGAACTCACCAGAATTAATTCAGTCTGTCTTTTTTAGTGCAAATACATATAATTATTCTAGTTTACAATCTTAGTTTATTCTAGTCTTATTTATAGCAGTTTCTAATATCCACATAGAAAGAATAGTTTTGCTGAAGTATATCTAAAAATTTATATAAATACAAATCTGAAAATAATTTTGTCGAACTAAAATAATTATGTAGAAAATTTAAGCATGATGAGCAATGCTGCAAAAAATTTTGACATCATGACAACCAGTTATTTAAGCGCCCTACATAATTACATATTTTCATGGTCCAAACATAGTTATTTTCAGATTTGTATTTAATTAAGTTTTTAGGTACTTTAACAAAACCATTCTTTCTGTATGTAGCAATAAAATAATCCATGTAATAATAGGATCGCGTTAAAAATCACAGAACAATAAAATATTACATCTATTCTACAAATTACATAAAACTACACATTTTTACATATATTATTTTATTATAAATATATATATGTAATAAAATAATATATCTATTTTAAGCATTGCTTATATAAAAAATTTCTTTTAGAAAACCTTATTATTAACGTTTTATGCAATTGAAATTAGACATCCGAATTTTTGTTTCGCGTAAAATGCATCGGTATTTTTTCGAAGACTAATACCTACACTGTAAAAAATAAAATGTTAATTTTAACTTACAGACATTTAGTGAACTTTCTGAGACATGCAAAAATGTTAAAATTAACACAAAAATGTTAATTTTAACATTTTTGCATATCTCAGAAAGTCCACTAAATGTCTTTAAATGTCCACTAAAAGTTAAAACTAACATTTTATTTTTTACAATGTATAATGTCATTTACATGGAAAGTTTCCAAGACCAAGGAATTTTCCGTGAAATCTGCACGCGTAAAGTCTGAATGTGCAATGCAAACGGTCAAATAAAAGGTGAGTAGGCTATTCGTGAACATGTTAGAACGCGTGTCTGTGACATTGTTACAGAGCAACAGACTACACACGACGGTACGATTGACCCTGCCACGTAATCTTGCACCATTAGGGGCGTCCATGCGCGTTATCATCGACGGGCGTGCTGTTGAAGATGATAAGGCTCCGTCGATACGGCGCCTGGAATGTTTAAATCGGTTTTTAAGGACTTTTACACTGCGAGCTGCGTAATTAACACCGATAACAACTTTCACGAGATTAAACGGAGACGGAAACAGGATGAACATCGTGAACTGCAACGATGAGATAACGATACAGATGTACCGGCGCAACCGGTTAGCATCATCGGGATGGAATTACATAACGTGAGAATTAGGAAAATAACTGTCTGAAAAATATTTCTGTCACGTATCATCGCGCGTGAATATTAATCTTTACGGGACGGAAAGTCATTACAGTGGCACTAAAACAGTGTCATATTTTGAGGCAAAAAATACAATTGTACAAAAAAAGATTTTGCTGCAGTATTAAAAAATTTTGTAGCTAAATACAGATCTGAAAATAATTTTGCTTCGACCATTAAAATAATTATGTAGAACATAGATTGCTAGAAATATCCAAATTTTTTGCAGTATTGCTTATTATATTTGAGTTTCCCATATAATTATTTTGATAGTTTAACAAATATCTAGTTAAATTTTTAGATACCTTAGTATCTAGAAATCCGTTCTTTTCGTATTATACCAAAGGCAATTAATCGACGATTGATATATTCAAGCTTGATGAGCAACGCTGCAAAAGTTTTAATATTCTAGCAACCAGCTTGAGCGTTTTATATATTTTGATTTTGTTTAATAAAACTTATCTAATTAAATTTTGTATCTAATATCTGTATATAATATCTAATATCTAATATCTAATATCTGTATCTAATTAAATTTTTTAACATTTTAGCACAAAATCATTTTTATACCGTGTAACAAATATTACAAGGAAAGAAAAGCTAAGATTTCAAAAATAAATTTTTAAAGGTAAAGTACAAATATTTATTTTCAAATGCTTTAAATCTAAAGATATTACTAAATGAAACGAGATCGAGTCACTGAAACCGTAGCAATAATATTGTGCGAAACGATACGAATATGAGTAATAAATAATAAAAAAGCAATACTTATGTTAGAAAATCAATCGAGTCCTTGGAATTTCTTATGCCGCGTTGAGAGATGCATGTGATTTCAGATTTAATGGCATTTGCGCGCTAGCGTACATTAGATAACAGTAAAATACTAGTAACACCAGTAATGCTTAGAAATAGCAACTGGCTCATCATTATATCTTCGTTAAATGACACGCACAGTTGTGGAGATTTCCTTCGGAATGCGCAGCGTTGAACGACCAAAACGCGTATGCACGGCATGGATAAAGCGGTTCTTGGACGTTCAATATTTGATATTACAATATCAAATATTGTGCAATAATATTGATCGCCTGGAAGCTATATTGAGCTTTCAAGTTGTTTGTTGAATTATTTAAGAAGGAGCATCAACAATATTGTACTATATATACAATAATATTGCCAAGCGAAGTAATTGTGATAATATTAAGCGTTTAGGAGCCGCTTAATACAAGAAGCGCTTCGTCGTAGATCCAGCAAATTATCCTGTCAATCGCGCAATAAAAGGTCCACGTGTTCCTTGTAGACGCGTCGGTTTTCTCCGCGATGAGGTAATCTCCGTCTTTTCTTCGCGAAAAGACATGAGATTACAGAGAGCCGGATATATATTGTGTAGATCGACTCAAATTATCCTTTTCGATCCGTTTTCGCTTGAATAAAAGCAATAATCGCTCGAACGAATTTCTTCACTCCCGACGTCATATTCAAAGTTGACGTGGCATCACGTTTCCTGATACGTACATAATTGTAGCACAAATGACGTTTTCCTACTTTACAATTATCTTATCCTTTTCTGACAAGTACTCGCTTTGCATTATCATGCTTGCGGAAACGACTCTGACGCATATGTTTAGTCAAAGTGGCTGATTATCTCCAAGTGGAAAGTCGAATGAAGATAATCGGATGAAATTTTCTTGTTCGTCGTGCGTGATAATTTGAAAAACGATAAAAAATTGCTAGAGAAAATCTTCGTCATGCAAGAGCGAGCAATAATTATCTAATCGTTATTTATGTAGCAAAGTGTTGGTTATTGATGCAATATAGTTTTGATATGTTCAGAAATAAAAATATATGCTCGTCTCAAATTAATCAATTAGTTATTTTGATGGTTTTGGTATATTGAGAAATTAAAATATGTCCGTCTCAAATTAATCAATCAAAAAAAAAACTGTTTGTTTATTATATAACAGTGAAAATCGATTATTTTAATAATTCTGATGCATTAAGAAATGGTGCTCATATTAAAATACTGTTTATTCAATATGAGAATAGAAATTGGTGGTCGTTATCAAAGAATGGTTATTTTGATAACGATGTGTTAATGTTCATTATTCGCAGATGAGATCGATAACTGCATTGTCTATCGACAATATATTGTTGCGAATGTTTTTTAAACAAAATCGGAAAATTAATACATATATTCTGATCAATATATAGTAGAATGATAATATAGTAGAATGATAAGAATAACAAAGTGTTCGTTGCCGATTAAAGTCTATTTAAATAGACTCCAATAGTAATAGCTCCAATCAATAGGGGCAACAGCAATAAAAAAAAGCCTATTAATAACACTGGGAACAATAAGGTTTCTGTTTCTCAACACCTGAATGGTAATTCTTATGCATTTTTAGCTGCTAAAAAAGAATATAAGATTAATAAAATTCCATCATCTACAGATTTTGAGAACAATGACATCAAAAAAGCTAAAAACGATGGTTGAAAGTTATCATGACGTTACAGTATTGGAAGTAATTTTTTTTCTAAATTTCGTTGATAAAAACAAAAGCTTTTTTTAGTTTTAAAATGTATTTTGCTTCGTTTTGATACGATTTTTCGAGATGTAGCAATTCGAAAATAGCAAAATTCTTTTCCTATGTAATGTATATTTTATTCAATCATAATACTCTGCATTATACGTGAAAAGTAAGTTCTTTTGTATTTACATAATATAAATTTTTTCAAGATTTACCATATATGTTTGACCTGTTAATAATAGAATTTATAAGACGTTCAAAGCAAAGTATCTAAAAATTGAAGAGTGATATACTAAAAAAAAATTACTAAATTTTAATAAATATTTATTTAAGTAGTATTAACAAAACATTTACTTATAGTAAATAAATATTTATTCAATAAAAAAATGATACTTAAATGAAATTAACGGTTCTTGTATCAAATAAATATATGTTTATATTTAGTTAATACTATTCAAACAAGTATTAAAATTTAGGATTTTTTGAAAAGTATATTCTTTTTCAGTAAAAAAAACCCTACAAGAACACTCATTACTTGTTAAGAAACAAAAAATCGATTAAAATTTATTCCTTAGTGTAATCAGGCTTGAAAACGTTAAGGAATTAAAACAATACCCGTCTCAAATTAATCAGTGAAGCCTGTTCGTTTGCTCAATATAGCAATCCAAATCGTTATTTACATCGTCCGAGCATCGAAGTAAGATACATGAATATGAAGAATAAATTTCTTTCATTATGATATGTTTCTTGATATTTAAAATATAAATCTCGGTATATACAAATGTTTTGTACAAGTGGTTGCAATAGAGAACAAAAACAATACAAGTAAATTTCTCTTGGGAAAGGTCGCACGTTAGAAACTGAAACTCGCGAGAGTACGCTCGCTGCGTTTAAACTCGCTATCGGATTTACTCCATGGCGTAATATATTTCTTTGTAAACGTCCGACGGAATGCTTTCTTCCTCTCTTCTTCATTTATTTCTCGAAGGATTTGCAAGATGAGAAAATAAACGACATCTTCATCGTAATCGGTGAAGAACGAGGTGAAGAATCTAACTTTAGACGAGCCTCACGGAAATCAAGTTATAGTCAACTCCATAATATAAAAAGCAAAGAAAATTGATGCAATTACAAACTAAGTGTATACTCCGCTTATATTAAAATTAACAAGTTTATAAGAAGGGGAGTTGAGCTTAGCGTCTGACACGCCCACTGTTTACAAATCGTAATTAAAATTACATTGCCATATTGCTACATGGAAAAAAAATGTATTAACAACAGTCTAACTTAAAATACCCTTAACTCAACAACAACATATTAATGAAACAAATAATATTTTATTAGAACAAGAGCGTGGCATATTTATTTCATTAGTATTATTATAGAATTAACAAGATTATTTTCAATTAGACTATTTGTTATCTAATACTATTATTACATAACTTTCTTTCATGTAGATGTAATTCGAGTTTCATTTTTTGGATATCATCGTATTTGTATTGCATTTTAACGTTTCGACTAACAGCAATCGGAAGTGCGAAAGAACTTTCTCTATTGCGTATTTTAAAAATAATTCTTAATTCTAGAAAGCTATCGATACCTAAAATTTACGTATTGATAGCAATATTGTATCACCCAATCGATAACGTTTTAGGATTCTAAAAATGTATTTAAAATAAATTGGATTTTTAAAATGTATAAAATAAATAAATAATGTCTTAATCCCTTCAGACCTGGTTTTATTAGAACCATGTTAAAAAATTGTTTTTAAATTCAATTCATGCGTACTTTAATAATTAATTCATATTAAACAATTAACTTTTTTCAAAATTTTAACTATTTTTTTTCAATATATACATTATTATGTACATCGGATCTCAGATGAAATCGACAGAATTAAATAATTTCAATTTTAATTAAGACCGCAAATATAAATACCTACACACAACTGAGTAAGGAAAACCTCAATGATCTCTATGCTGGATCTCTATTAATTAAATAATATTTTCGATGTGAATTTATATACATATATCCAGTTCCATAAATAAATAAATAAATGAGACAGAGAAGAGCCGTACTTGATTGATGATGGAGCCGCTTAGCTGCGATTTGACGAGCAGAGACCTAAACACCTCGAGCTTCACGTTTCCGCTGGTGGGCGAGCAGACCTTCTCGTAAACTTCTCTGTAGAACGCCGGTATAGAGCCTGGGATTTGCGGGAGAGAAACATGAGAGAAAGAGAAAGAGAGAGAGAGAGGGAGAGAGAGACAGGTCTCCCCGATGAAGTCAAACTGTCGCTCACTCGCTCTCTCGCTCGACGGCTTCTATAACGAGGCCTCCGAGAGTGGCGTTCCTAGCGCGGCGTCCGCTCGCTTTACCTGCGACCGCTCTCGTCGGTCGCGCGTGACGAAATGTACGCGGAATACGTGCATGCGTTCGTACCGGGTCGATCGTCCCGCGAACGAGCGTGCTTTTATTAAAGGGAACCTGAGTGACTTTCTCCGTGTTTCTTTACGAGAAATCGCACCTTACGGAAATCTACCGCATTGTATTTTCCTGGGAAAAATCGTCCTTTTCCTCAACCCGACATCGTACTCTATTGTTCCATTTACGCGCAGGCACGTTAAAACCTGTGCAACCATTACAAAATCTCTTGCAAGATTCGCATGAAACTTTGGAAGCCAATCGAGTCGCTTTGGAAGCGAATCGATATTTTGATATATAATTAGATATATAATTAAAATTATATTATAATAGATATGTTATAATTACATGAAAAGAACAATTTTGAAGTGTTTAAAAATTTATTGTTAGACAGATACAGATTTGGAAATAATCTTGTTGAATTATTAACATAATTATATGTAGAAATAATAATAATAATAATAATAATATGTAGAAAACAAGCATGATGAGCTACAAAAAGTTTTGACATTCTAGCGATCAACTTACCCAGACAGCACAGAGATGAATAGGAGTTTATATTAGAAAATTAATTTTAAAGAATACATACAGAATTAGAAAAATGAATATCTGTAGAATTCTTGAAGAAACCGCAATTCATTTCGTCTTAAAGTATTCCTCAAAAATTCATTATAATGAATACTTCGTATAACATGGTGCATGTAATTTCTTGAGATATTCTTATTATGTTCTTCTATGAATTCTTTCCTAAAGAATTACAATTCAGGAAAAGAGAAAACTTGAAGAATACTTTGCGAATTCACTGTGCTATCTGGATTAAGCGTCCTACAAAATTATTCTAATGATTTCCAAATTATTTTCAAATCTGTATTTATATAACTAAATTTTTAAATACTTCGTTTTTAAATACTTTAGCTAAATCATTCTTTCTATGTAAATTATAATAAAATTATTTGACCTTCTCTCTCTCGAGATCAAACGATCAAACAAATTTAACTTCAAGTATGTACAGTAAAATGTCATTTAATGAAAAAAATACATATATTCAAGCAAATTGACTTATTTATCGTTATTTTGACATTAGACGTCGTCTTAACAAAAAAATGACAATCAGCATGCTGTCTGGATATATATTATTATATTATATTATTATAGGGCAAAATGATCCAATTTCGAACATGATACAATTCTGACAAATGGTACAATTTCGAACATGGTACAATTCTTCAAATAAAATTTAAATTCAATTATCGAGATTCAAGTTTGGTAAATCTTTCATTGCGGAAGGTATTGAAGGATTCTAAACAGAAAAAATTAAACTTGAGCTTCGAAAATTGAATTCAAATTTTATTTCGGAATTGTACCACGTTCGAAGTTGTATCCTATTTACTTATATATATATATATATATGTTTTTTTAGCAAAATTTCATCACGCAAGAAAGAATAGCATCTAATGAAATTCCAAGGTGAAATCAAAGAGCGATTATGAAACATCTTATGCGTCATTATTGCCGTGTTAACACAGTCATACTAAAATTGTACATCTCAACTTCCCTTCAACGCCAGCACGTTTCGATACTTTCGATGGCATTCCGCTCGTGCGATTTAATCGATTCGTGTTCGAAAAGAACGCGCGCATTCTCTCCACTAAAATCCGAGCTCGATAGATCTTCTCTATGTAAAGTTTATTAATGCAATTTATATAACAGAAAAATGTGCATTTAAAATTTGCATAAAAATATAATAATATTTCTATGCAAATTTTATATATATTACCCAGTAAACACAAACTAATAGTAACCATAATATCAATATTATAATTTCCTATTACAATGTAACTGTAAAGTACACCGTGTGCTATATTTCATTGTTGAGTACATGGAAAGAACGGTTTTGCTGATCTAAAAATTTAGCTAGATACAGATTTAAAAATAAATCTGTTGGATCATTAAAATAATTATGTAGGATACTTAAACTGGTTTTTAGCATGTCAAAATTTTTGTTATACTTTTTTACTATACAATCTAACTGTTACATACATACAACGTATACCACATTTTATTTATATTATTGAGTACATAGAAAGAACAGTTTTGCTAAAGTATCTAAAAATTTAGCTAGATACAGATCTGATAATTCTGTTGGATAATTATGTAGGACTCAAACTAGTTGCTAAAATGTCAATATTTTTTATAACATTACTCATTATGCTTGAGATTCCTACGTGATTTGATGGATCAACAAAATTATTTTTAAATCTGTATCCACAGCTACACATTTTTAGATATTTTAGCAAAGTCGTTCTTTTCGTGTAAGAAATTATAATATTGATGTTACTGTTAGTATTTATCGGATGGATACCGGTATTTAGTCTCGACCATATATATATTTGGCGCTTTCTTACTAATTTGAATAAAGTTTATTAACAGTATAAATCAAATGGTAAACCAACGCGTTATCGTCATCGGGTCGCGCATACGCGATCACATCGCGGATGTCAAGGCGCTTTAAAGATCAGCTGATTACCGCATCCCGGACACGCGCGTCTTAAGATCTCAAAAAAACAGGAGAAAAGAAAAGAAAAAGAGATGAAGCTACAGCTTCCGGTCGTGAGGCTTGTTCTCGGCGAACGGAAGGCAAACGAGAGACGTCCGCCCGATGTGTCCCGTATTCTCATTGCGTTCGCATTGATAAGGAGATCGGGACATCCGGGGGGAAAAGATAGAGAGAAGGGAGCGACCGCGTTTTCGTGAGGCGCAGCGACGACGCGACGCGGCGACGAGAGAACCGGTTGACCTCGCGAGAGACCTTGTCACAGAGATTCTTTCGGGGTTCTCGGTGAGACTTATTATCATTTACCGAACGACAGATCGGTCGACGCCATGTTGGATCATCCGTGGATCATCCGTGGACCATTCGGTGGCGAAGAGAGAGAAAAAGAAGAATAAAGTTAGTCGTCTCCGACGAGTCGATCTACGACACCCAAGACGTCGAAATTGAAGTTTTCGTTCCGGTCGCGTGAATATGAACGATTTCGTGACACGATCGAGCTGCTCGCACTCGCGACACTCACGACACGTCAACAATACGATGAGGACAATGCGCGAAAAACACTCAGACAACGTACACTGTCGCCGCGCGGCGGAAGACTGACGACGACGACGACGGGACACGTCGTGCTGGTCGTGCACGGTGGAACGCTGATCCTCATCCTCGTTCCTCGTGCCTTGCCTCGTGGTGTTCGCGCGATCGCGGCGGCTCACCGCGGAGTCCTCGTGAAGCGATGAGCCCAGCGGAACGGAGCATGCTGCGGTGTTTACGTCTTCTGCTTCGGAGTCGCCAGAGAAATGTATATATACTTGCATCTCAGCATACACTTTAATTCAATTATCTCTTATTTTTCTTTTGTTTTCTTAAAGAATATCTTTTTTAATTAACGGAAGCAGGGTTGGGTAGTGCTAAATTAAAAAGATAAAAGTTAAGTTGAAAAGTTAAAAAGTTAATTAATATTAACTTAACTTAGTTACATTTTAGATTCTTAACTTTTTAACTTAATTTAGTTACATTTTATCGGTAACTATTAACTTTTAATTTGATTTTTTTTTAAGTCAATCCTCAGACACAATGCGAGAGGATAATGAGTATATAATTCAGTAATTTTATATTGTATAATCGTTACTTGTGAACAAAAATAATTAGATTCTTTAATAAATATGCTGTGAGAAAGAAAAAATACGAAAATTTTTATGTAAAATGGTCAAACTTTTTCTTTTTTCTTTTTTTTTTTTTGGTTGTTCGTTTGGGCCAAATTTAACTTTTCAATTGCTTTTTTTATTAACTTAACTTTTAATTCAATTAATTTCATTATGGATTAACTTGTATATTTTAATTAAATTAAATTTTCAAGGCTGTTAAATTTAATTTAACTTACTATTAGTTAAAAAAAAATTAACTTACCTAATCCTACGGAAGTATTACGTTTTAACGATGATAGTTCGACGGATGCGTTTGTTTTTATTTCGAAGTTGAAAGATGTTTTAATACTTCTAATACCTGTTTCTACCAGTGATTTAACTTTAATCTTGGTTCAATTAACTCTTAATCTTTTTTTAAAAATTAGAAAAAATGAAAAACAAATTGATCGGTAGATATATAAACAATTGTTTTTTATTTTTATTTCGATATTGGAAGATTTTCAAAAGTTATAGAAACTATATTGATACTATGAATAAGATTAATTTTATTAATGTATATATAAGTAACAATAACATAAAGAATATTTTTTGAAATAAGAAATGAGAGAATGATAACAATACATATAAATAAATACATAAAAATATAATATAATAAAAATATAATAATACATGAAAAATGAAATATAAAAAAATAAAATATAAAATATATGGTAAAAATAAGGTTAGAGAAAAAAAGAAAAATGCATCTTTTGACGGAATTGATATCTATCTTTTTAAAAAAGCCCTTATTAAATATGAAGATAATTTTACAGAATAATATTATCAGAATATAATTTTACAAATAATTTATCTGCTTACATTTCAGACAGTTGAATCATTATGATTATAATACTTGGCATTATCTTGGCATTACGTTTCTATCTGTAAAATTTATTTATAACTTATCAGGTGATTGAAATACAATAAAAAATATACGATCGATTATATTTGACACACATAAAATCCTATCTATGTCACGTAATAATGTCGCATCTCGCTATAGCACTTACATGTAGATTATATCAATGAAAAAATCAATTCTGTCCCGGTTCAGTCAATGGAAACAATTTCGACGACGGTCTTTCGTCCTTAACTTCATAAAATTCTTTTCGTAGCTGATCGGACGTTTGACTATCCAGCGACTCCATTAGCCGTATTTTCTGCGCTATCTCTTGCTCTATTATAGGTCGATACTTCTTCCCCATTCCGAGACTCTCCATATCGTGCAAGAAATCCATTCTTTCGCGGATCCCTTGCGCCACTTTGAGAAACAGAAGGACACAATTTATCGTCACGACACCATCAATTTCCAAAAACGCGCATTTCAAAAATCTATTTTAAATTTAGAGAGAAAGTTCTGCTGCTTGTACGATTGTCATAAATAATGATAATTTCAAAAGAGTGTTTCTGACAACTTTCTTAAAATTTTGTATTTTACCTTACAACTATAAAGGTGGCAACTATACGAATTTTATATTGCTCTCTTACTTCAAAAGTGACACAACTCAAAAAACGTGATTTTCAAATTATCACTGTGAATGAGTTAGGTAAACATCATTATCAATTATCAAAAATGATTATCAAATTAACTTCATAAAACATCGTCAAAATTGTCGCAATTTCAAAAGGATAGTTAAATAAAATCATCTCAATTCAAAAAGGATGATTTAAAATGAATTTTTTTCAAAATTTTAACTATTTTTCCAACAGACATATTATGCACATTTCAGATGATGTTAATAGAATTAAATAATTTCAACGGATAATATCTTCAAATTTTTAATGTGCATTACAATTTTTTAAGGGGTTAATTAATAATTTTCTATCGAGATGAAAATAATTTTTCCTTTCTTGAGATATGTAATTTTTTAGTTGTGTCGCTTTTGAAAAAAAGAGCGATAGAATTAATGTACATTGTTTGTTTTCTTAATCAGTAATTATGAAATAGCTTATTCAAGAGTACATTAATTTCACATATAAAACTTTTACAGTTGTCATTTTTATAGCCGTTTCTACGTCCGTGTCTTCCCATTTCTATGTCTATATGTCTTCTCTTCTGAGTGTAAAAGAGACTGTTGGTAACTTACAGTCATTCAGAAAATCCGTATTCTCAGGTATTTCTGGCTCCCGTTTAGCCCTGTGAAGGATCTTAGGACCGTGAGGAGTCTCTGGCATGTCCTTTCCAAAAGCCATCATACATGCCAAGTGACGCTTTTGTTTCTCCTTGTTGGCTAATTGCGTAAAATTCATGTCATTCAACGTGCGTTTATATTTGATTACTATCTTGAAGAAAGTATTATTTCTAATTATTACGTAAGGGTGCTGTCCTCCTATATTGTTCTCTCTCGTAAGCACCGCTGCTTATAATCGTATCCTGTGAACGCCTCCTCCAAGCATTAGGAAATTTAACCTAACGGAAAATGCTACAGGATATTATTTTGAAATTATTTTCTAGAAAATCCTTTATATTGCGATATTTACTTGATAATTTTCGGCCTTATCTTTTGCTTTTTTCGTTCTGTCGATGGAAGGCGGTAAGGACTCACCCTTATCTACCGCGTCTTGAATCATTTTCCTTTGCATCATTGATAGCTTGGATTCCTCCATTAATACTAACATTTAACATTTGCCGGGCATTAAAAACACGTGACCGAATTGTAATAAGAAAAAACCAGTTGAAATTTTGACATAAAGTAAATCACGCGTTTAATATTGGTTACCATTTACTTACGCTTAATGAGATTCTTTGTTTCCTCGCTATATTTCGCCCTTGGGGGATTGTGAAATGCGCCCACTCCCAAACCAACCCTCTGATATTTTCGCTCCATTTCGGTTTCGAAATTGCGAATCCTCGAGAGCGCACGCGGAATCACGCTAATTGCACAACTGTCACGGACTGTCACGATCCTGCGGTCCTTGCGGCAGTTGCGGCTCGCCAAAGCGACAATCACGCATTCAACCCCGTTGGCCTCGTAATCTACCATTCCGAGACGCGCGTCGCGTTTCTATGACTACTTGAAAAGATGACTCAACTTGATCGAACTAACTTTTAAATCGGAATTCGAATCGCAGGCCATTACTCACGAGTGGGCTTTAATTTCTGCAGCTGTTCACAGACGTATTCATATTTAATTAAAATTTGCTCGAATTCGTGATTAGATTTTGAAATTCGAAAGAAACTAGAATATAACTAAATTATTTGCTGTGTTTTTAGATTTGAACTTTTAAGGATGTATCTGAGCTATTCCAAAAATACAAGTAGTACCAAATTGATGAAACTTCGGAAAACTCTTCCTTTGTTATTTGTAATATACTAAAAAAAATTTCAAGTAGATTCACTAAACCATTAGAGAGTAATTATTATTTAAATTATGATGATTATAAAAATTTAATACTAGTACTGGTCAATTAATAACTTATTTTAAATATTAAAAATATTATTAATA
>NW_017256778.1:1609170-1758906 GCF_001594055.1 Mycetomoellerius zeteki | reverse complement strand
AAATTATTATTCATAACAATTTTGCGGTTTTTGAAATGCGTCAATCACTGGCAGACTATGTAAGTGTGCGGTAAAAATAACTTTTTAAAAATAAATATATTGTATTATCTATCATTCATATAAGTTATCATTAGATTTACTACACGTTTGGCGCAGTTATGCAAATATTTCGAATTTGGGCGACTTTTATCAACGATTGTATCTCAGATACATCTTAAAATAATAATGTAAATTATAAGGATTCTGGATTCAAAAATTGTATATCTCGGGGATCAATTTTTTATCTTGAAAAAATTACAAAAGTGAACGAATTTACTAGAATAGTTATAATTTTATTGGTCAACACCTAATAAATTTGCTCATTTTCACCCCGTTTCAAAATACAGAATCGAGACCCTTAGATGCAGATATTTTAAATTTCAAAATTCAGAATTCTTTTGCTTGAATTTCTTTGATATATTTTAATGTATTTTTTAGATAATTTCTAAATTTCTGGGATTCTTCAATTTTACGTATCTGGAATATTAAATTAAATAAGGATCCTGATTATTTTATCGCGCGCGCACGCGCGCGTAATTCAATTATCTTTTCAATTTTACTTCTGAAAATATGGTCGATTAAACTAAAATTAGATTAAAACAATTTTCTTTAAAAAATTTTTTTTTTAGTAATTAATCCTTCAATTAAACGCCCTTACATTCAATTAATCATCCCTCGAAGAACAGAAATAAAAAATTAATCAATTCCTATCACACTATCGAAGCTTCGTGCTAAATCAGGCTTAATTAAAACAGCAGGTTTGATTTTTAAAGATTCATAATCTGACAAATCATGCGATTAATTGACGCCAACGCGACGTGTGTAAATAAACAATGATCAATCTGCAGTAGAACACTCCAAGGGATGCGATAATGTGCATGCCGCGGCGCGTGCGCGTCCGTCGAGCGATCTACTCAGTCTACTGTCGGGGTGCCGTTTTCAACCCTCTTCGAACTACCAAGCACCCTCGCGTTCTGCGCGTCGCAAGCACCTCGACGAAACCAATCCTGAAACGCGCTACTTTTTCCGTTACATTATGTTTTCGCTCGTTTACGATCACACGGGTATGAGGAAAATTCATCGTTGATAACCCGCAATTAAAGCCACCACGACGTGTCCCGTTATTACGGTGTGTGCGCAAGACGAGAGTTATTGATTCTCATTGCGAACGGACGGTGGTAATTCGTCGAGCATACTCGGAGCACACCTGGTCGCCAAGGTAAGCGGCGACGTGCGTTTCACCTACTTTCGTCACCGCTGTGATTTCGATTGTTTTAAGGTGCGTCTCAACGCGTTACACGGGGGTTACCAAGGGGTTGCAACACTCATGGATTGTTAATCGATAAAAGATATGGAAACGTGATATGATCTTGATATATTATTGTTGTTACTCACTTTCTTTTTATTTATAAAAGAGTGCTCTCCACGTTTCCCACATAGTAGAATTTATCCAAGGAACGTTCTAAGAACGTTCTTAGAAACCATCTTCTGAATGTTTCTAGAACGTTTTAGAATGTAGAAATCTTCTTTTGAACGTCTTTGGAACATTCATTAGAAGTCTGTGCTGCATGGATTGTTATAATATAATTTACAATTAGTACTATTTTATATTAGAAACTCTGTAAGGCCGGAATCAGACTATCAATCAAAATAAAAGGAGCTAAAATTTCTTTGTCCTCGTTGGTCAAATTTCAATCTTCAATCTTCGATCTCAATCTTCAATGCTTGGTCTGATTCCGACCTAATAGAGTTAGGGCCTAAGCATAAAGATGACTGTAATTGAGTCGTGGAACGTCAATTATCCTGGCGAAAAAGTTTTACGAAAAACTACATAGATTGAGACAAGATCGTAGAAATTATTAGATATTCGTAGTGGGACATAGAGTGACGTTGTTTCTTTGAAAAACCTAGAAATCCTCCGTCCTCAAACAACGTCACTACGTCTCACTACAAATATCTACGAAAAACTAAGAATCTCTAAGCAAACAAACCTCACTCTACATCCCACTATGAATATCTACGAAAAATTAAGAATTTCTAAGATTTTGTCTCAATATGTGTACTTTTTCGTAAAAAATTTTTTTTCCATCAGGATACGATCTTTGTGCTGAATCCCTTATACCAACTTACTGAAATTGATAAAAACGTTGGGCCGATCAAAAATTTGTCATCTCATGGCCAGACTCTATTATAGAGTTTTTACTTTATACGTAATAGCAAAATGTATTTCGAAAAGTTGAATAATTTATTTAGAAGATCTGAACAATTTATTAAAATATATAATAATGCACGTAATGCTATAAATATTTATGAATTATGTAAAAAATAATTAATGATAAACTTTCAGGACTGTTTAAAAAGTGTTAGGTAGTCTACGTTAATTCTCAAAAGCCAAGATGAAGATCGGACTGTTAAAACACTTTATGCACTTCTTCAACCTGAGGCAGGGTACAATATTAATCGCCATATTCCAAATGGTAATAGCAACTTCTGTGAAACTTCTGTCTCGAACAATTGATCTGCTTCGCTGAGTATAATTTTGATAAATGTTCATCCGCAGTTAACGTCCGGGGTGGGTATAATATTCTTCATTCTGGGTCTGACGCACGCATTGGGAATTCAAGAAATATTGGCGAGAGATACCGAAGATGCCCTCGAAAGAGAAGCTTTGGAGGAGATATCATCGTTCCATCTCAACAAAGAAAAGTTGGAACTGGCGCATCACACCGCAACCGGTTATTAATACTTGCATTGACGCGGCGCACAAAAATCACGCACGAAAAAAATACGACAAAACAATCATTGTCCCTCTTGTTACAGCGATTTTATGTATTTACAGAAATGGAATACGCGATGTATTGCGGCCTCGTTATCACAATTATCCACTTCATCTCTAGCGTGTTACTTCTCTATGGAGCTTTGACGGTAATCGAAATCGTTTGAAAGAATAATTCAAGTCCAAAGTTCTTTTTTTCTACAATACACTTAATTTTCAGAACAATCGTCATTTTATGACGCCATGGATGATAGTCAAGATCACTATCATAGCGGCCCTAGCGATCTCATTATTCCTGGTAGAGGAGGATTGCCCTTTCCTCGCTAGTCTAGGCGGAAAAGCTGATATTTGCGAACGTAAGTTAAAATTTAAATTCTTTTTTTGTTTTTCAGGACCGATAAATAATCGGTGTACAATTTGCTTGATTTGAAAATTGTAAAATCACGCAAAAATATTATTAAGCACGAAGATCTAACTGAATAGGTCTTTCTCGCTTATTTGTGTTTAAAGTTATATAAAATCGAAAATTTGTGTTCCGTACTGCACGAATTTCTTTGGTTAAATCTTATATCTATTCTATCTTAAAAATTTAAGCAAAGAAACTCATGCGGTACTAAACTCTTATTCTGTCACTATTATAAAAACACTACGTAAAATATGAAACGTAAAGTATGAAATGAGAATGATAGAATGATATATATGTTATTTCGCTTTCTGAAAAATTTTACATTGATTTTATTTATAAAATGTTCGTGTTTCAAAGGACGATGTGATATTTTCAGGCTTAATCGTCTTTTTCCTGATAATCACGAGCTTTTACTTCTGGTTCGTGGTATACAGTACTTATAAGAGTCTCGAGACGAAGAAAGGACTTACGCACGAAGTGCACAGTATGAAAAAAAAGTACGCAATACCCGTACCGCTGGAGGTACCAAAAGCGGTCCAGATTTCGGTGAACAAGCCTTACGAAATTTAAAAATATTATGAAATAGCAATGGAGAATTTCTTTGTCGAGGTGCGGTTTTACGGGGTAAATTACGAAGATGAGGAAACCTCGTAATTTACCCCCGTAAAATCGCAAGATTCAATCGCGATAAGATCTCAGTGACGTAGATACATTTTGAAAAATCATGTGCTTTTGGACAAGTTTGGAAATCGGGATGGCAATTTAGAGGTGATTACAAAATCGTGAAATAAAGTATATCTCGAAAGTGAAATAATTGATTGCAACCTGACGGAAGGTAATAAAAACGTGTATCGCACGTATAGAATAAAGAAATTAAAGCTTAAGAAGATCTGCAAGGAACGCGCTTCTCATATTTGAATGTTTCTTCTTGTTTTACTTTATTACAGTTATATATTCCTTTACGTTCGCGCGTTAAAATGGTTCTTTAATACGACGCACAGATGCTAGTATTTATTTATTACGGAAATAACGGTTTTGCTAAAGTATCTAAATATTTAGTTAAATACAAATCTAAAAATAATTTTGTTAGATCATCAAAATAATTATGAGACACCCAAGCTGGTTGTTTAAATGTTAAAACTTTTTACAATTGCTTATTATACTTGAGTATTCTATACATAATTATCTTGATGGCCCAACAAAATTATTTTCAGATTTAGTTAAATTTTTAAACACTTCAGCAAAATTGTTCTTTCTATGCACCAAACTCTTACGTGTGACATACATTTTGGATTTCCATCTGTCGAAATTCTAATAGATAAAAATATCACAATTCCAAAAGTAATATCTCTCTTTGTACTGTGAACAAATGCGCACTTTTTTTCAAGCGCAAGACTGAATTTAATTTTTTAGCATAAGTGATCTTCTCGGGAGATCTGCGCTCGGTAGAGTGACAACATCGAAAACGCTATGTACAATATATGAATCATAGATTAATTTATTTAGAGAAATAGAAGTGCAAGACTCCGAATCGTGGAATAATCAATTTTATTTTATATTTAAACCCAATTTGTTTGTAAAATTACAACCTCATTATCTGCGGCAATATCCGTGTGATATAAAGTGTAGAATCTCTCTTGCGTATATGTATATTAAATGTATGAGAAAAAACATAAAGTAAAAATTACAATACTTCAGATGTATATGTATATGACGTGTACATGATATGATTTGGCTATCAAACAATGTCGTGTTCAACGAATCGCCAAAAACAGATGCGATTATAACAACAATCTATTTATATTAAATGTATGGGAACGTAAAAATAAAAATTATAATACTTCAGTAGATGTATATGTATATGACATATCTATGATTTGGCTACGAAACAAAGTCATGTTCAACGAATCGCCAAAAATGGATGCGATTATAACAACGATCTATTTAAATAGATTTTAAAATCGTCGAAGAGGATGTATATCACTTTTATATATAATGTATTTATATGTAATGAAAAGATTTGCAGAGCTACGAAACACATGATCAATAAGGATATACAATTGCATTGCAAAGCGCTTACCGCGAAGCTACGGCAAATGATTATTTGCTTTTTGTCACAAACATGTTTTAAGCCTAATCTACAATGTGCTCTCTGCTTCTTCATGGAGAAAAAATATTTGCTGTGAACGCTAATCCTATGCTATAACGGCAAATTCCATTTACAAATATAGGGATCGCAAATTATTTGCAAGTGTAACAAATATATTTATTCTTTTTTGTGCTCGCTACAAAAATTATTTGTAATACAAAATATTTGCAAATTTGTTTGCTATAAACAGCAAACAAATTTGACAATTAAATTTTACAATCCTTTTGCAAAATCATTTTTTTCCGTGCTGTTTCTTACTTTTTATCGCTTTTTATCTCTTATCTTTTTGTCTGTTATTCTATTTCTTTGTTTTTTGTCACCCGAGATAAAGGTTGATGAACTTCGGAAGAAACAAGAAACACATAACAAGAAATACAATTGTCGATGAAACGACAGAGGGAAAAAATAAGAAACAGGAAGCACATTGTAGGTTAGGCTATATGGGCAATGTTCGCTTTAGTTAGCTGCAGCAACATTCTTATCTAAAATGTAAGAAAACGTGAGTATCACGCCAACAAGTAACTTGCGATGTCTCCCGTTATCACCTGGGAAAGTATTCCTTCTGTTATATTTAAAAATTTGCTCTCGTCTATCAATAGGCGTCAGCGAATAGGCTCGTGTAACAAGTTAATGACATAATCTCTGTTAAAAGATATTTTTCGTCTGTTCAATTTGTCAATCGTTTTCTTTTTGTTTTCAAAAATCTGCGCACAATATACCAACGAACGACATTACCAACAGTTAATAGAACTCTTCATTTGGTCCTCTATCGTAACGTTTGGTACGAACTTTATTGCCCCTATATAAACAGCTCGAGTATTACAATCTCCATGTACTTGCGAGCCATTGAATTCTTTTACTCAGCCGAAATATGAGTGAAAATAGTGAAGGAACACGAAAGTCAAGTCCCTCGTCGCGCGGTTAGAAATTCACCGCTGTTATGTATGCCTCCAATCACGCTTTGTCGTCGGTCAACTCGAGAAACTGTGCATAAAAGTCTCTCGTGCACTCACCCTTGTTGTTGAACACGAACTTGTAATAACTACCATCTGCGCATATCACTGCATAAGAGATTATAAACGTGAGAGATTGATCGAAATATGTAATGGTTTTCGGTTAAAAATCTTGTAATTTTATCAATGTAAATTAACTTTAATTTCATTGTCAATTTAACTTACATCCTTTTCTAGTTCTAAGGCCGTTATTTATAGTCCATTCTTATTCTTAAGATTAAATAATGTTTTAGGACGTTAATTACGACTCTAAATGATTTATAATATCTTACGACTATATTTAAGACAATTTTAAACATAAAAACTGACTATAAATACCGCGCCGGTTTATAAGAATTAGAAAAGATAACGAATAAATTAAATTGAGGTTAAAGTTAATTTATACTGATAAAAATGGATATATACATATAATTCACACAAACGTCGCTTACCTATGATACTATTGTTATCTTGACCAAACGCACACATGCATTGAGGACCGCTCGGCACTTGAAATTTGCAGAAACTCCAACTCGAGCTGAAGTACTTTGGCAGGAACGTGGCGGACGCTAAACTAGATTGGCGATTCAGTTTTTGATCTTCGACAGCAAATACGTGCACGGTACCGTGATCACTGGCCACGCACAGCCACGTAGAGTCATGATTGAAGTTTATGCTGGAATTAAACGTATGTAAATTAATATTTCGTGCCACGTGTTTCGTCACACCCCCTTTTACTACGCTTACCAATAGATATTTGCGTGATTCGCTCCTCTCCTTAATTCGTTAATCATGTTACCGTTTTGCGTATCAAATACTCTTATCAAAGTACCCTTCTCCGAGGCAGTGGCCAATCTGGTGCCCTGCAGATTTAAAGCTATGCAAGATAAAGGCGTTTCATGTGCTTCTATATTTAAGGGTTGCTTCTCTGTATTAGCCAGATCTATAACTGAAATACACAAGCCGTTGGTATTAAATAATATATTTGATGCACAAGATATATATCGAGATCTCGATTTTTTACTGAATTCTTACCTTGAACGTGGCCGTTCTTTCGTCCAGGGAAGGCAAGTAAGGAGTTGTTACTGTTCGGGCACAGAACGCACAACCCTCGCGGATTAGGATTAGTCTCAAATACGTGCAACTGTTGAGGATTTTGTGTAAACGTATAAACCTTTATAACACCCTCTAACACTACTACTATCCTGTCTCTTCGCAATTTCACTCCTTTCACAGGTGCGTTAAATTCTAAGGTAATTGCTGGCAATTTCTTTATATCATCCCATATCATGACTGCAATCATAAAGTGTAAGTAGCCTGTATCTATGATAATAAGCCTGTTCTTCATCGTTGGACTGCTAAAAGTTTCTTTCTCGCTTTCATCAAACTTCAAATATATGGATACTTTTCAGCAATAGATAACACATTATAACACACAGTGAATTATTATCCGTGTTATTCTCCAATGTTAAACAAAGATAAAACGATCACTGTGTTACACTATGGGTTCATTCCACTTGACGCTCACAACACTCGCAAGTGTTATTTGTCTTTGTTTAACAGTTGATAAATAACATGGATGAAATGACTCCAAGAGTGTAGCGAGTGAAACAGCCTATGCCTCTTGCTGGAAGACACTATATATTTTAAGTACAACAAATGTATACTAGCTCAGCTACAAAGAACAGACCTAGTGATATGTATACCAAATATATAGAAAGTAAATAAACCTTTATTTGTCGGATACAATGGCTTGACTCCACCTCCAACCAACGCCAGATAATTACATCTGAAAAGCATCTCTACGTATCCAAGACCTCCATCGCTAAAGTCATGCCTCTCTTTCTCCTTAAGTGGATCACAGTTGTACACTCGGAATCCATTTTCCATGCCACAGGCGAAGCATCCTGCAAATGCGTGAACAATAGTGATACAGTTTTATCTTTTATACATACATTTTTCTTTCCTTAGCAATATTAATCGATTATCATGTGTATTTACGATACATACACGTCGACACGAGTGCAGAAGATGACTCGACCTGATAAACTCATACATGGAAACGCGATATCGCGCGAACTTACTTCAAGCGTGCAATCGTGGAGTCGTCCGTTGCATTACGTGCAACGGTATCATTTCGAGATGGGACGGAAGGAAACGAGAGAAAGATGCAAATAAACGTGTCAAATCGTTTCATTCTTTCATTGCATACTTTTACAAAAATCAGAAGAAAATCATTCACTAACGGCATCCGGGGACTATACAGAAATAAATCTGAATAAATCGTTAATCTGCTGTAAGTCGCGCGGACGTCGAAGGGTCACCGACGTTCCTCGGCGAAGAGGTCGATCGATCGACGAAATTGGTCCTCTGGCGTTCCGGATTACAGCAGCACGAATTTGAGAACGTCGAGTGCAGCTCGGATGAGACGTGGCATCGCGCGGATCGGCGCGGATCACCGTGGAGACGAACATTGCGTAGACGCGCGGGCGGCAAAACTAGGCTAGGTTAGAACGCGGAAGCAAGGCAAATCTGACAGATACGCGGCCACGGATGTTCCGCTACCGACACGCACTGTTAAGCAGCCGCACGGGACGTGTACCTTGGTCCTGATTGAAGCCGGCGTAGAGCAGGCCGTTGCCGTGCGCATTGCCCGCGGTGAGGTTCATCGTGGATCACTCCGTCGACGAAAACATCCGGAATCTCAAACGTGAGTATAGCTCGCTCCGCAGCTCCTCGGTCACATCGCCGGTTGGCCGGTTCGCCGACACGACACTCTTCTGTACTGTACTCTGCTACGAGCGTGCCGAGAAACGCCGAACAACGCGCATGTGTAGCGTATGTGTGTTTGCATTGATGTACGTGAAGCATTTCTTTGATATATGCATGTACATTTAATATCATGCAATACATACATATCATGTACATTCATTACTTGAGGCAGTGATAAGGAATTATTAAAGACCGAGCTTATTATTAAAATTTAGACGATAAATATTAATTTTATATATTAATTTTGTTTTTATTCATTATTTAATATTATTTTTATTGATCACACACAATAACATTATTTTTATCTTAATTTATTAATTTGTTATTGTTTTTTTTCTGATAATAATACTTCATAAAAACGATATTTTTATGACTCAACATTTGATTTTTATTTAAAGCTGCATTTTTATTGTTACCGTTCTGGGTTTATCTACGCGAGTGATAATTTTGTGTAGAAGAATATTTAGAATATTTAATATATTACTTCATATTAAATAATATTATGCGCTTATAGGGTTGGTCTTCAATAATTTTTTACTCAAATACTATCAACTTTACAGAAAAACTGCAAGAGACGAAAATCATTTATTTTCTTCTCATAGAACTCTAAGAATTTTTTCAGAATTTTTTATCAACTTTTTAGTACTGCATTTTCTTACTCTTACCAACATGAAAAAATACGGTATTGAAAAATTCTGAAAAAATTCTCAGAACTTTATGAGAAGAAAATAAACAATTTTGGTCTCTCGCTATTTTTCTATAAAGTTGATAGTATTTGAGTAAAAAATTATTGAAGACCAATATTCAGCGATTTTTAGTAATTAATTGCGAAAATTGCAAAATGGTACAGGACTTTTCGACTTAGTTTAGTCCGCTCTATCTACACAAAAGCGATTGGCAAAAACTTACAGGACACCCTATATATGAAGAATTCTAGAAAAGATGTTTAGACTTTCTCTTCTGAAAAATGTTCTAATTACAAAAAAATCTAAGAAATTTTCTGCAAAATTATATGAAAAATCTAAGAATAATTTTTATTATATAGAATCAGAGAGAAACATTAATTAATCTTCGCCGAGTTGGCAGAAACCCACCACACCGACAGATGTTAATCAGCTGATCGAGTCAAAATGGATTAAATGGAACACAATGGCGATCAGACAACATGGCTGCGTCCAGGGTCTTAATTCTGCAATGTCGACAGTTTACCTTTTACACGTGTTTATTCTCCATTTAATAACACAAGTTATATATACGAGCAGTTCTCTGGAAATATTTGGCGCTAATCTGCTGACAGATAAATATTAATTCACCAGAAGTCTTGAATCGCGAGCGTTTGCGCTAAGCGTTTGCGACGCTCGCTTGACGACAGTGACGACAGGTTAGATCACATTTGCATTACATACGGGATGAATTCTCTCTGCAGGAACGTTTCGCTGACGAGAAGCGTGCACACCGGCCGCGCGCTGTTCAAGGAAATCCCACGAAACTTGAAAGGCAAGAAGCACAGCTCGCAGCTGTGGCTGGAGAGGCAGCTGCGCGATCCCTACGTGGAGAAAGCGAAGCAGGAGAAGTACAGGTGCAGAAGCGCGTTCAAGCTACTGGAGATCAATGAGAGATTCAAGATCCTCAGCCCGGGTCTGACCGTCGTGGACTGTGGGGCAGCGCCCGGCAGCTGGACTCAGGTCGCTACCAATCTGACCAACGCCAATGGCAAGAAGGAAGGCCCTGTTGGCAGGGTGTACGCTGTTGACAAACTTCCGTTTTATCCTGTGGAAGGTGCGACCGTTTTGGGGAACATGGATTTCATGAACGCCACAACACAGGAGACTCTAAGCAAATTATTGCAGGGAGACAAGGTCGACATCGTCTTGTCCGATATGGCTCCAAATGCATGTGGCATAAGGGCGATAGACCATGATTATATAATACTACTCGCTTATGCTGCTCTGAGATTCGCGCTACAAATCAGTAAGGCACAAAGCACGTTCGTTGTAAAAATCTGGGACGGTGGTAAGACGCAACAGTTCGAACAGAATTTGTTAAAGTTTTACAGTAGTGTCAAGGCAATTAGACCTGATGCGACGAGGGACGAATCGACTGAGACATTCTTCTTGGCTAGGGGGTTTAAAGGTCTTAAGACGAGCTGATGTAATTAATTGGTTCATAGGTACAATAGATTTGTTCGCGTTGAAATCTCCCAAAATTTTTACACTTAAAACAAGATAAATAAACAAAATTAGTTTTATTATTATATAAAACGCTTTATGGATAAAAATGTAGATATATTTATACGCAATAATATTATATTGTCGCGAAATTAAATATTTTTGCAAGCAACGCGAATGGATCTAATATTTTGATTGTGAGATACTTGAAAGGGATGTGTGGGCAGGTTGTACAAATAAAAGAGCACGATAATTTTGTATCATACGGGCGTCGTATGCGATTCTTTCTTTTTTATAACTCCTTTACTCCGTTATCTAACAGGCGGCCTCGCACAACACGACAAATGCAATATACATCGATATATTTCGCTATAAATAATACAAGAAGATTTAATACACGATTAATACGCAATCGGGACTGTGCTGCTGTTAACGCTTATTTATTTATATTATGCCTACATTATGCCTCTATGCGTATATACATTCTTCAATGATATAATTAATATGTACACGAATCGACATTCAATAGTACGGGAGAAATTACACACCACATTGAAACGCATGTAGATCAGTAGATTTACTGGCCACACAATGCCAAGTATCGTAAAATCTTCGAATTATCGAGTTCGTAGAAGGAAACACGCGTAAGAAATTCGAAATGTCTCGATGCTTTGAATGATGACTCGATAACATCTGCTACAATAAAAGCCGCGGCTTCTTAGTAACATTCTACGCAGCAGATTAAAATCAGGAAGCAAATTATTAAAAAATTTTAATTTATGAGTATCAAGATTTAATAAATATTTTTATTTGAATGGATTGTTGCTTAATATTACATTTATTAATGACACAATGATTTCTTTTATTTTTTAAATTCTTTGACTTTGAGAAGAAAGAAATTAAAATATTATTTTAGGAGAATATTATAAAATGATAAAATTTAACAGCATTTAATTCTAAATTATTCTAAATTACTTGCCTAGTAAAATGAAAATTTTCATGTACGTTTTGGCCTAATAAAAATTAACTTACGAAGACTTTTGCGATTTACATTAATAAAACTTATTGCAAATATTTTACATCGATTTGTTATGTTACTAATACTATTCAAATAAATAAAAGCTTTAAATATTCTTGTTTACTACATGTCATATATAGCCGGAGCGTTTATTATAGCGGTGTCGGAGACAATGTTGCCGTCAAAATGTAACTATCTTTCCTAGATGAAAGGTAAAGCGAATACAAGGATCATCGAAACTTTTCGATTGATTTCGATGGCTGTTTTGAGAGAAATCACCTTTGAAGGTATATCGACGTGAAACAACGATCGATTGGATCATACCGAAAACACTTATTCTACGCTGTGGGCTGGCTAATGTAGGTGTAATTCGTGATTGATCTGCAAAAAGTGGTCTAACACATCCGCGCACGCTTGTCGTTTATAAAAACGGGTTATTTAAAAATCTGCAAGAGATCGTGTAACCGAAACGGTTTTGTACGTTCTTCTTTGCAAATCTTACAACGACGAGCACGAAATTAATGCTGCACAATTTCTTTACTGAAGAGAGCAACACGATTCCCAAGATTTCGTACGGCCAAAAATCGACTACTGTATAATAACTCTAAAGATCAGTCTGTGCTTCATTAACACTTCCGTTAGTAAATGAGCTCAACATATCGCTCGCGAGCTCGCAAATACGCCATTCATACGTTCTTATCTCGAAATTAGTATTAACACTGACAAGTCTAATAACTATCTCTCTGCTGCACAGAGAATATAGATTTATCAACGACGTTTCACACGAAACTGGGCTGAATTAATAACTATTTCATCATACGATAGCCTAATCAGCGATATATTTTTTATCAAGAATTTGTTAGCCCGCACTTTCGTCATATATTTAAAACTCACTGCGATTATTCTGTCATTTTCATTAAGTACATTTGTCACATTAGTGAGTCACAAAGTAATAGATAATTATAATAAAGTAAAATTTAATAGAGAGAGAGAATTGCCAAATAAAATTGTAGACGTAATAAGTATACTTATTATAAAAATAGAATCTGTAAATATAAAAGAGTCAGTATTTAGTAAATATAAAAGAGTAAGTAAAAATTTCATTAGAAATAAAATTTCATTAAAATATGATTTCATTGTTAAAGTAACATTGAATAGAATTACCAAATAAAATCATAGACATAATAAGTATCTATTATGTCTATGAATAAAGTAGAGTCAGTACAAATAAAAATTCGTTAGAAATAAAATTTGATTAAAAAGTGATTATTATGTTGTTAAAATAATATTGAATAAATTATCAAATAAAATTGTAGATGTAATAAGTACCTATTATATCTATGAATAAAACAGAGTCAGTACAAATAAAGTTTCATTCATTAGAAAATGATATTATATTATTAAAATAATACTGTTAAAAATATAAAGAGCCAAGTATCACATATGAAGTTAAATGTGACGAAACTGCGGATCCTTACTAATTCCTATAATCGAAATAATGTAAAAAAATCACTCGTAAAAAATTTAAAAGTTACTTCAGGCAGTGTTTCTTCTATTTTAGCACATTCTGGTAGAAAATTTTAGCTTTCGTAAATATTAGCCTAATTAATGTCAGTTCAAACAAATCTATCCTCATCAACCTTGATGTTTGAAACTGCGACGCTTTATTTTCGCAACTTAATATCTCTCATCAGACGCAATGAATTCACAAGTGATATTCGACACTCAGCGATTTATTTTGAAATGCATGACGCAGTTTGAACTTTCCATAGAAAGCATTTCTGATTAGCGCGTGAAAAAATTTGTCATCGATTGCGCAAATATTTTACGTCAGTATAGTTACTTGCTACTTACTCGCTACTTTCTCTGTTCGATGCTTATCACTATTAATTACACAGCATAAGATATCAGAACGCATTTGTGAGATTTTCCTCGAAAATCTTTTTTCGGATGCGAATTTAATCACCGACACGACGTGATGCAAATATAATAAACAAACGTCTAAGTACGTTTCTAAATTTCCCTCCGCTTTTAGCGAGTCCAGTTTTCTTCTCACATGAAAGGAAGGCAATACCGGGAAGATACTTAGATTCCCAGATCACTCCTTCTGAGATCGTCGAAGTTTCCAACGATTTGCAACACATTCGCTGAGCAAAAAAAAAACTAAACGCGATACATGCAGTGCCGATTCTTGAACTTCTCAAACAGATTGCCGCAAATTGTCTTTCGTCAACAATCCTTGTTGATCTTATCTACTATGAAGTCCTCGTACAGTAGCGATCTAAACGCGGCGACAATCCGCAAACTACCTTGATGCAATTTCGGAATTCTTGAATCACTTGACACAATTTCGTACACAGTTCATTAGACCTTTCTTTCAAGAAAAGCGATGTGAAAAAGATTAAACGCTAATTGGTGTCTTTCGCTTTTGCGTTGAAACCCTGTTCCCCTGCGACGTCTCCGTGAAGGGATTCAACCTTCGCGACGATCGCGCCCGAAAGGAACGGCTGTAGGATTGTTCCTGGTCGTTGTTCTGATAGACGGGATAAATAGCCGGATCTTTGATCAGCGGAAGCTTGCTCCAGAAATGCATCAAATCTGGTGTCTGATTCTGCCTCTCGCTGGATGTCGCCTGAACGCGATCCAAGTCCGACTTCCAACTCAACGCCGTCAGGTGATAAACTGGTTTCTGGCGGACGGGCACGCTGCTCTTAGTGCTGGTACCGCCGTAAGGGCCGACGTCGTCCGCGGAATAGCGCGAGTTCTGCTTGTAATTCAAACTGTGTATGCTGTTGGCTATCTCCCCGCTATCCGGAAACCTTACGTAACCACCTTGCTGCGGCCGCCTCACGTAATCGGGAAATCTCACGAAATCTTCAGCAGAGTCCAAGTTCATCGTGGTCTGTATGGAACTGCTCGGGACGTTTGATTCGAAGTCTTTCGGACTTTTTTGCAGTATGCCCTCTTTCGATTGTTTATCGTTGATCGCGCGGATTTTAGTTATCGAATCTTCTTCCGGCGAATCGTACGAAGAAGATGCACTTTCCAGTTCCTTGTCTTTCTCATTCTCAAACCTCATGGAGAGTTGCTCGGCTGGCTCGCGTCCATGCGAGCTGACGGTCACCACGTCGTGGACGTCGTCAGGAAATATAACGTGGGAATTCTTAGTTTCCGAGCTGAACAATTTTTTGGATTCGTCCTCGCTGTCTTTGACTTTTTCTGTCTCCACAATGAAGTCACCGTCAATGCTGACTTCGCTGGAGACATTGCTCTCCGCCTCGTCTTTATCCTCCGTGGGCGCGGAATCGTTAAGGTGACCTACGATCTGATCGAGTGTATTGAACAGCTTCTTTAGCTCTGCGATCTGGTCCTGTTGTCGTTGATGACGATCGCGATCCGGACGCTCGACATCTCGAACCGTAGGAATCGTCATGCCGGCCTCTCCATGCTTCAGGATCTCTTCGCCTTCAGCCGAGTCGTCTTCGTCCGGCACGTCTGTGCTATACGGATAATCTACGTCGCCTTCTTCTTCGTCGTAGAGGAAGTCCGTTTCCTGCGACTCGGTCGGCTTGGAAGTCTCCGGTACCAACTCGTCTTTTACGTACGTTTCGTTGTCTCGTTGCTCGTCTATCGGGATCGACGTCATTTGTTTCGCAGGTGGAAGCGCGGAATCGGGTGTACCAGTAATGACGCTCTCGTTGGCGTTTGAGGTGAAATTGGACACCTGTACGACGTCTTCGGCGGTATCGTTCTGCATCAGCGACAGATCGTCCACTACGTTCGTCAGTTTTGTAGGCGAGATCAGCAGCACTAGTGCGGGTGACGACTCGGTGGAGTTCTCTCGGTTCTTCGTCATCGAGACGCTTTCTTCTGTACTGCCACGGATATCGAACCTCTTCACATTCGAGGAGTTCAACACTGTCTTCAGATCTACCGGAATCTTGTAGTCCACCACTTCCGAGAAATTGGTGTCGTTCGTCTCCTCGACCAATTCCGTTACTGGAACTGTCGCTGGAAGCTTCTTTCCAATATCGTCGACATTGGAATTTCCGAAATAGAACGACTCCTCTTCATCCAGGGTCGTGTCGTTCTTCAACTCGTACAATATCGAGGGCAACTTCGTCTTATCTTCGCCTGCCGAGAAGTAAGTTTCATTGCGAATTGGCGCCGCGACCGGCTGGTTTTTCAAGAACGTTTCTTCGACTTCGATCTCCGTCGGCTGAGGATCGATGTCGGATGCAGGAACATTAAGCTGCAGAGGGATGTTAAGCTGCAGGGGACCGGTCGACTTTTTCTGATCACTCTTGGCAGCTTGCGCACCACTGAACATGAGTTTGAGTCGTTCTAGAATGAAATCTTTGTGCGCGGTCGCGTTAATGCTTATGCTCTTAACGCATCTACCCATTTTGTCCGCGTGATAACCCTCTGCGCAGGCAGGTAACACCCCCGGTGCGATGAACACGCTCTTCGGCGTTATCCTTCGAGAGTCCAGACTGGGTTGAAAGCCGCTTTGTGGATCCACCAGGAGCAACGCTTGCCAGAAGTCGCCCAGAAAGTCAATGTCCTTCTTTTTGGATGTCGATGACGATGATGGTGCTGACGATATTTCTTCAGGTAAGCGAACAGGCGTCAGTTCGGCGCTGCAGATCAGTCCGAGAAACAATAAAATGGGGAACATTCTCCATCGAGAATGCCTTCGCCGTAAGCTCAACATCGTTTCGTCCTCGTTGCTTCTGATCGAAGCTTCTTCACGGAGAAAGAGGAAGTTATCTCAAGACGCTCGTCCAGATCTTGCCTTGTCACCTGTCCCTCGTTTTTGGAAGCATCGGATCAGTCTGCCAACAGATAAGAAGATTAAATTAATCGTTTTCTATGAACGGTATACGTGTAACATGCGGTCGAGCGGAGAAATTAACAATACATTTGCGCAACGCGGCGATGTATTAACTTCAGCCGCTGGGGCTTTCACTTGAGTAGCGGCTCATCCCAGAGAGCAATATTAACCCAGTTTCTAATCTTAATAGATACCACTTAGCCGGCGGTGCACATATACCGGACGCATCGTTCCCTGAGGCAATTTAGGGCTGTAAGTTTCCTCCGGAATTTCTCAGAATATTGCGCATCTGCTTCGAGCGTAACTAAAGTGCCCCTAGAGATGCTTTCATCTGTCTCTACGGATGTGAATAATTAGAAAAGAAAACTTCGAATGCGTGGCTGGTAATCGTATATGACGCAGCGTGACACGCGGAAAAGAGAATAAATCGACTATTATTATCAAGTGAAAGTTGTTTCGGATCCTCTTGGAGCAAAGTGCTCGTAATAGAAAAATCACGAGATACATTCCTATTCCCTTCGATGACATACCATGCAGCAATACGTGCCATAAATCGATTGTCGATTTTATCAACTTATTCGACCGCCCGAACAAACATCCAATTAATCCATAGTTTACTGTGATAGCTGTGCGAATGATACGCGAGAAAGGAAGAGTTATACAGCTGAAATAGTATATCCATCAGACGAATGTGATGGTTTACGGGAACACGTGTAAACTGATGGCGAATTTTGAATGCGAATCATATAGTAGAATTATGTTATAATTTAGAGATCTATCTAAAACCAAAAATTCATCTAATTTCACATATAATACAAAAACGAACTCGAAATAAAGAGTTTTTTAATATTAATTTCTGAAAGTATTTAATATTAATTAAATGTTTGTACATTTATATATAATAGTATATAATAATAGTTTTATCAATAAATATATAAATATTAATAAAGTTTTTTAAACTTTAATGTTGATTTAAATATTTATATTATATATTATAGTAATAGATACATTAAATATTTATATGTATAATATAACTATTTTTATAGAATTTATTATTATAGAAAT
The DNA here is from genome assembly GCF_001594055.1 of Mycetomoellerius zeteki. NCBI lineage: Eukaryota > Metazoa > Arthropoda > Insecta > Hymenoptera > Formicidae > Mycetomoellerius > Mycetomoellerius zeteki. Next base: position 1,740,687 of record NW_017256778.1, on the reverse strand, counting down.
AATTGTATATGTACATTGGTTTTATTGCACAATCTGTGCATCGGTAGAAGAAAAATCAGAACATGGCGCTCATCTGACGTCCCCTATTTCCGCTCTTCAATTACTTTTATATCTCGCTTTTTAACCGAGACTTCCGCGTATAAAGTACACGTAAAAGGATAATTAAACGTATGCAATTGCGTTGCGTGATATACGCTGTTTGTGTTTCTCTCGGGATTTCGAGAAATACAATATGTTTCGGGTTGTTACTAGGCACTGACACGTTACCGTTCGCATATATCCTTAAAAGGCGTGCTGCAAAGTGCGTGCCTCATATGCGGCTGGATAATGCGCCTGCCGAGTGTACGTACACACAACGAGGAAAAGTGAATGCACGCCGATCTGTTTTTACCGTTACGCAGGCACGCCGAGATTATGTCTGCTTCGTGAATAAGACGTACAAATACGAAAATCGACTTCCCGATCGTTTATGTGTCGTCGCATCGCGCGGAATATATCGGGATTATTCCCAGGGGTGCTGCTCTCTTCTATTTTCAGTAGCAATAACAGGAGCAACGGACACTTTATAGTGTTCCGAGTGAGAAGCCGCAAAATGTCATATATATCTTAGTTTATACTGGAGTAATCCTTATCATTGATTACTTCGAGATCAGTACAAGACAAATTTGTACGAAATATATCATGTAGTTAGAGGTGTTCTTCGGAACTTTCCTTTTACTTTTAATTCTTTATAAAATAAATGAATCGGTAGTTTTTAACAAAATAAATAAATCGATGGTTTTTAACAAAATTAATGAATCGATAGTTCTCAACAAAATTAATAAATCGATCATTTCAGAAGTTTCATAAATCAATTTTTATCGAAATTGAGATATTAGTTTCAGAATCATGGGAGACAGATACACAATTTCTTATAAAAATCGCATTAATCAAGCATTTCTTTTCTAAAAAATTTTTTTACTACAAAATTGAAGATGTTATTCTATGACATCTTTAGAAGTCTGTCTCATTACATTTACAGAATTTACTAATTAAGATACAATTATATGTAATTTATACGAAATGCTCATTTTTTTCAAACTCAACATAAATCAATATTTCCAAAATTAGTTTTGTCTTTGAAAATAAGTTTTAAAAATGATATAATCCATTCATTTAATACATGAACTGACGAGACATTTTTTACATATTTTTCTAATTATTTTTAGTTAAAGATATACCTTCTGCGGAACTTCTTTTTTGCTTGTAATTCTCAACAAAGTTAATGAATCGGTAATACTACAGTTATAAAAGCTAGAATGTTTTTTTCTGCGAAAGTTGGATTTTTTTTATTTATATAGGGGTTCTAATATGACCGATTCAAATGTGACCGCGTGCAATGCAGAATTTTTACCGTAAGAAACGTATACACGTTGTAAATTGTCTGTTTCCGGTGAGAAAAACGAATTCATTTCTCGGGCAGCGTGTTCTGAGGATAATACAAATCCAGACGGGAAACACGATCAAGAATAGAGAAAAAGCGGATACAAATTGATACGACGTGTCCACATCACACGATGGAGATAAACTCAAACGACTCAATTTATGAACATGCCCCGATGCAGATGTAAAATACAGTTTCCTGCGAGCGAGCCCGTTAGCATTCCAAAAAGTTCAACGCGTCCCACAGCGGGCACTGAAATTGACGCCGTAAATAAAACGCGCGTAACGACCGGAGAGAGATTGAATGTCTTTCGCGCGACCATATTTATCAGCCTTTCCAATCAACGAAAGTCGATGCGTTAACATCGAAGTAAATGTCAGACAGCGGCAGGAAGCGCCCATCGTCTGGCTTTGCCCGTTTACGATGCCCGTCGTCGCCGCGCGCGCAATAATTTCGCTGAACGACGCTCGCGCGGAAAATCGCGTTTTCCGCGCGTAGCACGATATATTGACAGCCCGGAGTTGGATTAATGCTCGATACCGCCGTTTATCGGCGATACGTTCGGAACGGAGATGTGGAATATTTTGAACGTGAAACATCGATAACACCGTGTTACAAGGTTCCTATTTCTCGACATCCGAATGGTGATTCTTATGTAGCTGTTGAAAAAGAATATATGTATAACGTTAAAAAAAATTTCATCACCTACAGATTTTGAAAAATCAAGGACTTTAGTTTTGAAAAAATTCTATAAATTTAAATAATTTACAACTATTTTCTGTTATTTACGAAAATGATTAAATTTTACTCAAATTTAGTATTATATATTATTTACTACGTGCATCTGTTAAATATAGACGTTATTTACTTTGAAATTAACTACAGAAATTAATTGATTTATATTTTGACACAAATGAAAATTAAAAATAACAAAATGTTATTTAACTGAAGGAACTGGGTTACCATTGCTCCTTTGATATTTAAATTAAAATATATCGATAGTGCTTTTAAAGATTCTGGTTGCTGGCGGAGGATTAATATATCACTTAAATTATATACATAAACATTAAAAAAGATTTTATACCATCATATTTATTTTCATATATTATAAAAAGATATTTAAATTTTTTATAACTACGTTACCATATATTACAAGTTTACATTATTACATAAGAAATTCAAAGCGGAGTTTCTAAAAATTGAAGGCAATTGTAAACACTTCTTCAGTATATAAAAGACCTTCTACCTACAAACGTAAAAAAACCTATCTACAAGAAACATCCCTTACTTGTCGAGAAATAAAAAGTTGATAAAAATTTGTTCCACTGTATAATCGTTATCGCTCGTCAGAAGCACGCCGGCACGCCGGGGAAAGGACTATTGGTGTGTGATTTATGTGAGAACGAACTAAGTACTCTCTAGTAAGATCCGAGATCGCCGTAGTGAGATATCAGCGTCGATTCTTCTTTCAGAACGACCCTATCCCGCGATATCTATGCATGGTAGAAGCACGTGGAAGCGTTTCTATTAAGAGGGCTGTAAGGACGCTCGATTGCAGCCGATCGCGGTAAGATCACTAAACTAGGGTACTTATCCTCTATAGCCTATTTCAACTACAATCACTAAATTGGTTCGGCGTATTTTGCGCTAATAATAAAAGGCCGCGGTACGTTGTGAACGTCGTGCATGAAGGATGTTAACGCGCAAGAAAGATCTTACCGAATTATATCTCTTCAATGAATTTAGGAAATAAAAATAGAAGATATTAGAGTGAGAACTATGATTTTTATTTCAGACTTTTTATATATATTAAGATATCACTCCCTTATTTAAAAAGTGACACAGTTCAAGAAACATAATTTTCGAGTTTTTTTTTTTATTATCGAGTTATTACGAATGAATTAAATAAATATTATCCTATCAATCATCAAAAGTGAACTAGTTTTTCCTAGTAACGTAATTTATTGACACAGTATTGGCCAAATATTGGCTACATTGGCTCCTTATTCAATCAATGTATCTCGCCAATAAATTACTCCTAGAGTAAAAAATCGTTAAAATCATCACAATTTGAAAAAGGTGATTTTTTTAAGAATTGTGAGGCAAAAATAACATTATCATGTTAAAAGAATATTCTTTTTATTTGATATTATTTGATATTCGAAGTTAATAACTTTTGTCAAATTAAAAAATAGTTTTTTTAAGTCTTTTCTGGGAAACTTATGGCGAATTCGATTGGAAGCTATCGATTGGAATGTGCATCAGTGCGCACTGAGTGCGTCGAATTCGCTATTAGTTTTTTTACAGATCAGATTTTTTTACTTTTGAAGTAAGGGAGCGATTATGTTCAATTATTGGGGAAAAGAACGATGAAGGTACTCACGCATTATAATTCCCCGGTGATTTCGCGAAAGGTCGAAACACACTCGAATAATAAAACCGAATCTTCGTCGGTTTCCTCCGACGAGATTGCGTGCACGCGTTTGCTAAACAAAACGTGCAGTACACGTAGCCGAGAAGGAAAATAAAAGGCATGTAAAAGCGAGTATATCACGTTTAATGCCACGCGGCGCGTACAAACGCGAACGTGTAATCCAGCTGTAAATTCCGTGATTCGGGACAGGGCGAAATAAAATATAGCGTATTCAAAGATCTCGTCACTTGCCGGACACGATATTACTCGAGGTCACCGAAAGAAAATTAACCGGACGCGAAGCGACATTTTATGCGTAGCGCCATGAAGGATCTTGAGTGGATTATCTTGCAAAAATACGTATTTCTATATATAAAGAACGTTACAAGATACGGCTTAATAATGTCACGCCCACCACAAAAAAGGGATCTCTGCAGACGTTGACACGACTTTTTCGAAATTTAGTTCCGATCGTTCTTCATCCATGCGCCGAAGCTATATTGTTAAAATGCATAATGTCAAATTATATCCAATTTGAGCTATTTTTAATCATTTCTTTAAATCGCCACTTCTACTCAATATGTCGTTAATTTAACTGAAACAATGGAGTTAAACAATTTGACTCCAGAAAATAATTTAACTCAAAAAATATATTAAATTTGACTCGAATTTAGATTATTATTTATTAAGTAGTAAGTACATTCATATAGATTTTAAAACTAACCACAGAAACGAATTGATTTACATTTGGACGTACATGGAGGTTAAAAATAACATGTTATTTTTAATCAAGAGATTGAGTTACCATTGCTCCTTTGATATTTAATAGTGTTATTCCGTTCGTCACATTTTTATACCCGTGTGTCACTCTTTGCTGCCGAGTTTAGCCCGAACAATTTAATGAGAGGAATTAATGAGAATTTTATGGCGTAAGTTTAATTCATGCAATATATTAATTAATAGCTTCCGGCACAAATGCGAATGGAAATGTTTACGAAATGTCAGATCAGAAATATAAAAAGATAACGGAGTGATATTTATGATTAATCAAAAGTTCTCCTTATAAATAAATTCATTTACAGACTATCACTTGATTTTATAATTTACGCAAAATATGAGTATAGTTCTGGTTATTCTTATTAAGAATTAAACTCTTTTTCTCTCGTTGTGCCGATTCTCTTGCATATATAATTATACATATGTAATATTCATATAACGATGTATAATTTATCACTCATTATATCGTATCTATATATATTTTTCGATAATCTCCTGAATGTATTGAACCGTTTTTGTCATTCGATTTCGAATGCGTAGCGTAATAAAAATACCGACTCGGCTCGGCGCAAGAAAGTTTTTATATTTTACAGGCCGGGATACAAGCAGTGAATGGTTCAGCGATGATTGTTCGTACATTCCGATGAATACTTAAGTCGTTTCACTGATAGCGAGAGTATCTCCTACGCGAGCATGCGAGCAATTCATTATCCGCGTTTGTCAATGACCAGCGGCTTTTATTGCTCGAGTACCAACCACTAAGCGTTTCTGTATCGGAAGCTTTCTCCGATAAGGTTGTCACTTTCGACTCAAAGGGAGAGCAGAAAGAGAGAGAGAGAGAGAGAGAGAGAGAGAGAGAGAGAGAGAGGGAGGGAGAGGGTAGAAACAAGAAGAAATGCTCAGAAAATCCGTTAATTACGTTTCAACGTTTAGGAGATTATAATTAAGCGATAACGTGGGCACGTCTGCCGTAGTCAATTTCATAAACGTTAATTTCAACGTGACGTTGACTGGCCAACAGGATTATTGGCTGGTAGAAAATTGATTCAATTATTCAGCATTTATGGATTCCGTTATTTAAATCTTTTGAGCTTTAATTGCAGTCAGATAGATATTTAATCAAGCTGATTGAATTGAAGAAAATTAATAAGCTACTTATATAGCTTAAATAACTGCGATATTTTTTTGTAGATGCACGCTTTTCATATAAAAGCATTTTTAAACCTATTGTGTTGAAATTAAATATAATTTATACATTTTTTCAAGATTTTTTTTAGGATATTCTTTAGGCTTCTATAAATTTTCAAGAAATGTAACAGAAGCAATCTAATTAAAGGCAAAAATTTTGCGTTAATAATTAAAATTTTTTTTCTTTTTAAATAAAAATTTACATTAAAATTTTACATTAAAATTTTAATTTAAAAAGAATTCTTATATTTAAAAAGAAAAAAATTTTTAATTATCAACGAAAAATTCTTTGCCTTTAATTAGATTGCTTCTGTTACATTTTTTTGAAAATTTATAGAAGCCTAAAGAATATCCTAAAGAAAAATCTTGAAAAAAATGTACACTCGTATATTTCAAATTCTATTGTATATTAATTTTTTGTTATATTTTATAATAGATATAATATAATATTTATATTATATTGTTATTATATATATAAATATTGTATAAATATTATATCTATTATAAAATATAACACAAATATTGTATAAAAATAATTAAGCGAAAAAATTTTCAGGTTGAATATAATTATTATAACAAGAAATTAAGGTATAATAGCATTTGAAATATACGAGTGTGAAAGAGGATTAATAAGATACAATACGGCATCAAGATTTCTTCCAACATGCATTATGATGCAATTCGCCATTATCCGCGTTGCGATACGACCATTAAATTTTTTCGATCCGCGGAGACGTCTGTTGCTTTAGCGAATCTGACCACAGCTGGCAAAAGAAAACGATTAACCCTTCGCGATCCGAGATAACATTGAGAAATAGGTCGATATGAAGCATTCTGCAATTACTTGAACGTCATTGGTATTGTTTAATGTAACAATTAATGTAACAATTTTTCTTATTCTAGTTTAGCTTTAATAAAATAAATCTAAATTCTGAAGTATGTAATCTCCAAATTATAATAACTCACTGCTTTAAATTTGCATGGTACATACAAGAAATTAAAAAATAAATATATGACGTATGCGTGTTATATGCAAAAAAATATATAATCAATAAATGTCTTTATTACCATCGCTTATTTTATAAGCAATAATTAACTTGATGTAAGACCGCGTGAAAGGTTAAAGACATGCTTTAGTATCTTGCGACAAACCGACTATAAGGATCCATCAGCTTTAATCTTCCTGCCGGCACCGACACAGAAAACATTGTGTATTTGTCTTGCGTCTGCTCTCATAATCCATAACACTAACATTTACACTCCGGCGCTCCAGATGCGTTAATTATCGCTCATGCCGAACTTCTCCCGTTTGGATTACAGTTGGCTTCTTTTCCAGATATCTTTCAAAGATGAAATAACTTACGGAGATACACAAGATAATTAAGTATAGTCAATAAATCAATTTCTGAAAGAAAATTTATATTCTCTTCACTTTGAAAATGTTACAAGTCGATCAAAAAATAATGTAATGCAATCCATAATTATGTCAATGTTATTATTAAATAAAGAAGATTTGTTTAGAAGTTGTGGCAAATTGAAACTATATCTTTTTGACTATAAATCATATCAAAATGACTTAAAAAATACGAAAACGATAATCTTTATCTAAAAATCTTCGATGTTTACATGACTTGACTCGCGTTGTTGTATATATTTCGTCGATGAGGAGCGATATATAAAGTATCTGCATTTTCTTGATGGTTTATTACGTCGTGACGCAATCGCTCTTGAGGCTGTGTAAACGCATACGATTGCAGATCGAGTGGATGTTCCAAATGCTTCAATTGCACTCGGGTTACTCGAAACGAATCGCGATTGCGTCTATCGTACGTATGTACTTCGAAGAATACTGCGTATATTATTTATCGTATTCCGATACGAATTTTTTTGTAGAACACAGACATTGATTTTTAACTCGGTATGCTGTAACCTATAACATAGCTGTATCACTCAGAAAAGTTTCGTTCAATCATTTTATAACTCAATTAAAATGAAACCGAGGTTTATCAGCTTATTTTTAATTTTAATGAAAATAATAAAAAAAATTTGCCCATTTTAGACAAGATTTTAATGAAAGATATATTAATCAATAGAAAAATGATAGACTACTTCTAGTCGACACCAACCACCAACTAAAAGTAACATATAACATCAATGTTATAATTTCGTACTCAGTAATGTAACTGTTATGGTATATAACATCTTGTGTTATATATTGATGAATAATATATGTATATTATTCAGTGCAAAATTATAACAATAATGTTATGTTACTTTTAATTTATGTCGACTAGGCTGAATCTGATATCCATTAGTGAAAAAGTCTGTCTAAATCAGTAAATCGACTAAAAAGACAATTACAAACAAGTAAAAAAGTTGCTGCTTTTTAAAAAGCAACTACGTATTTTCTTTATACCATTGCAGATTCATTTCATTATTAATGCAGAGAAGTATTAAGATATATAGTTATCAAAAAATGAGATATTTTAAATTTTATGTCAAAGTGCTATCGTGTCCATGTAATGTTTCAAAGATTATCTCTCGGCATGAACTCAGGATTATGCTAACATTTTGGATCCTCTAACAATAACCTTTTATTTTAACTAAGTGTCGTTACTAGACACAAGTAGAGATCCTTTAATCAGATACTGGCCAACAGATTTCGTCAAATCCTGCGAATGAGAGAGGTATATAGACTGACTCGCTCAATCTCACTCTTTCGCGCATGTGTACTGTGTTAGACATCAGTTAAGCTGCGTTCCGTTTCACGCATGATGCATCATTTATTCTTGTTACTCACCAAATTAAACAAGGATAAATAATACATTGTACGTGAAACGTAACGCAGCCTTAGACATTTTTGCTGATATTGCAAGATGGGTGGATGTTGCGAATTTTGCAATAATTCATCCACAAAAGGATATATAATGAAAATATTTCCGAGAGATCGTGAACATCGTGCGATATAGGCGAAAAATATTGCCCGTAAAGATTGGATGCCTACGAATAATTCATATCTTTGTGAGATTAAGTATCATGTTCCTAATAAAGTCAAGCAAAATTACGAATGTATTATTAATTTTATTAAAGAAGATAATATTTAGTTCCTCTGAAATGTTTTTTTTAATTGTGTGATTGAAATATAATACGTTTATGTTAACGATAAGGTTAGTACGTTTCAAATATGACCGAGAGTTGACGAAAATTCTAGATCAATCAAAAGAGGCCCTCTGATTGCCAGTCTCTGATTAAAGGGTCTCTAGACACAAGAAGCTCAGAACCCTTATAAAATAGCCAAAATAGGTAAGATTCTTTGGACAAGAAGCATAAAATATATGTTTAATATTTTCCTTACGCTACAAATAGACAAATTTTTTTCTTTTTTGTATAAAATACAGTACAGAATATGTAAATATAACACAAATGATACCAAAATAATTTTTCATTTCAACCGAAAACAAGGATAGAAAATTACCAAATTGGCAATTTTAAGAGGATACCATTGGCGGTACTAGTACTAAGAAATATGTTGAAAGGAACAATAAATTTGGTATACTCTGTAAGAAATTATAACCGGAGAGTGCAAGGGTTTAATCCTAAATTACTATTCTCGATTTAAATGACCTCGAGATGACCAATGGGGACCCGTGTCTTCTTCAGCTTTCGTCGTTCCTCTCGTGAACGCCTCGAATCTATGATGATTCACTGGGAGTTGACCTCTCCCTAAATAACGCAACGCCAGGCAGAACGAATTCAATAACGCGAAGCAATGAATCCTCGTGCTCAGACTATCCCGAGGTACAACTGAGAGACGCCGCATTTCAGTAGCTAAATACTTCAGCGTACCTACAATAATCGCGCTTGTACAACACAAAAATTCTTTTTCTCTCTTCGATATTCTTTTTTCGTAAAACTTCTGACATGTTCAGATGAATTATTTTATTACACTTCAATCCAATCTCTGAACGTGTAATTAAATTACTAAAATCGAGAGTCCGACTTCGCGGTAAATAAATGGTGCTGACAGAAACCACAAATCTCTGTACGCGTGGATGAATATAATGCGGTGCAGGTAGAATGTGAGAGTAGCGGCCTTTCGAAACGACGGCTCTATGCGCATTCCTCGGGATTGTAATCTCGGCGTTTCTCGGGTGATTAGTAAATCCGCGTCTTTCTTGATTTCTCCCGCAGCAAATTCTATCGACAACGCTACACAGAGCACTCCGAAAGAAGTCAATTGTTAAAGTTGTTTGCTTCAACTGTAGATTCACGAAAAAACATTTATTAGATATCAAGAAACGCTTTTATCGAATATTTCTTTGCTTATTTGTGTTCAACTATTAAAGATTTGATATCAGCAACGAGTGAGCGATCTACTTGTAACTATCTCACATTTTAAGCTGTCAGATAAAGGCAGTTTTTTCACCTAAAAAGCAATAAACTGATATTTCAGACGTGTCTTGTCTAACATATGCATTCTATTCGATTGCATTTATCGGTTCGTTGCATATCGCAGGTTAAAAATAGAGGCACTTAAATTTCCATTGTATGGGAAGAATGGTTTTGTTAAAATATCTAAAAGTTTATCTATTATAGATATATATAGATCTAAAAATAATTCTATTGGACCATCAAAGTTATTACGTAGAACGCTCAAGCTAGTTGCCAAAATGTCAAAATGTTTTGCAACATTGCTCATCATTGAGATTCCTAATTATTTTGATGGTTCATCAAAATTATTTTTAGATCCACCTACATTTTTAGGTACTTCAGCAAAATCGTTCTTTCCACGTACATTGGTAGAAATGTACATAGACAAGGCTTCAGATGGCAAATATAGTGCTGTCCGATTAAAGTTTCGTTGAGAGAAGCGTGTATCGAGGTCATAAATCGCGAGGTAGAATTCTTGAAAATGCGACACGAGCGTTTCCGAGACACCCCGTAGCCGAGACTCGCGTAGCGGAGAATCGCACAGCAGGTGTAGCTTCGCTAAGATTCCCCTACATCTCCGACGGCATGCACTTTGTCTGGTCTCGTAGTACGTACCCCGGAGCCCGGTGCATCCTGGCTCCGAGTTTATCTGGTGAGTGCAGTTTGACCGTGGCCATACATACATATATATTTCAGACCGTCTCGGTCCTGCTACATAACTACATTCTAGCTCCGATAATACACTCGTACTCACGTCCGATGTACTCCGCCGACCGAACAACCACCATTTCTTGAGTACTTGTTGCATGAGTTGTTCAACCGAGATAGCTTTCGCTTTTTCTCGCGCGACTGAATTTTCACGACGAACTTCTACGGGATACCCACGCGGGGATAATCGGTGTCTTAGATCACGCGTTATCTCATACTATGAGTATAAGTACTATAAATATAGACCTACATATCTACCGGTCAGCTATTTTAGTTTTGCATAAATAAATAATGTTGTGTAGCCAAAGTTATACTTATGAAAAGTTATATCTTTGATATATTATATTATTTAATGCTCTGTATTTTTATGTAAGAACGCTTTATTAAAGTCTTTTATATACCGATATCGATAACGGATTATCAAAAAATAATGTTTGATTTTATTGTTTGACGCGTTATGTTTCCCAGACAACAAAAAGTGTCTAAAATCGGATTATGGGATGTTTTTTGTGTCTAAAAGACGTTTTAAAAACGTCTTATGCCACAATTTTAGACTTTGAGTCGTCTAGGTACATATTTAAAAAAGTTTTTATTAAAATCTTTTTTATACAATATCAATAATATAATTATGCAAAAATATCCTTCGCACTTAACACGTGTAAAACTTTCAACAATTTCTATCACGAGGATTGTTAATTGCCAATATAATACGTGTTAAACAGGTTAGAGTAAGTCAATCGCTCTTAGCCTATCAAAATAAATAAGCCAAAAAGAAGAAGATTGATTCATGTATATATTCATGTATATATTCATGTATATATTTAGCGGGAAAAAAATATATCCTGAGACTTGAGATATGTAAAATTCACCGAGCGCGATTCGACTTTTTGCTACGAATCCGAAATTTCGTCATATCGCCGCGAAGGCTGACCGGCTTGTCAGTGAGAGGATCGTATCTTAGCAGGCGCGGCCAGCTTTGCTAATGTAATTGGCGCGCGATTAAACGAGGAATTAAGCTCGACGCTGCTTAAAGCGAAGGCGATACCGTAATTCGCCGGCTACAGGACGGCCTCGCCCGGCGATCCGAACTGTTAGGCTTTTAATAAGACGCGAGCGGGATTTCCTTCGAGGCGACGAACATGTGACACACTTCTGGCCGATACTCGACCACGAATGACCGTCCCGAGACAATGAGCGATCATCGATTTAAGCATTTAAGGGATAATTAATAATCACTAATACGCGAATCAATGTTGGCGAAGACGATTAGCATTGAAAATCGTTCTGCTGCGGGATATCTTACAATCAACATATCCGTTAATAACCACACAATGGAAAAAAATTTATAGTAAATTTCATGTGTCCCGTATAGTCCATCCAAATTTTTGTGTTAATTTAACATAAGATGAATGAGTTAGAAAATAACATGAAGATATATTATGTAAAAAATATAACACTGACACAATTTGTAAGCAAACTGTGAAAACATATTTTTTCAATAAAATTAACAGAAAATGAATATGTTAGAAAGTAAAAAAAACATACATATTATATAAAAAATTAACATAAAAAATATAACACTGACATAATTTGTAAGCAAATTGTGAAATATGCTTTCATTAAGATTAAAATTTATAATATATGTTAAATTGACACGTTCTAGTAAAATTAACATTTATAATATGTTAAATTAACATATTTTATTCATTTATCTTAGAATTTATGTTACAAAATATATTATTTTTATGTTAATTGTTCACTTATTCATAAATTGTATTATTTTAACACTAAAAAATGTTGTATCAATTTAACACAAATGTTCAAATAACATAATCACATCATGTTAAATTAATATATTCGAGTATATATTAACAATTCAACAAAAAAGTTAACAAGAACCGATATTAACATGAATATAAATGTTTTTTTTAGTGTGTAGTAGCATCGAACAGTCGATAATTATGCATAATGGGCATTTTTTTGAAAAAAATATACTGAAAAATAAATAAAAAGTTTCACAGAAAGTTTCCGTATATTCTATAAGAATTTTTTTAAGAATTGATGAAAATTAGCGAGCATTATTTAAGAACGATTCAATAATTTTGAGGAACAAAAAAATTATACATGAGACACAATCTGGATATGATTTCTCTTCCAATAAATTCACGAAAGTCATTTTCGCGCACGCTTAAGGCGTTCAGTATTATTTTCTCGCAATGTCAGAGGCAATTCATCGAAAAGTCACTGAATCTACTTGTAATACTAGATTCCCAAGGCGCGAGACACTTTTGTTTGTAGATACAATCGTTGGAATTACGAAATAATAAATTTTTTTTTAGTTACCGTTCTGTCTTCTGATGGTGCGTTCACCTCGAATCGAAAATCAAAGTTGGCTTCGCGCCTGAAATACAAAACGTTGTCTTCCTGTTTATATCGCATCAGTTATTATCTGTAGTAATTTATTTTCTCACTCGTTAACCTTCATTTAGGCTATCACAACAAAAATCCGGGGGCATCATCTCAGTATCTCGCGCACGTGTATCTTGTGTATAAACATAAGATAATAATTAATGCGTTTATTATTCCAAACCCAAAATCATTATCAACTAATTGAAAAAAATATCTCTCGAAGAAATGTTTCAAATCATAAAATATTTCAGTCACGAATATCTTCGGATACTCCTGAGCTCGAGATTCAACAGCTTTATTTCACAGCGCTCTTAAAATACTGAATTTTTCTACAGAGTGTCATATTATCTCCCATTCTTTCCGTTCTCTTCTCATTCTTTCTTCTGTACTGGGCGTCTCGCTTCTCGGAAACGAGACGCCGAGCCACATCATTGCGGGGGATCACCTCCTTTCGTCCTCGTTTTCTTCTCATTTAATCGTCTGCGCTAGATTTACTCAGTGCATTAACTTAATACACTATATTTCGCGTTGGACTTGCGTACTACGTATCGTTCGTTCGGGTAAAGCCGTACATATACATTTTTCGTTCTGATCTCCCGCTTTGCTGCCGCCGCCGCGGGCCGGTTGCGTTTGTGTCACGGAGGAAAAAGTACCGAGCGGCCGAGTCTTCGCTCCAAGAGATTCAGCGGGGTCAATGAATCTGATCTGGAAAGCGGCGATGTACACTCGCGGTGGCTGAGCTCGTGGGAGCCGCAGCCGTGGGGAACTACGCAGCCGCGACCTCGAGGCCTCCTCTCTCGGAGGCGGCGGTGGCTTCTGCTCCCTTCTTCTTCTTCTTCTTTTTCTTCTTCTTTGCCGCCGTCTTATTTTTCTCACCGCCGTCACGTTGTGATGGAATCATATGCTCGCGAACTCGTTGACGAGCATCATTTCGTGTGTCCTCAAAGGGAACCCCTAGGGAATTCCTAGGGTCAACATTAGAATAGATGCAAAAGATACACGAAAAGAACGATTTCGATGAAACATCTAAAAGTTTAAGTAAATACAGAACTAAAAATAATTTTGTTGGACCATCAAAGTAAATTATCCATACAACACACAAATCTTCAAAGGACGTTCTAAAACGTCTAGAAAATCTCTAAGGATATTCCTAGGATGCCCCTCAGATAAAGTACGTGGGTATGTAAAAAATTCAGGCATGATAAGCATGCAGTCTGCGTTCAGCAGAAAAAACAGCTTTGCAACTGCTGTAAAATTCTTTTTATAATATGGTTGGTTATACGTTTATATCCAACAAGGAAATAAGGGCAAGAACCACTTATACTAAAGAATTTTACAACAGCTGCAAAGCTGCTTTTTTTACTGAACGTAATCAATGTTGCAAAAAGTTTTGACATTCTAGAAATCAACTTGAGCGCCTTACGTAACACTTTTAATAAACACTTTAATATCCAACCAAATTATTTTCAGATCCGTAGCTAAATTTTTAAATACTTCAACAAATCGTTCTTTCCGTGTGAAATTTATTGGAGAAAATTTATGAGAAATACATATCTCATTGTCAATAAAAAAATGTCAATTACGTTGTAACAGATGAAAGAATCTCTCTCGATATTTTGAATATTTCAAATTCCATTAATTTAGTTTCATGAGTGTTTGTGAAAATTTTTATTTTATCCAGGAATACTTTAAAGAGTCCGAAATAACAGATACAACCATATTTTATGTTTAAAAAACAGGACACCCTGTATATTTCCTGTGTTATCATGCTCGTCGCGGAAATTGCGTTCGGAGGAACCGTGCCGGAGTCCGCCCGCGCAGAAGCTTCGAGTCGCGAGTCCATGACATATCGCGTGCGCGACTCGAAGGTCCGCAACGGGAATTCCAGTACTTGTTTGCAACATGTCTGGCTATCATCCAAGGAGGTTGGAAAACGCACCGGTAATAATCGGCATGGCCGAAAGTTCGTCCGAGCCGTAAGAATCGAGGCTCTGGCGAGCCGCCAAACTCACTACTACGCACAGAAATCGACTACGCTGCCTCCGATAACGTTAATCGCAGACACCTGCTCCCGAGACTGACTTATGAGTCTGGAGATCATGTGGCTTCTTTCTTCACGGCTCTCTCAGCTTTGAGTACAAACAGCCAGTTCAGTTAAAAGTGCTCGTAAAGAAAACCTCTCGATCAACTCCGTTCAGCAAAGATTTCTTTTAGAATAAAATCCGGCAGTGTAGTAGCCAAAAATTGTTTAATTCTCGTTTATTAGTAATAAATATTAATATAATAAATATTATAATTAGTTATAAATAAAGCTAATTTACACTGTTAAATTCATAATGGCAAATTATATCCAATTTGAATTATTTTTAATAATTTCTGTAGGTCGTCATACTCAATGTATCATTAACTTAACTGAAACACTAGTTAAACAATTTTATTTAACTCAAGAAATGTATTAAATATTCAAGTTTAATTTATTATTAATTAATAAGTATATGTATATATGTTAATATGAACGTGTATACTTTGAAACTAACCATAAATTGATTTATGTTTTGACATGAAAGTTAAAAATAACAAAATATTATTTACAATTTGAGTAAATATTATTTACTCAAGAAATTGGATTGCTATTGCTCTTTTGATATCTAACAGTATATATATATATATTATTAATATTGTAACTATTATACATATAATTAGCAATTATACTGTACATATGTATCATATATATTAACATAATAAATATTATAATTTGTCATAAATAAAATTAATTTATATTTTCTTAATTTACTTTTAAAAGAAAATGCTTTTATGGATATAATAATGCAATGTTATAGGAATGTTTCAACTATTCAAAGGAAAAATATATAAAATATCGATTCTTCTCTCAAAACAGACACAATAATTCGATATAACGTTTGTTCTCGATGTTAAATTTTTTCTGCAGACAGCAAAGATGTTAAATCCGAGCATCGACACGGGGCGTCCCTTACCGTCACCGATATGCTATAAAGATATATTTACATGACGCGTCGAGAGAGATCTCTCGCGTTGGAAATACACAAACCGAAAAGAAAAAGCGTGCCGAAATTTATCGCGATGGTTCGACCGTCGCCGTATCTCTCGTCGGTCCGTAGAGATCGGATCGAATTCGCCTTCAACGCCAGCCTCCGAGCGCCGAAGCTCTTTCACGCTCGCTATCGGATCTTTCGAAATTATGCAGGGCGTAAGCTATGTTATCATGAATCTAGACGTAGACAGGTAGCAAAGCTGATTTATACCCGTTTCTATCAATATAGATTAACTTTAATCTTGATTTAATTTACTTTCTTATCTTTTCTTTATGTTTTTTAATTTTTATCTCTTTTAGTTCTAATATAATTAGAAAAAGATAAAAAGTAAATTAAACTGAGGTTGAAATTAATCTACACTGTTAGATATTAAAGAAACAATGATAACCCAATCTTTTGAGTTAAATGACATTTATTGTTTTTAATTTCCATGTGTGTCAAAATATAAATCGAATAATTACTGCAGTTAATTAGTTTCAAAATAAATAATGTTCACACACACACATTAACGTATTTAGTAAATAATAAACTAAATTTTAATCAAATTTAACACGTTTTTTTATTTAAATTGCTTAACTCTCAATAAAAATAAATTTAACTTCATTTTAAGAATAAATTTAATTACATTGTTTTCGTTAAATTGACGACATATTGAGTAGACGATCTATAATAATTTTCTTGGACTATTAAAATAATTATTGTAGGAAATTCAAGCATGATGAGTAATGATGGAAAAAGTTTGAATATTTTATATTACTAAATTTTATATTGTTAAAAATAATGTCAAATTATGCCGTATATTATATTTTTAATCATTTCTGTAGCCATTGACTCAGTGTGTTGTTTTAGTTTAATTAAAACACTGAAAAATAAACTTAATACAAAAATAAATTTAATACAAAAAATATATTAAAGACTCACTTTAGTTCATTTATTAAGTTAATATAGACGTTGTCTACTTTAAAACTGAACAGTTCAGGGTGCGTTCCGAGTTACGCATGAAGCGCATGATGCATCGTTTGTCCTTGTTGTTCATCAATTAATAAAGAAGGATACAATCGATACATCATGTGCTTCATGCGTAACTCGGAACGCACCCTCAACCACAAAAATTGATTGATTTACATTTTGACACACATAAAAGTTAAAAATAACAAAATTTAAATCAAAGGATTGGATTATCATTGACCCTTTGATATTTATAAATAGTGTAGCAATCAGTTTAAACGTTCTATTTTGATAGCTCAACAAAATTATTTTCAAATCTGCATCTAGCTAAATTTTCAGATACTTCAAAAAAACCATTTTTTTTTGCAAATATCGAAGATCGAAGATTCGCCGTTAATCAACATCTTTGTTTATTGCTGTCACACTATTTCTGCGCGAAGTACCCAGCCGGCGCCGGATTTACGATGTGTCAGCCGGCTGCCGGTGCATCCTACAAGGTGCTATTCCAGCTTGGAGAATGCATTACGAAAACGTTTCTCACTGACAGGAAACAATACGAGCCGCAGATAACGTTTACACTTTGCCTCCGCGTCGCCGCGCTCGCTGCTCTTCCTAACCGAGAAACCGCGTTTGTTTTCTATCGGAAATAAAAAGTAGGGAAGGAGCGTTAACAGACGCGTCTAGTAAAAGCGTAATCTTGAACGTCCTGATGAGCTGCGCTAATTCACAACCGACTTAACAAGTGTCTTAATTTATATATCTGACAGATGCTGTTGTGACGGGGAGAAAGAACACCCAGTCAATTACAACTTTATTCGTTATTCTTATTTGTTCATCGTTCTCCATCGTATCTGGGACGTTGCGTATAAAACAATGTCCGTTACGGGACGAACAAAAATACAGCATGGTAAAACGATCGGATATACATATAATAGTGATCCTATACCTTGTTATACTTCTTGAGCTACTATTTCATTTTTTGGCAATAGATCCGTGCTCTCCTCTGATCTGCGATACTGGTTACTTGATTGACTCCTGGAAAATCAAACACAACGTTTGCATTTCTTCCAGGAAGTCAGTCATCGCGGCACGAAAGGAACATTCGTGGAAAAAGGCAAGAAGCGACGTGATTCCGACGCACGAAAGATGTAAAATAGTATTTAGGGTAACTCTGTGCTAGACGCGCGTTAATGCCGCTAAAGAGAATAATTGCACGAGAGTAATTAACAGACTAGAATTTGTACAATTTGTACATAAAAAAATCGACTAATCTATGGAGCTGACGTCAAAATCTGTAACATAGTTTCTGATGCTGAATTTGTAAGACTCACTTAATTTATGTCAAAAAAAACACTAATTTCAAGGAATCAAAGTGGGATAATTCGTATAAAAAAGAATAAAAATCTAAGATATATATTTTTTTATATCGGCTTAATCTTAGATTTAGAAGTAAAACGATCCTCAAAAAGCTGAAGCTTATATATTTGATTCTTTTCAATTCTCAGCGAAATGGTGAGATATTTTAAACAAAACTTTTATGGTTTTTTGTATACTTAATAACTGTGTATTTAGATTTTTCAAAAATCTAACGTTTTAGAAATATCCCCTATCCACATTAAGTTTTGAAGAGTCGTATAATCCCTGAAATCTCAAATTTGGTTATTATAAAAAATGTGTTTCTTAGAATTTTTTGTTTAACAACGTATTTTAAGCAGAATCGAATCGGTTTTGGATAATTGTGACAGACCTCTTATAAGTAGGTATATATTAATAAGAATAATCCAAATATATAAATAAATTTACAGATGCAGCTTAAAAAAATTGTTTGACACTCTTGGCAAAGAGATTTATAAATAAGCAGGTCCAATAGTAGACCGACCGTCAGCTCCGGAAAATTAAGAATACATTAAGATGATAATTTAAACAATTTTGCATCGTTCTGTCCGCTCGATCTATCTTCCTATATTCAGAGCCCGTCTGTATAAAAAGATGACGCATGAGACAGATACATACAAGAAACATGACACGTGCTTATTTTACCCTTTATTCTCTTTTGTTGAAAAAGACAAGCAGGTAATTAGTCCATTTGACTCGTCTTCTCGTTTTCGTGCGAACCTGCTATAACGGATCCCGTTGTTTTCCCACGAGAATCGTGCTAATCTCAGTCACTGAAGTTAACGTTTTTACCATTGTCCCGTCGAAAATATATCCTTCAAGTTGGGATAAAAACAGTTTTGTTAAACAGCGAAGCGCAGAAAATGACACGTATTTGGAATTCAAGGGAAGAAACCTGACGTCTATTCCTTTGTCCCATCAGCACGCTGCTTAAAAACGTGACTCGAACCGGATTTCTAAATCCGTTCGACAACCAGCTATATTTAGGATCAAATGTCTTTTTCTTAGCAGGGTATATGACCACGACACAGCTTTTTTCTCTACCTTTCTGACAGGGTCCTTTATCTCGACGCCGCACCGCCTGTTCGAATGACAGGATAGGAAGTATCGAGATGCGGCGGGTTGTAAAAGTGTGCGGGACAGTCTTGGTGGCTTTTAAGATCCACTTACATGGACGAAATGACTCGCGGAAATTATTCCGTCGGGCTCGTAACTATTTTTCCGCCAAAGATTAAAGATCGTCAAAGCTTCTCTTTCACTTCACATTGCTGTTGTTAAACAATCAAAATAGACGCAAAATAAAACGATAACAATTCTTAATTAATACAAATAAGAGAAAAAATAAAGGTGCTATTATTAGCAGATTTTGATCTTGAATTTTACAAAAAATTCATATAGAAATATTAATTAGTAATAAAATATTATTAATATTTTTAATTTTTAATTATCATTAACATTGTTTTCTCTACAAATGTTAGAAATTATGAATTTAGAGATTCTGTGCGAGAAATTCTTTCTTCAAATTGAATTGAAATAAACACTAGGGACGTGTTTCCTATATGAATGATACCGTTAGGAGTACCGTGATTTTTAGTAACATTTTCTATCGTCTATGATCTATGGTCTATGGGAAGCAGATAAACTTTTCACTTTGCGGTTTCACGATATCTCGATTATTCCGCGAATGGCAAAGATCTCGCGGCAGGTATTCAGATTATGCAAGCTCTGGTGAACAAGTGATCGGGCTCAACGGGCCGCGGCGAGCAATGAAGACAAAGAAGTTCAAGGCAAATTGAAAGTAGAAATGAGACTCCGTTACTACGCCAACTTAGAGCAGCGGATTGCATTTATATGGGGCTCCTTATGCATGGATCGACGCGATTCCGCAGAAAACCGACATCGAACTGTGCCGTTACGAGGCTATTACGAAATAAGAGTATCGCTCGGCAAAGACCAACGAATAATTAAGCGGCAGCTCATGATTAATTTTACTGTTAATTTTACTGTTAATCAGAAGTTAACATTTAATTATTCATTAATATATAATTATTAAAATAATAAAAACCTTCATTCAATTTAACATCACAATGTCAATCCCTTTATCATTATTTCTCTTTTGATTATTGTTTATCTTGCTGATGAAAACTAAATAATCGAAACGTTTGATTTTCTAAATTATTTGAGAATAAGTTGCTCGTTCCTTGGTCATTTCTTCTTATATTGTTAAAATAATAATTTTAAACTAAGTATTTAATAATTATTTCAACCTAGGCAGATTCGTGTTCATTCATACAACGTCTTAAATGAACGGCAATATGAGGTTTCGGAGTTCGGATTTCAGAATACGGCTCGCGGAATGTAAGAAATGAGACGAATATCGCGGCGCCTTCTCCAGGCCCGATAGAAACATTCTTGCTCGTTGAGCTGTGAACCTGCACTCTCAGACGAATCGACTCTTACATCAAGCGATTACAAGCGTCTTTGCATTCACGCGACTTAGGAATTTTACATTGTAACTTTAAATTCTCTTTAGCGAAGTGGAGCTCATTCCCATTTCATCGGGAATAATGTATTCTACTTCGTCGTTTTTGTTTCTTTGATGCCATTTATATTAAATTGTATTAATAATAGTAATAATAATAATAACAATAACTTTATTGTATGCACCAAATTGTGATATGACAGCTAAATTTAAAAAACGAATTTGTATTCAATAAGTAAAAATATATTACAAATAGGTAAAATTGTTAAATACAATTGTTAAATATATTTTGTTTCAGGCTAGTATATTATAATATCAGATTACTTTTCAGTGCATATTTAATGCTGATGTTTCAGAAATCGCAAAAAAAAACGATAGTCTGCAACTAAACAGTCGGTGGTGAATCATCTCAAATTTCGACGTGAAACTTAACGATCAATTCGTTATATTCATACTGTCTATATGTGCATAACTGGTAAGATACGTCGTATCACGAGGCATTATTCTACGAGGATCACGCGAGGTTATGATCATTTCATAATCAGGAAAGATTAATAGATTGTCGTGCTTATAGGCCAATTAGAAGATTAATGCGTCGCGTTCGTGAACACGCTCTAGGATATCTTAAGTGATCATGTTCCTTTTTTTCTAAAACGATTATATGAGAAGTGTAAAATTTCTCGATTTTATCATTGAATTATCTTTAAGGGGGAGTCTCGTCTAAAAATTGAAAAAATAAAATATTTTTAGGAATTTTGTTTCAACTTCTAGGTGAACCCTCTTAATAATGAAAATTTTCATCTTTCACGTTTCCGTCTTGGCGAAAAAGTTACGTGATCGTTATTCAAATGACAAAAAAAAATAAAAAGAAAATGACAACAAAATCAAGGAAGCGTGGCGAATTAACGCGCATGGATCACGATGCTATTTAACGGCAACTTCATCGTCGCTGCAGGCGAACGCAGCACGCGGACCTTGAGGCCAACTGTCTCACTTTGTTTCACTTTGATAGCATCAGCAATGTTTCGTGTAAACTAATTAATCGGCGTGGTGCTGAGCACATCGTAAAATAAAGCTGTATTATCTGCTCGGGCGATCGCCGGACTTTATCGCGAGTTATATTTCCGCGAATCGCGGCGCCTGTAGCCGAAACAAAATTTCAGTCTGAGATACATTATTCGCGATATATTACGGTGATTCGCGATATAATTCGATCTCGATCGGAAAGAGGAACGAGTAGAGATCCTAAAAGTAGAGATCGGCCAACGCCGATCTCGATCCGTGATTGGCTCTGTCATGACGTTGTGAAACCGGATGTGAGAGTGATAGAAGCGAATATGAGAGAAAGAGAAGCGACTGTCAAAATTCTCATCGAAATTGGCGTTGATATATTGGCGTGCATTTCTAAGATCACGATTTCCGGTTTCACAACCTCATGCCGATCTCTAGGAACGAGCGACGGAAGGAAACGAGCGACAATAAGAGACGACAATAAGAGGCGACAATAAGAGGCGTTGGGAGAGATGGTGTTCTCTCGTGTTAACGATCGACTGTATTATAGCCTGACCGGCGCTAAAGACCGATGTACGAGATAATAAAGTGGTGCGACGGAAGACGAAAATTTTAAACAAGAAGCGGCGACAATAAAATCGCGTTTATCATTCGCGTTCGCGCGCATATTCCCGGTTGCGGAACGATCGGCTTAAAGAGCGCGCGGTATAAAATTCACAGAAGAAACTGGTTCGGCAAATCGTCTACTTCCGATATTTCGTCGCGCGCGCGGCCATTCGCGTGACGAGTACTACCGCTGGCCGGTCGTTGCTCATTACTGAAAATAAGAAAACAACCACAATGCCATAACGTGAAATGTCCACTGTAAACCGGCTAGCCCCGTGATATCTAATTATATGCCCGGTTGCAACATATTATTCCTATTTTTATTCATATTCACGCGAGTTGCGACTTGGCATTAAAAAAGTCTTCATCTTTCTCAATATCATCATATTCTGCCATTTACAAAGTAGATACGATCTAACAAGGGAGAGGGGAGAAAAGAAACTCTCCCCAAGCACGTAAATGTTATACAATAATAAGAAGGTTTCGATATCTAGGGCACATTCTTGCAAGATCACAGGTTCGAAATGAATAATTATGCTAAAGAACGCAAAGTAATAAGAACAATGTTAGCTTTTTGATTTATTGGCTCAGCTTGGAACAGGTTGATATGTTTAATGTAAGCAGTTAAGAGACCTCCTACTGTTACGCCTGTCGTGAAATATGAGTACGAGTGAGATAAGCTTAAGACAACTTCTCCTTAACAAGAATATCTGGATATTATGATTCAAAGGAGACTCTATCGAATTAAGCTTTAAGTGTACGAAAAGAACGGTTTAGCAGAATCTAAAAATTTAATTGGATTATACAGATTTATACAGATCTGAAAATAATTTTTTTGAACTATCAAAATAATTATGTAATGCTTAAGCTGGTTGCTTAAAACTTCTTGCAACATTACTCCTCATGCTGAAGTTTCCTACATAATTATTTTGATGACCCAACAAAATTATTTTCAGATCCGTATTTATCTTAATACATTTTAGCAAAGTTGTTTCCTGTGTATATAGAAAAATAGAAAAATATAGATAAATAATAGCCTTGATACAATGAATCTCACGTAAATTTCGTTTTAACGTCCCTAATCGACGTAACACTACGAAAATACCCTAATAGCGGAACTCTACAACCAGTAATAATTCCAGTGGGGGGAAAAGATTCTTTAATATTACGATAAGGGAACTTTTCTGATACGATAAGGAACATACGGCTCGCCGAACACGCTTATTACCGAACAGCCTGCATATAAGAGCCGTATATAAAAATTAATCGAGACTGTCAGGACGGTCGCCGGCTGCTAATGCCAGCCGCCGGCCACTGGAAACTGGAATCGATGAAAAATCAATGCAACTCCCTCAGACACGCTCTGATAGACTTCGACGCTCGCAAGTCTCTCGCAATTCGACGGCGGGCTCGCGCTCGCACCACCGGCTCTCCTGCCGAGAGCGCTTTCGTTTCCTCCGAGAGCAACAGAGGTAACAATTCATGCGCGATAATTACACGGCATAGCCGACCGATCAAATTGGAGGCGATAATAAGTGCGCGCCGCCGCGCCGCCGTCGCAGCGCGTGGCTCCCAAGATCGGTATCGATCTCGAGTCGCGATTTTTAAATAGTTTTCCGCTCGAATTCCTGAGATTCTCGCCGACGAATGTAAGCGTCCACGAGAGAGATAGATTACTCTATGCTCTGATGAAGTAATAATACTTCTCCATCCTACGATCGCGTACGGTTTCGCGCCCGCGAGACGCGAGTGCGAAATAATTAGTCGTAATAGTGTCAAGGGAAGGATTGGTCGATTCGTCGTCCAACGCGAAATGTCGCAAAGATTCTATTCTCGAACTCGCCTTCAGCAAAAGTAAACGATTTTTTATCGCAGAAGCGATTCATATAATTTATATAATACACGGAAAGAAGAATTTTGCTAAAGTATCTAGAAATTTAGATATAGTTACAGTTTTCAGAAAATAATTTTGCTAGATCATGAAGATGATTATGAAGGAAACTCGAGCATGATGAGCAATGCTGCAAAAAGTTTTGACATTCTAGTAATTAACTTGAACGTCCTACATAATTATTTTGATCATGGTCTAACAAAATTTATTTTTAGATCTGTATCTAGGTAATTTTTAGATACTGGTAGATACTAGCAAAATCGTATATTTACTATAAAATTTCATTTATTATAGGTATTACATCTGAAATTTACAACTTGCAATATTTGCGATTTCTTATTGCGAAAAATACAGACATTTTTTTAGATTTTTTTCTATCCTTACGGATAAGAACTTTAAAAAATCTAATTCTACGAGAATAAATTTTCTTTCAATATCAAAGATTGCATGTTATTACGATTTTTCTGAGAGGATTATAGAAAGCAGGCGCGATTACGAAACAGGAGAGTGTCCCAGAAGAGCCGTCGCGCCGTTCTTGAAGCTGCACGCCAAGCGCATCTGCTTGCGTAGAAAATGCTACTGCGCGTCCCACAGAGATGCGACATACAGACTCGCTCGCTCGGGTATTTTTGAGGCATTTCTGGCATTCGCGCGAACATTTGGCCGAGGCATGGCGCGAGCCATCATCGTGACATTCGTCGCGAATCTGGTCGCGTGCCGAACCTACCACAACGCTCGGAGGAATCTCAGTTTTTGCTGTCACGTTGGATGTATCCGGTTACCTGAGGCAATCTAGTTACGTAATATAATTGATCCAAAAATGATTAATACAATTGAAAATATATTAAACACCTTCTCAAATTGACATAAACGTTCTATACTTAACGAAAAAAAAAAATTAAAAAACAGTTTTATATTGTTAGAAAAATAATATATTTTTTTAACAATTTTAATATTTATTAGTCTTCTTTTAGCTTTCATTGCCTTTTCCAAAAAAAATGTAATAGATGGAGATGTTTTATATTTATAATTAGACTGTAGCATCTAATTAATATTAGTTATTTATAACATTTATTAAATTAGTTAACATCCAATTTTATATTCAAAATATATACATCTCTTAACTATAAAACGAATTTCGCGATTTGCTTTTTACAATCGAATTTGAGGAATATTTAAAATTATTTTCAGCGTTTTCAATCTTATTTGATTCAAAAGAGAGATCGTATATAAAATGAAAAATCTATTTTCTTTTTATTTAATTAATTTTCTGATATTATATATATAATGTATTTTTGATGCGTTTTTTTAACGATTTGAAAATTTGGTTCAAGCGGTGCAATAAAAACACGAATACATAGCATAGATCTCTTTCAGACTACGATAACAGTATTGCTTAATTAGCGAGCTGATGAGCGCCACAAAGTCTCACTGCCGTTATTCTCGCTCTAATAAGTCGTTCTGATAATTGCTCTAATATGCTCTAAACATCAAGGCGGCTCGTCTAATTTAGGTTGCCTCATATTACACGAGATCAAGTCAGCGAAGCACTTTAAAATTGTCATCATGTGACGAGGAAAACGGAGATCACGATAAATAGGAAGTCGCAATAGGTGCGCATGACGATGCATACGGTGGAAGGATGAGGAATGCGGCCTGAATGCGTTTGCACTCTCATTGAGCTTTGAGTCTTTGAAGAGAAGAATTTTATTTATTTTATACCGATGATAGGGTGGTAATTGAAGTGTCGGCTTAGTTTAGGTGTCTTAAGGATGACGATTTGAGAAACGATGAACCATCTCTAAGTTTTATATGCTCGATTCCTGCGACTTCTGACGACACAAGACTGATTTTTAATCATTATATATTCGAATATATTCAATAGTTTAGACATTAATGTTATTTAATAACAAAATACAAAGGTTTTATTGCAATATACAATGTCGTATTATGGTACTGCAAATTATATGTCATATTATTTTATCTGTCGATTTCGGTAAGTCTACAATGAGAGAAAAATGTTTGATATCAGTGACTATAATTGCATGATAAAACAATTATGGTTACACTAGAAAATGATTTTGCTAAAAGATCTAAAATTTTGCTGGCTACAGATTTGAAAATGACTTTGTTGAAATATTAAAATAATTATGCTGGAAACTCTCTCTCTAAAAAATAATGAGTAACATTGCAAAAAATGTTGACATTCTAGCAACCTATTCCAGTTTGAATGTTTAACATCTCCATTTTTATAGTTATTATTGCTAATGTTAATATTAATAACTACATTTATAGTTCTACTAAAAACTTCTATTAAAAGCAAAAATGATAATTATTACTACTACTAATACTAAAATTATAATTATTATTATAATTCCAAGCATTTTCTCTTAATAAATGTAAAATTAATAATAAAAGAAAAATGATTTTTTATTCGTGTAATGCGACTCGATATTTTGCAACGGCATTGAAGGGCTTCAATTATCTTATATGCGCTGCATTGTACTATCCATCCCTTCGCAAGAGCACGTATCCTTCAGACAAAATTGCAAAATTCGCGGCAACTCTCGCTTCATTAGTTATACGACACATTGTATTAATTGAATTGCGGCATTATATTCACCGCCGCCCGTAATGCAACACAGTTCGGACCACCACGAGATTCAGGGTCGTAATATCGGTATTCATAATTCACAACGATACAGTGAACTCGCATTCGCGCTCGCGAGTGGAGAACGGCAAAGTGGTGTGCCGTTGTGAAACGTTTCTTCGGCTTTTTTCAAAAGCCGGACGTGGCTGTGCGCGTTAATGGGACACGCGCGTGCATTCACGCGGAAATTATGGAAATCAACGGTGACGATTTGCGGGGCGAGGCTCGACGGACGAGCAGAAACGGCGAGACGGGCGGAAGGAAGGGGTTGGAAGGTAGGAGTTCACCAGAGATTTAGGATGGAACGTGGGAATGGCCATCTTTCCTTCGCGTCGGTACTGTTTTTCCATTTGCATTTTAGAACATTGGCGGACTTTTCGTAAAGCCTTAAACTTGTCGGAAAGGGAAGAGAGAAAAGTTTGCCGGCATATTTTATGGCGGATTCGAATGTAAAGTATTTCAAAAATAAATTTAGAATGCATTTTTAAATTTATAAACGCACGCTGGTGCATCAATAATTCTTAAAACTTTTACAGTAAATTGTCACTCTAAAGAGTGAAATCTCACTTTTAAAAATTGAAAGTTAAGCCATTCTTTTTCAAGACTGGTTCAATTTTCACACTCTTTAGAATGATATTCCACTTCAAAGAATTTAAAGAGTATAAGCTGGACAGTTGATACATTTTAGTATTTGAATGTCTTCTCTGATCTATTGCTTTGATCCGAAGCTATAAAATCTAAGTAGATAACTGCTTTTCACCCGTCTGTTTGTAATAAAGCACAATGAGCGTGTCGCAAAGCCGTAAACACAATCATGTCGGTGATATGACCCACTTCCGGTTGAGGAAGAGATACAAATCGTACACGAGTCGACGGACTTTACGGTTACGAGTTAATCGCAAAGACTTTATTTAGGGGTCAAAGTGTTTAGTTTTACAATTTATTAAAATTGTATATAATATAACTTTTCTTTAAATCACAATTTATATACATAGTTTTGGCATCGTTTACAGGTTTTTTCTTCTATTTAAATTTTAAATATTTATCCAAATAAATTAAATAAAAATTATATCTGAGAAAAGATGACTAATATAAAACTGATTAACTCTAGTCAGAATTCGCAACTCTAATCAGTATTCAATAGACGCGAACATTTTCTTCAACTAGGTTGTGAAAAATTGTTTATAATAAATGTTTTTCATAACCTTACATAATTTTAAGTTATCTTATTTCTCGAATTTTAACTTCCAAAATGATGTTTAATTCGTTAACTTTAAACAAAAATACATTAATTTAAAGTATACTAATCCGTGAATACCAGTTAAGGAAATTTCGGAGCGAATATCGATTAAGATTAATTATTGTTGCAAATATAATATTCCGAATGTTTAATTCCATTTTTCCTAAAATAATACTTGTTACTAGCTTTTTTATAATGAAATCATATACTGTTTTCTTTGATAATATCAACTATTATGTTATACGTTCCTCTTCATACATATTTCGAAATCAGTTAGTAAAAATAAGTATCGCAAATAATATCGAATTTTGTGTGGTCTTTTCAAATTTTTAATACCTTAACCAGCGAAACCAAGAAATACGACCTAAAAATAAAATACGATTAAAAGCTACGACCGGCATCAAAATATAATCAGGGTGCTCCACAATACTGGAAAAACGTGCCGAATCGCACGATGGCGCGAACGAGATTCCAGACGTGGAAGCTGACCACGCAGAAACGCGACTCTCGAGTCTCGTGCACTTTATCTCGTTTATCGAAAAGTAGCTGAATTTTCTGAACGAGACGCGAGATACGTGCCAAGTATTATACACCAAAGAGACCCCGGATCCGTTTTGCCGGTCTTCTTCGATATATCAGCGTCGAATAGAAAATTACTAGATAGAAAAAAAACAAGTCGGAAATATACTTGTCGTTAATATATGTCAGCCTTCAAAGCGTTTCCATTGCCTTTATTTTCCGAACAAAAAAGTCTCAGGATGCAAGTTATTTTAGAGATTTGCGTTTTAGACCTTCAAATGAAAGCGATAACTCTTTTAACAATAAGTAGCATGACTGAGAATTCTGGTGCTTTTTCGCTTCTCAACGTCGCATAGAAGGTAACTTTCTTTCTTTCAGGCTTTTTCAGCTCGATCAGAAAAGAAAATAATGATCATAAGGACAAATGTACTTCGTGGAACTATAACGGTCAACTAAAAGATTCCCTTTCAATGTGTGCGATCGGTCATAAAACGAAGAGCGATCTCCAATTGGATGAAAATTATTTGCCGAGACGACCAGGCGAATTCTTAAATTTTTTTTTTTTTTTCGATGAATATCTCAATTTGTACGAGGCGAAAGTATACCTCTACATTCATTTAACATAACGCTATAAAATCCAACGTGACGTCTATAAATCTCATGTTTAATCACCGAAACATTTAGAATTAAAAATAACATGACTATAATTTCTTGTAAAAGAATTGCGAGAACAACAATATCGTTTTTTAATATGATGGTTCACAAAAATCAATCCAAAAAGATAAATTTTCAGAAAACAAAAAACTTATAAAGAAAAATTACAATAAATTTACAAAAAAACTTTCTTATCTTCAAACAATTCAAACTATTCATGTATAAGTATAATAATTTTTGAAAATGAACTTATTTGGTTCTTATATTCTCTAGAAAAACCTTTCAGTTTCTTTTCTCTATTCTTCCAATGTAAATAACGATATCGGTCCTTCTAGCATCGCGGTATCGACATTCGTTTCTACATCACGTAGGTCCGGTTCGCATATCAAAACGCAACATCGTAGACGGTTTAATTTCGAGTCCACCTTGAGATCGGCACTGCCGCCGGACACCCCTCGGCTTTCAATAATCGTTTTTACCCGGACTCGTTAAGGTCGCCCGGCAGAAAGGCTGGTCCTGGCATTTTTTTTCCGGCAGCAACAACGAGAACGAAGAAAATTCACGGCGACGGTCAGAGTGAGAAAGCGAGAAGCGTGCGATCGGTATTTACTTTCGTGCTACGCAACGAGGAGGAATTATCGCGAGGAATTCAGGAGTGCCATGGTCAAGGTAAGAGGGTCAGCGAGGTGTGCGGAAAAAAAAAACGGGAAGCCGCGATGCGCCATCGTGATCGATGCGATTCCCAACACCGGCTTCGAACGTTGCGCGGATTTCGAATGCGACTTATATGCGGCGTGAATACTCCGATAATCCGTGAGCTACACCTTGGCAAACAAGTACCGATGGATTTAGTAACAGATTGAAACACGTAAAAAAGAAGGAATCTGGCAATATATAGCTACTAAATATTAAATGAAATAATTTCAATCAAATATTCAGTTGATATAATCAAAAATAATTTTACTTTTCTTAATATTTAGTAACTGTATTACCAAACATAATAATATAATTAACCGTTTGTAAATTAAAAAATATTTTTTATTATTTACATTTGTAAATTAAAAAATATTTGTTATTATATATTAAAATTTTTATTAATATAATAATTATTTGTTTTACATAATATTAAATTTTATTAATATAAATAGCATTAATTTATTATTATGTTATTTATTTATATAATTTACTATTAAAAATATTAAATACTAGTAAATAATATTAGTAAATAATTTATATTGTTAAGTAAACAAATATTTATTATTGATAAATATTTATATTTTAACAAATAATAACAAATATTATTTTTTTTAATTTATAAGTGTAAATTTTCATATATGATAGTGATATCTCATATTGTTACATTAATAATAAATAATATTAATAATATTAATAATTAAAAATTAATAATATTTATTATAAGAAAGTCCATTATACTATAAAAAATATAAGAAACATTAGAAGCATTAAAAATAAGAGAAGCAAAATATACATATATCTCAGTGTTAAAGAAGATGTTTGAAAAAAAGAAAGATGTAACGCGAGCATATTAAAGTTCGCCGGCTGAGTCAACTAGCTGATGTATCGCCTAATCAAGCAAAAGCTTTTAGACGAGAATCGAGACTGAATACAATTTCTAGCACGATCGTTTATTTATATCAAAATTGTGGGCACGATACATTTATCAGGTATGATATATTTGTACATAAATTTATTCACGATTGGCGCAATGTATTTTATGCTGGATTTATTGCTTGAAAAATGTTCTCTTATAATATTTCGAGTAAGATGAACGATACTTTTAAATGCTCTTAGTGAGAGATACAAAAGAAGACTTCTTACATATCAATTTTTACATACGTTTATATTGTGTTTATGTTGCGACTATTTTCAAGAAACAAAATTATCGTTTCTCAGATTTAAAAATAGAAAAATAATTATAGTGAGTGTAAAAAATATTTGCACACACAGGGGAAATATCTTTTTTTAAATCTTATTTTTAAAAAGTAGGCATCAATTAGCAATTTATTAACAAAAAATATATAAAATAGATTATATATTTCTGAAAATTATTTCACCTCTAAAATTGTATAATAATAAAAATATATTATCTTAAAAATAACTGAAACTAAAATTTGTATTATTTGGACGCAAAAAGTACTTGTGCAGTTCAAAAATCTTTTGAGATCACGAATATAATTATTTTCACAAAATTCTTTTGTTTATATTAGGAAATGTACCCATTGTTAATAAATTATAACTAATTAATGTTTATTTTCTACAAATAAGATATTTCTTTATAAAAATCTCCCTTGTACAAATACTTTCTGCATTTATTGTATTTAGATATGATACACAAGATTAATTTTTATCAACTTAACATTACAACTTATGTCGTACTTTGGATCACTTGCGTGGAAAATCAATTAAATGTACTTCAAAGGAGGATTAATATTATTTGCATTGTACTTGCATTGCATTGATTAGATTATTATTTATGTAATGTACGTGCGCGTATATTTTCCTGTCGCAATTTATCCCAATTCAATCTCCAGCGTGCGCCGTAAGCGCGCCTCGTAATCGCTCGCTCCGGATTTATTGCGTTCGTCGAACATCTGCTCCCTAAGCACCGTCGTGGATCCGTTATAAATCAGAAACTTTTGCGCAACGTTTGATAACGATGAGTGCCAATTTAATCGGGAGCCAAGGACGAGGCTGCAAAGTAATGCGTATTTCATTTACACTCAATGTCGACCTAAATTTTGTCTCGAATCTGCAGTTCAATTAGATGATCTTGACATTATCGTCCCATATAAACTCATCGAATTAAACATCGCTGATTGATCAAAGTTTTATCGACAAGTAAAAGATGTTATAAGGTAATTCGTGTGGAAATAAGGGACCAACTAAGACAAGCGTTCGTATTGCGATTTACAGTTTCCGAAGGCAGCTTCCGTTTAATCTCAACGCTGACGTGCGATATCTTCCACCTTACAATCAATCTCGACTACCATAAATATTATTCTCAGATCTGCGCGGAATGAGCTTCTTCTTCGGTAACCTTCTCGCAAGATGTCGAGTTATGCGCCCAACTGTCTGGAAAGCTTTTGGACGAAGTCCAAGATACACGGCGTTAAAAGAAGCTTTCGGTTTCTACGTTTTGCTTCGTTCTCTCTTTCGGATAAAAGCATGCGTAACGATCGAGGATCGAGTTTGCGAGCTTTTTCTACGACCTACAAAGCTGCCAAACATTCGCTTCTTTAAGCGACGGATATTTTGCATTCGCCGGATAGAAAATTTTGAAAAAATAGGTACGGCAAGTGATGTTTAGAAATTTAAAAAAAATTGGCAAGAATTCTTATATATTATTCCTAAATATTTAAATAATATTCTGAAAGAAAGAAAGAAGGCCAAGACGAATAATCAAAAGATGTTAAATAAAAATAAATTTTATTTTAAAACGTAATGGAATTAATGATTTCGACTCACCGAGTTTTCTTCAGTCAAAATAAAATAAATTACGATATACAATATATAGATATACAAAATGAAAATTAAACGAAAATTAAAATGTACAGAAAGGATGATAATGAATAAAAATAAAAAACATTGTAATATTCTCAAATAATATTCTTTGTGTATGAAATATTATATGGCAGCAGTATTATTTTAATTGAATAGCTTACATGCAAAAGTAACTACATTAAAAAATATATAATTAGATCTATAACATATTCCTGGTTAAAAAAGTTAAATTCTCAAATCCCTACTATTGTAAATGTAGTTATATCCATTAGTCATATTTAATAAAAACATTTCGTTTTAAATCAGCTAAAATCCTTTTTTGTATGGCAGCTGCCATACACGTTTTATTAACTAAAACAATGAATCTTTTTTCTTAATTAAAAAAATTTTATTAATAGCTCAAATAAGAAAAGTTATACAAATGTTTTCGCTGTCATAAAAAAAAACATTTTACGTGGAGATAATTTTTGTTAATAGATTATTCAATTAAACATTAAGCTATAAATTTATATTATTTATATAACTCTCTCTCTTTCTGTGGAATAATAATATAATATTATTATGTCCAACGGAAAGTGTAAATTCAATAAACAGCAAATCATGAACCGCAAACGTAACAAGTATTTGAGCTTCCATATGGGAGTAAAGCCCTTGGCCGTTATATTCTTGGAGCTTTCAAGAAGAGTCGTTCAGAATGGTCGGTAGTGTTCGCAAAGTGAACTCAGTCTGTATGGCTGAGGATTACCCTATAACCGAAGAGAGATAAAAATTTTGACGGAGCCGTCAAACTGATGGCAAATGCTTTTTTCCGTTAAAAGCGCGATAGACGCGAACATAACGAGCGATGACAGCAGAAATTTCGACGAAATTTCTTGCAGCTTGAAGTAGACGTGCAATATGCTTCGGTTTACAGCGATAACGGATCTCGGAATGGCGAATCGCGCGCGTTCTAAATTAAAAACTCATTTACCAACATTTTATGTCTTCCTCAGAAAGCTACAATTACTTTTACGTCCACTGTACTTTCTTCGAAGGAGCGAACGGGAAAGGAAAGGCGAGTTTCTAACTATAATTCACTTCGCGGCATAATATTCACATTCGCGGTGACTATATTTAAGACTTCCAACGAAAGCATCGTAGTCGTGAACGGAAGTTTAAGTAAACTGTGCGCAAATCGCGTCTACGTAGGTGCAAGCATTCATCGTGGTTATTTCAAATAATCACAAGAGAGCCACAGTTTGATCTTTCTCGATTGCGATTTATCGCCGCTCGTCATCCCGGAAGCACGCGCGCACGGCTGGCCGTCATTGTTTGCGCAAATTCTTGCGGGCGCGAGAAAACACAGAAAGAGCGAGGGAGAAAGAGCGGCTGTTACGCAATCGCGATATTATGTACCGCAATTATAACAGTCCGACGCAGGAATTTGAAACACAACACGACATAACGCGACGTTCGCTGTGAGGAAGTGCGATATATGCGCATCATCGTACGTACTTTGCGCGCTTCGCTCTCTGACCTCGCAGTTTGAAATTACGAAGTAATAAAAACGATGTAACAACTGAGAGCGCGAGGAAAGCGCGAATATTCCCATCATGTGTGTGTAAAAGGAAAGATTGCATTTTTATTGACTTCTCTCTCCCTTTGTTTCTATTTTCTTATATAATTTAATAATAATAGTCTTTAGAGACAGGGAAAGTTTTTTTTTAGAGAGAGAGAGAGATAATTTTTTTTATAAATTGGATTTTTATGTCTAAAATCAATGTGTATATGTGTGTTAAAAGTATAATGTTTAATTTATTTAAAATTAATTTTTATTGATTTCTCTCTCTCTCTCTCTCTCTGCTTTTATTGTTTTCTAAATCTTAATAATAATATCCAGACAATTTATATACATTAGAATTTCCTTAATAAACTGAATTTTTATACCAAAAATCAACGTTAAAAGCATATTTTTTATTTATTTAAACTTGCATTTTTATAAAGTTTTCGTTCTCTTTATTTTTATTTTCTTATATAATTTTTATAATAATAATCTCCAGATAATTTATATATATAAATTAAAATTTCCTTAAAAAGCTGGACTTTTATGCTGAAAATCAATGATAAAGTATAATTTTTAATTAATTCAAACTCGCACTCGTATTCTAAAATTCCATGTCACCATCAATTTCTAAAATGCGTTCCATGAAAAGCGAGTCTCATGCACACGATCGATCAGAGATAATTCAATTAGACGAGCTATCAGTCTTGCCGATCGTATCTGGTCTTCCGACTAACTGGTTTAGATGACGAATTGACCCGATTGTTAACCCCTCAGTCTTACGAGAGAGCTTGGCTCTTCTGTTGCAATTCGCGCAATAGCCTTTGACCTAATACGAAAGTTTAGTGCGATTTGCATTTTCTTCGAAATGCAAATTGAGTGTGGTCCATACCGATCATACCAACACGGTCGTTACTGAAATATTAAAATGATTTGTCGCCAACAAGGTCAGTCTAATCGCACTATCAACTGAACCATTAAATGGCACTTCTAAATCTGCATAAAACTTGAATCTCATTATTTCCGAGAACATTTTACTCCTCGACGTAATCCGGTTCATTTTATTACGCGCGATAGATATCGTCGAGATTTGTGAGAACTCATGGCAACGGTAGAACGATTTCACAAGAGAAGTTTCTCGAGGGGGAAGAAATGGTATTGCGGTTTCCTGGACGACCTTAAGACCGATTTTAGAATACCCTTTGGGGAGACTCATCGAGCGTGGCGAGGCGTCGCTTTTCTTCGACGTTCACCGACGCGATTTATGCCGAAGCCCCCCCAAGGTCACGAAAAAGTTTCGTGCTCCTTCATCCGAAGGTTGCCTTTTCGCTCCCCGCTTCGTGAAAGAATCTTTCTCCTCTAATCGCTTATCCCTCTGAAATTCTCGTTATACGAGAAAATTTGAGAACGACAATTGCTGCGCTCGTATTTCAATAAATATTACTTAAAAATATATATAATATCAAATATTATTCTCCAGAGCTGACAACAAAATCTGTAATACAGACACTGGACCTGTGATACTCATTTAATATGTTTATTAAAAAATACTAATTAATTTCAAGGAATCAAAATAATGATATTAAAAAATATAAATATTAAGTTTATTTTAATAATATTTTATTAATATTTTATGTTATTTTAATAATATTTTGATAAGACTAATCCAAATTTACAGATGTAAAGAAAATTGAATTTTTTAACATTTCTGTAACATTTAACAATTGCTACAACGAGAGAGAGAGAGATAAATACAAGAATTCAGAACTAGTATTAAATTTAAATATAATAACGTATTTTTATTTGAATATCACAGAAAGAGAAAGCTGGATTATTTTCATTCATCAGAATTTTGTTATCTTAATAGTCACTGCATAGGAAGTCCAATAGACTCACTGTCAGACGGATATAAGTAGATCCAATAGATCCACGTCAGCTTCTGAAGATTAAAAGTAGAGGGGCTTGATGAGAGTTCAAAATTAAAGAACTATGAATTTAATAAAACAATTCACTTCGATAAATTTATAGAACACTTGATTCTAGAAAATTTTTATGATCAACTCTTTTCGATCAGCCGGGCTTCACTTCTGATTTGGTGAATCATTTCGTAGGGTATCTCGAGAGAAGTTCAAGGGCGATGATCTCACGTGGAATCGATATATGAAACATCGATTTATCCGCTCGGATTGACGGACTTACTTTTTGGTTCCGTCGTGAGATCACGTGAGGACACGAATCGAAGCTCGTCGCGCGGGTTGTGAAACAGTGTCAGTGACCGACAGCCTAAGGCCACCAGACCGCCTTGCACAGAGAGCATCGTTTCAAAATGATTTAAGTATCGTTCACACTGGAAAAAAAAGCGACGAGTCCCCGAACCGACGATGTTTAGGCTCGTTTCGACGCCGCGCTTGAACTATGTGCTGTCAAAAAATACCGTCGCGATGTCTGAAACTCTTCTTGCTTTTACTTCGGCTCGTGTCTTATCGATTCATCCCGTGTCGTTCTCTGCGCGCTATATCGATTGCATAAACATAGGTGTCTTATGTATCACCTTCGCGTGAACAGAATGCTTGACTCCTTTTTTCTTTCGTCTCACGTCCTGCAAAAAATAATTTTCTTATCTCCGATTGTAACCACGTTGATAGACCCGTATAGGCCATTTGCGAGCTACATGCAAATTCGAGGACGTGTCAACGTGATAATAAAAGGGAGAGAAGATGAGGGACATTTAGCTACCGTTCGAGGCTCATTCCACGCATAAATAATCAAAGCTGAATCGAAGCTTTCTCGTGTCTGATTGTCTCGAATCGCGCGCTTAGCCTGGAGCGGAATAGAATCGACCCGATTAGAATGGCCATCGCGGCCGCAGTTGCGGACGATCCGTTACAATCCGTGTAACACGAGACGCGGGTGATCTCGCGATCGACCGCGTCGATCTCGTTACCAATACGGAGCCCGAGATTCGTCCGCCAGCGGCGGTCGCTGGCCCTGAGAAAGCCTCATCCCTCTCGCGATCATCATCTTCAATGTGGGTTCGGCACTGACTCACACACGCCGGCCTGGCCCACTTACGCGATATCGCGATACATGCGCAAGGTAAATGATCCCAATGACTGAACTATTGAGAAGGTAGTAAACAATCCTATATTATTATTGATTAATAATTAGCGGCATTACAAAAGGAACATTAGTAACGACATGAAAGTTTGTTTTATCGAAAAATACTAACATATTGGAACAAAGTTTGTAGCGCTACTTCATTTGTATCATAAAGGTCTACATGTTTTTAAAAAAAAATTTGACAATTTTTTATATCAATTGATAAACAAAGTTTGAGCCTTAAAATCATACTCAAGATGATAAGAATTTGAAATATGACACTTGAAATGAATAATTCTTTTGCAATAATTTGCAATGAAATTATATACTTTTATTACTGATTTTGATAGAAAATATTTAACTTCTTCTGTTTACTTTGCCATTTTCTTGCTGTTATTGACAAATATAATACATTGATTTTTCAATCGCTGAGCACGTTTATTTCTTAGGAGATTTACCTTATCTGACATTGCCAACGATCGCGCGCTTTTCTACAGTCGCGTGCTAAACTTGATGAAACTCGATCTTGTAGCCTAATCTCATTTTCTAAAGGGGGAGGATCTCTGTGTGCAGTTAGCGTTCAGCTGGTTCGCTGAGCTGTCGCTTCAACAGCAGACAGTTTAACGGATTTCCCGCGAGTAATCTTACTAACAGTAGGCAACTCTCTAGTCGAATGCGGAGACTTGCAGAATCAGTTCTGAATAGACGCATTTTCTACCTCTGCATCATCACTTCGCGAAGGAAGTTACTCGGCCGCTTCCTGCCGGCCGCGTCGAGTCGAGCACGAAGACAAAAGGAAGACGGCCGCTCTACCGGGCGAATGAGCGACAACGTCATCCGTTTCGCGAGAACTCTCCCGGCCGTACCCGTGGGAACCGTTACACGCGGGAAACCGCGATGTAAACGACAGAAAATAGTTCTCCCGTTAATCACTGCGCCAGATGGTGTGCGTGCAATGCGCGCACGCCCCTATAATTAAGCCACGTCTAATTGATTTTGCCTCGATACATCGAATATGGAATGAAAATGTGTGACGGATGACTCGCACGAGTGGGACGACCAAGTCGTCCGTGTAAACGCGCCGGTGAATTACGTCGGTGCTTGGCCGAGCGTAAACTTCGCCCGGACTCCCTGATCGCAACAAGAAGGGTTTCATCGTGGTAACTCATCGTCTCGCTGTAAATTTGACCAACACGCTTGGAAAAAAATCAACATCGACGATATTTTTTATTAATAGCCATAATCTTTATGTAATGGATCTCAAAACGAAGAAAGCTAATAAGTATAATTATGTCATCGTTGTTACAAGATAGATTAAAAGAAACCAAAGTGAAAAAAGTAATCTAGACTTTCACAAAATTAAATTTAAATATAAAAATGGAAAAAATTAATACAAGTTATTGCAGTAATTAGTGCGCAAATTTCCTTAAATAAATATAATTCTTAATGAATAATTATTCTATTTTTCATAATAGCAAAATCGACATTGCATGTGTTTCTTATTTATATTTCATTAAATAAATATAATTTTTAATAAATAATTATTTATTAAGAATTATATTTATTTAATGAAATTTGTGCACCAATTATTGCGCCGACTCTATCAGCCCTTTTCACTTTTATATTTAAAAGAGAACCAAAATAAAGATGTGAAATAAAGATTTGATTCTAAGATACTTATTTCACATCAATTCATTTTATGGGGGATTAGAGCAAATTCTTAACATCTTATAAGTATATCTATCTCCAACTTCCCTCCGTCTTTTTCTCGACAATCTTGTTTTCTCCTTCTTCGATTTCTTCTTTCGCTATGTCGCTTCGTCATCGCGGCATTAAACGGACCTGACTGTAGTGCTTCGCTCGTCCTTTGTACACACATCGTGCAAAGGTCCCCTTGAACGTTCGAACGTGTCCCATGACAATGGTGAGTCCGTGTCGGAGGCACGCTCGAGATCCCTTACAGCTAATTCCGAGAATCTCGCGGTCCCGCGGACATATCCGCTCCAAAAGAAGGTTCGACTGGAGCTACCTCCGGGCTGAGTCATAATTCAACGCTCACGACAGGTATTCCTCGCCGTTTAAATACCCGGTCGCGCCGTATAATTGCCCGCGCCAAGTCTTATGATTACTTTAATAGCGAACCTCCCGGGTGCTGTCGGTCAATGAAAAGGAAGACGCTTTCCTGCGCTGCCGACTTCATTGATTATTTCCTCCGGGAGATAACGAAAGAGATACGCCTTTCAACAGAAGGAAATTCGCACGTGATGTCGATATTCTTTCTAATTAGTAATTACATTGAAGCGATTCATTGCATTTATTCAAATTACACTCAGATCTAATTAATGAAAAGGAAAAAAGTCAGATTTATATGCAACAGTAACAACTGCTCTTGCTTACATTTACATAAATGATTGACATTTTTTTATATCATTAGAATCCCGCCATTTAAAATAATCATTGAGTTTTATCGCTTTAATCTTACATTTATTACTTCTTTCCTTTAACTGGTGAGAATAGATAATACGATTCGAAAGACCTGTCATAATAACTTTTTAATCCTCCGGACAGTGAGTCTATTGTGGACCTACTCAATTATAAATTTCTTTGTCAAAAATATCTAACGATTCAATTTTCTTTACATTGCCTCTACAAATTTAGATTATTAAAATATACTCAGTATTCATATTCTTTTTTATATAAGTTATGTTTTATTCTTTTAATGTAAGTTTATGTCATTTTGGTTCCTTGAAATTAATTAGTCTTTTAATTGGTCTATTGTGTATCCACTCAATTATAAATTTCTTTGTCAAAAATGTCAAATAATTCAATTTTCTTTATATCATGTTTGCAAATTTGGATTATTCTTAAAATATACTTACAATTAGTATATTTTTTCATATACAATGTGTGTGTGTGTGTGTGTGTGTGTGTGTATGTGTGTGTCATATTGATTCCTCGAAATTAATTAATGTTTTTTAATTAACATAAACTAAATGGATCTTACAGACCCTATCAGTAACTGTGTTACTGATTTTGGCGTAGTAACCCAGAGGGTTAATATAATCGTGTTTCGATTTCCATTAAAGAAACTCGATATATATTTGAATATCGGAAAGTATCACAAGTAGCGATATAAAAGAGGCCTTTTGTGGTGATGTACAATTCGAAACTGTTCCAAGGTGATAGGAAGGCGATAGGTGCACGCATTGAATGCCTTATGAAGCATGGGCGGAACAAGCGGACATCCTGGCGTTACGTAACGCCATTCTCTTTCCCCATCCGTAATTAATACCGTCTGCTGTATTAACCTACCAACCTCCGCACCAAACGGCGATGCTCCTTTCTCCCGATTACGTCAACGAGTTTGCTGGCGAACCGCGACAATCCGGGTGATTCCTGAATGGGATCAGCCGCGAGCCAAATTCGCCGGCAAAAATCGAGACACTGCCCACGCGTTAGTTGCTACACAAAACGGTAGTACGGTGAGAGCCTTGAACCTGAAACCGCTCGCAAACGTGGCGTGGGATGAAAGCACGAAAGCGAGATGCTAGCGATACTTCCTATCGGTCGCGTTAGAATGATCGCTGATTCTCACGACGAAACGAAATTTTGCATCGCGTCATCAGACCATCTCTCTTTTACATCGAATTATGCGAATAATTATTTAAGCTAAATACCCATTCATCTCGCTTTAATCTTAGCTTAACAATATTAAGTACAATCTATACACTGAGAAAAATGGTTGGGTTATAGCAACAAGAAGTACAAACAAAATGCATTCTGATCATAAGTACCAACCATTTCTGGTTATCATGGTAGAATTTCTAATCATGTCAACTAGAACGTTTGGTAAATTTAAAGATGTATCCAGTTTAGTTTCTCTCTGCAAATGTGACTGAAACTGGAAATTTATATTTTCTGTATAAAATGAATGTTATATACATATGAAACAGTTCCATAAAGTCAATATTTATATTTAATAATTTTATAGTTTAAATGAAAATTTTTTCATTTTGTCTTAATTATTTTTTTTAAATAATGTTTATTTCTTATTGTATATAGAAAATTTCTTGATAATTTTTTCAAAAAAATACGTGTTATACGTTTTAATTATAAATATCTGATTTGTACCTGATTAATTCTATCAGAATAGATTTCCAATTTATGCAATCAGATTTTTTTGTATACAAAAAGACGTTGGCTTTGAACCATATGATTTCTAATAAAGTCTACAAAATTTTGCTTTAAACAAATGAAGTTTTCTAAACTGATATAGTGATTTCCGTAATACTGGCATTATTTCCGGCTACCAGAAAACCAGCACGCCGTGTAACGATCTGTCGACACGGTGTAGGAATTAGCGGAGATGCCATAATTGCGCCCACAAAGTGGCTGCAATGGATGGGGGGAACCTCCTTCGTAGCCCTTTCCAAGCATACAAAACAAATTCTTGTTAAATAGCCTCCATGAATTGTACTCCGCATAACGGTATAAGTCGCTATATAAATCACGCACAAATGTTATGCATTGTAAGTTAGCGTTTCGGTTTTATCGGTATTAATCTCTTTAATTGTTTCAATGCACATACAGCTATTTTCCCAAGCGCAATACGTCTGTAAACAACAAATTATGATTTCCATAAATATCTTAATTTCCAGAGATATTACGAATTAAATGTGAGTAAACAAAAAACCTGTTATTTATGAATTAAATAAAATATATCTCCAAAATATAACGTATAATGATATTTAATGTTGATATGAAAATATGACACGCATCAGTTATTACATTCATTCACACATAATTATATCTGATAAAATTTAAATCAAAAGTAAAAATTGTGCGTATATATCGCGCTGTGTACAACGCAATTGCGTTACGCAGTGTTGCAAGTGCAAAGAATTTTATTTTTCGAAAACATTGGTCGCTCGAGGTAGTCGATTCAGCGCTTAAATCGGTCGACGAACATCGTTGTAACGATGTTAACATCATCTCCTCGCATAACATAACATCGCGTACTCGCATACACGCGACGATGTACCGCAACGTCAAGCCATTCTCGCCACTTCCTGGCTCGTTGCTGGACGTTTCTTTCCACGCGGGAAAACATCATGAACGCGCGTGTCATCGTCTCTTGCATTTCGCTCCGAGAGCGTGAACGTTCTCACGTTGATGAGGAAACGCATCGGCCACGCGCGACAGTCTTCTGCAGCCTCGAAGTTGCAACTTTTAGATACTTCGAAGTATTATAACCAAAAATATTGATTTCGCGGAAGTATCTAAAAATTTAGGTAGATACAAATCTGAAAATAACTTTGTTGGACTATCAAAATAATTATATAAAAAACTCAAACATAATAAGCAACGCTGCAAAAAATTTTGATGATTCCAACAGAATTATTTTTAGATATTTCAGCAAATTATTTTTTCCATATAATTTTCGATTAAGAGACTTGCAAACAATGGAAAAAGAAGCAATGCGCGCAAAACTTTTAATTCAAACCTTTTATCTAAATTTTATAAACATAAAATTTAAAAAATAATTCATTTATACAGAATAAAAAAGTATTGACTGTTTTAGATTATTAGGCGGAATGTTACGCCAAATATAATTTTTGCGAAATGTATACAGTTGACAAATATATTAGATATAAGATTCCGCCCGATGCCTAAAAAGATTAATATTTATTTAGTTATTAAAATAAATTAGGTATTTTATTTATTAAAATAAATTTGCTATTTATTTATTGAAATAAATTTGCATGTCTATTGTAAGTAAATATTAAAAAATAATTCAAATAGTGAAAATGAGTGATAATTCTTAAAACGTCTCTTATCAAATATCTTTTCAGCGTAGACAATAAAAACAAATTTTAAATTCCATAAATATCTACCTTATAAGATTTCAACGATAAGACAAATCGTGATATTCTTTTTATAAAATCATAATATTTCTCTTATTTTTCTATGTAATTCAGTGGCGTGTCACTGACCTCTTCGTGATTAAATGTATTTTTAATCCATTTCACCAATCGGGATGCTGCTGCTGTCGCGCTTCGGTGGACGTTAGCGAACGATTTACATAGGCGAGTGTTTTGGAGCCATCACGTACGCCATCGAGTAGTTAATACCTATTTTCGTTTGGTCCGTACACGTTCCACAGAATTTTATTTGGCGGCAGCGGACCGTAACGAAATCCCTCGGCACTGCGAGCTGGCTAAAATCCCGTTCCGGGGGCCGCGATTGGCGGGAGCTTGAT
The DNA here is from genome assembly GCF_001594055.1 of Mycetomoellerius zeteki. Taxonomy (NCBI): domain Eukaryota; kingdom Metazoa; phylum Arthropoda; class Insecta; order Hymenoptera; family Formicidae; genus Mycetomoellerius; species Mycetomoellerius zeteki. Next base: position 1,696,448 of record NW_017256778.1, on the reverse strand, counting down.
TGAATTGGCGGTCAGTGGCGGGCATTAGGTCCAGCTTGCAAAGGATTGAATTTCTGTCACAATTATCGACCCGGTCCCTCTTATCCGCACACCTACATACGAAATCCGGGACCCGCCACGAAAATTCCGTGGCAATCGTCTAAACGCAGCTGCTGCCTTTAATGCGAACGACAATGAAGGAGGGTAAATCCGAATCTAAATGTTCCCGAACGATATTCGGGTAAACAGTATGCACTTCCAAGTGGAATTGCTCTTACAAAGATTCGCTGCCATTCGAATATACTTTCTGTTTAGAATAGGAACTATATAAGCTGTGAATGTTAGCTTTAAATAATTTAGAGACAACTAAAGTTAAACTCCATGACGAAGTAATATCGAGAATGAAGTAAAATAAAAGTCAGAGATGGATGTAAATATTTTCAGTTATATAATAACAACAATATTGGGTCGATTTTGTTAGTTCTCTCGAAAGGTCAATAATTTTCATCTTGGAAGATCAAGAACTTTCTGTATACTTAACAGTGTCTTGCGCCATGATGCTGCGCTTATTTTAGCGCCGAGACACTACCGTGTCTCCAGATATATGTATTATTGTAAAAAATATCCATCTACAATATTTTTTTCCGCTCTCTAAATTCTTTGGAATGGAATCTTACTCTAAAGAGTAAAATCTCACTCTTGAAGATTGAAAATTCTGCTTTTTCAAGAGTGACAGAATTTTTACTTTTTAGAGTGAGATTCGCACTCCAAAGAATTTAGAGTGAATCACTTATTAAATATAATAATTTGAGCCATTACAGTCTACCAAGAAGAAGCCTAATATTGGGATTTCTGTATCTGGACCGGACGAACATTTCTTCGCATTAACATCGATCTATTGACTCATTGGAAAGCACCGAGAGAAGAGTGTCACGGCCGACCCGAATTGACGGCACGTATACTTTCGTCGCTAAGTCCGAAAACGTGAGATGAATCTGCGGATTAAGCGACATTGAGTCCGATATTGCGAGCGACTTTTCATAGAAAGTGTTGGGCGATCGTGTGCCATAAAATATACAATTATACCAGTTTGGAGATTTATTACACACGTGAGCAAAAATAATCTTATATCAAACATTTTAAAAACTTCATGTCGTTCCCTTACTTCGAAAGTCATAACTAAAAAAAGTTTTAGTTTTTTAGAAAAGGGGAAAAATTATTTTTTAATTTAACAGGAAATTATATTGATTAATCAAATAATATCGGCAAAAAGAAACTCTTAGAAATATAATCAAATATCATTTTAGTTTCACAACTAAAAAAAAACACTCTTTTTGATGTGTGGCGATTTTGATATTCTAGAAAATTATAACAAATCCAAAATAATTCATCAAAAATGACATAATTCAAAATATCATCAACAGTTTATATTTACCTTGATCAGCTAAAATGACTAAATTCAAAATAAAACAATGTCTTCTTTAAACTTCAATCACCAAACCTGTCTTAACTTTAAACGTTCTTTGTAGAAGTGAAAAGGAGACTCTTCATCCTCCTTTTACAAAAACGACTCAAATGTGTCATTCTTGTAAAAATTATGATCTCTTTGAAAACCTTAAGAACGAGTGCTATTTGGCTTTTTTTATAAGACTTTTTTTATAAGAAGTTAAGTTATTTTACTTTTAATGATTGATAGAATAATCTTTATCTAACTCTTTCATAATAATAACCTTGGTAATAACTAAAAAATTACATTTTTTTAGTTGTGTCAGTTATGTTTTGAAATAAAGGAATAAAAGTGTTAAATATGTATTAAATTCTCGAATTAGGATCGCTTTTTTTGATGGGATGTAGACTTGCATTAAAAATCGATCGTGTTACTTTTTATTCGTTTATCCTATCATCTTCCCTGTATATTACGATTTCGATATGATATACTTATAAGCTCCTTAGCTTTGCCAAGTTCAGGGATAATTGCATCGCGATGTCGCGTGCCTCGTGATACTCATCTGATAGATCGGATCGCGCGATAAATGAGGTAATTATTCGCCGGTATACTAGTTAATTACTGCAATGTATGTTAACTAGTGATGACGCGACGATGCACTTGAATTTTTACGATCAGCGCGATGTTATCCACGCTTTTATTTTTCGTGTACACGCAATCGAGAGCAAAGTAGATACGTTAATAAAGAATCGTTCCGATGTTATAAAACAGGATCAACGATCATGAACAGTGCTCATAATATTATTGCAAAGCGTGCACCTGCGAAAGAAAAACGCTGCTCTTTAATATTTCTATAGCGTCGAAATTTAATGAGAATTATAGTGGTGTTTATATAGGGTGTGTGAAACAAATCTTGTAATGATACCATAAAAATAAAGAAAGTTACAATAATTATATCGTATCGTTATCGTATATGCCATAAATCATAAGTCATCAAGTAATTAGATTATTATGCGTTCTCCATTTAATTATTACACAAAGTTATTGATTGACAATAATTGATGACAAAATTATTTAAAAAATTATATTTTAATGCTTTCATATATTAATTTGTTGTAAGTAAATGATAATATAATCAGGCAATGATGATAATAAGAAATAGAAATTATTAATTATTAAAGAATGTTGACAGTTAATTACCGACTATTACTGTACATCAATACTAATTAGCGCGATAAATAAAACGTACGCTACTGAAACTTCAATGAATCGTCTTGGGAAGTTGACACCGCCATGTGACGGCAATCTACTTTGATCTAGATTGGTTTCTTCACTGTCGGATCTAGACGCGGATCCTGACCTCCGTTAACCGGGTATCAGTGACCTCGCCAGTCGGAACTGGAATTTACACGATCGTAATCCGATACAAGACTACCCGCGCACATTTCCAATCCGAGAGAATATTTCAACTTACTTTATTTAATTAAATTAATAGACGAGCCGGCATGTCGTTTCTCATAATAACTGAAACTGAAAAAATTAAAAATTTACTTAAAAATTCATTTTCATAAGAAATAAATGTTTTCACTGATCGATACTCTCTGTTGGTATTTTTATGTATTTTGTTATTATCTTCGTGCATATTTGAAACTTTACAACTTTAATTATTCAAAGTTTTATCGCTTTTTTATCCTATTATAAACAGAAATTGACCATCCGAGACTCTCCAAAGATCAGAAACGCATTTTAAATATACACATTGAAACAGTATTTTGACGTTATTACTCGTTAATTTGATTATTAATTGTATCTAATCGTTTCTGTTCTAACGATTAATGACATCAAGTTCCTAACATTTTATAGAATTATCTGTCCGCTGATGTCATGCTCTCAGCAGTTTATCATCGTTTCTCTGTTCATTATCTTTTATGAGGAAGACTCATCCCTAAAGTATTGCGAGCGATGAACAATAACTTTCAAAAATTCTAGTGAAAGGTAGACAGATATTGTTAGGCAGAGATTACAGAAAGAAAAAAAATAGATATAAGGATCCAGTAAAAGCATTTACGATAACTTGTAAGTTAAGTTAAGCTAAAGAAAGTAAATATCTATATATCTATATATAAACACTGAGAAAAATATTCTGATTAAACTAACAAAAAAGATTAGAATTTCTAGGTCTTTGTAATATTGTTCGGTTTTGTAAAGTGTTATCTTTGTAAGACTTTGTTTCAATGAAGGAGAGTCTAAATATATGAGGAGCAGGCTTTTAAAATGCATTTTGTCCAAAATTTCATTTTTTGAGTTTGAGATGGCGTAGTGTTCAGTGTTGAAAGACTCATATTATAAGCTACTCTGAGATGTTTAGAAAGCATTTTTTCACCATTAATTTATGTGCTAAAAAAACAGACATTTCAAAGTGCATAGTGTCTTTTATAACTAGAGAAAAACAAAATGCATTTGTTTAAAATTTTTAGCAACTGTTTAACAATTTTATTTAACATTTTACATTTTACTAATTGATATATTGTTTTCTGTAAAGCACGTAGTTTTCTTACTTTTCTTATGTGCTTTCTTTCTCGTTTTTTGAGAATTATAAATTACCAAATTTTGAAAGTCTACTCCTCATATACCAGATAATATCTCTAAAACTTTTATCGAAGCTTTTAAAAACATGTTTTTTGAAATTCCATGAACAGATCATTGTCGAAAGTCGTTACTTGAAAGTCATCGTTATTTATGATGGCTAATTACAATGATTAGTTATTTTGAATAAATTCTTCTTGCTTGTTAAGCAACCTTTGACATCTCTTTATAATCCTGTTAAAGTGCGTTCTGCCGAATTTTATTGCATAACACACATATTCGACGTGAATAAAGATATAAAAGCCAATAATTGACCATTCTTGCGTTCAATGACAAATAACAAGTATGCTAAATGGAATAATTTTCATTGCACAATAATATGTGTAAAGTAGTTTTATGAAACTGCAACTTGATAAATGGCCGACAATGTTAGTAACAATTAAATCAATATCGATGCAATACGTTAGAATTAAGAAGATGTCAACATAAAGAATTGAAAGAATCGCAATTTGTTAAATGTACTAAGTTTAATCGAAATAAAATGATTTTCAAATAAGATTCAGTCTTGGCCATCAATGTAAATTGTAAAACTTCAATTTATTATATTTTCTTAGAAAAAGCGGTAACAAAAGCCAAACAAGATATTAAAATTGTTATAAAAATAAATATCATTTTTTTTATAAAACTTCTTAATTTATTTTTTTTTAGATATAAAAGGTCAATTTGTAGAGGTGATTTATAATAAATTTATAATAATAATACTTATAAGTATAATAATAATTATATTTATGGTCAAGACTGTATATTAAAAAACGTGTCAACATATTATAAATTATACGATACTCTCCGCGAAATTCAAACAGTTTTTGTTCATCTAGACTACCGAGAAGCAAGTGAAGATATTTTCAGCAATTAAAGGGTTAAATCTGCTCTTCATATCGGAACTCGAGAAACTAATTGAGAACCGCGAAGTGCGCTCCACGAGCGCGTTAACAAGCGTAATTGTTCTTGAATACAAGGGGATTTAATTACACGGCACCTTCGTCCGCGCACTGCACCATGCGCAGTGTATCTGGTATTAATGACAATCGCAAAGGTAAGTAATTACGCAAAGAGCGGTCGACATATCAACAATCGCGCTTTTAGCCTGATTCCACATCATTTGTTTACAAGCAAACAAACCGAGGCAGACCGCAACACGCCGCAGGTTAATTAATCGGTCGTATATGATCAGTCTGTGTAACATTGTCCAGAGATCGACGTTGATATCGATCTGTCGCGATATTCTATTAGGCGCAGAAAATTCGAATACGAGAGAGCCAAAAACTTTCTAACAAAAATCTAAAGGCATCGACACGAAATACAGTACGATTTCGCGTTGATGGTGAAATTTGAAATTTAAATGCGTATACGTGTGGTGAAGTTTGCGACAAACTTTGAATGAATGAGATTACTAAAAGTGTTACGAATATTGCAAAATTATTCTACATAAATTGTAAGATTAATATTGATGAGAGTAATATTGAATAGGATTTTTCAAGAACTTCGACATCCTGAAAAGTACAGTTTTGAAATGTGTAAATTATTATTCTGCATTTTTATCGTACACTAGAAAAAAGTCTGGTAATAGATATTAATTATTAAACCAATAGTTAATAAATATTATTGAATACAATAATAATAATCAACTATTTAGTAGAATAGAATAGAAAGAACAGTTTTGCTAAATCTAAAAATTTAGTTAGATACAGATTTAAAAATAATTTTGTTTGGACCAATAATTATGTAGGACGTATAAACTGGATGCTGGAATGTTAAAATTTTTACAGTATTGTCGTCAATGCTTATAAATGTATTAGAAGTATCAAATTTTCTCATTTTATTTTAATTCTTTTTTAAAAGAGAGTATATCTCCTTTTTATTGAAATAATTTTCTGCCCAGGTTCTAAATCATTGCTAAACTTTTTGTATTTTCAAATACAATGTGTGTGTAGAAAAATCTTTATTTTTTTCATTCTGTTAAAAAATACATCCTTAAGCGTTTTAAAAAATCATTTTGATGATTCAACAAAGTATTTTAAAATCTCCATGTAACTATAAATTTTTAACACTTCAGCAAAACCATTCTTTCCGTCTAATAATTAGAAGAATAAGATATAATATTGTAGAAAAGTAAAATTGGGGGGTATTGGTTTTGAAATTATTTAAAAAAGTAAATTAGTAACCATCAAAAGTTTGGTAACTATCACCTAGGCTTGATTATTATCACCAGGTTTTTTTTTTCGGAGTAGCGCAGAATTTCGGAGTGTACAGGATAACTCTGAATCCAATCCATGTGGAAATATATTTTTTTCTCGTTATATTCGCGATCGTCCCGGGGAAAACCCCAAACCACCGGCTACCTCAATTTTCAGTCCCTGCGTAAGATACGTGACGTTCGCGATATCCGCGGGGACCAATCGTCGAGGACGATCGATTTCCGTCCGAGCGCCGGCGGCGTGTTTCCGCCGCGTGTTTACATCTGTGTATACATATATGTACACATAAACGAAACAACGCACTTACCACGCTTGCGGATTCGCCCGGGGAAGCGCAGATCCGTTGTCTCCCCTCTCTCGATTCTCGCTGATATCCGATAAAGCAATATCAATTTATCGCGTCTCCTCGCGTGCGTTCGTGTGGTCTTCCTCCTTTTTCTCCTCCTTCTCCTCCTCCTCCTCCTCTCGCTCGCCGCGTCGTAAAATTTCTCTCTTCTCTGATCCCGGAGTAATCCGCGTGCTCTCAGGCCTGCACTTTCTCACGGAATAGCCGAGGAAAAAGAAAAAAAACCGATGAGACGAGGATGCAACCGAATGTGTCACACTCGCGCACAACGCTTCCGTTACTGAGATCACACCGATCTCTTCTTCCTTCAGCCGGCGAACTTTTGTCCGTGTCACGTGGAGACCTGTTTCGGGCCCACCCGTCGTCTGCTTTCTCTCTTCCTCTCGGTCACTCTTAGTATGATCGAAGTAACGTCACTTTCTCTCTGTCCCTCCTACATTCGTCTCTCTATCGTCCGTTAAATGTCACAGCTTTATTTCGCTGTATCTTATTCAATAATAAACTGTCGCGCTACGTTCCATCCGATCCTTCCGACACTTGTTTACGAAAATGTTTATTTGAATGTATTTCCAGGTATTTCTGTCCCACCTCCTCTTGACTTTATTTCGCATTAACGTCCTCGATCGATTTTCTCGAGAACAACAAGTCCGCTCGCTCGATCGCTTATTCGCTCCCTCCAAATGCCTTTTCTTCTTTTCCCCTACTGTCTTCACTTCGTCCTCGTGTCAATTACTCTCGCACCTGTCCGGCTGACAGACCGACACCGCCGCCAGGCGCACTTTCACGAATCGCGCCGCTTTCGGAATCGCATGTGCGGAATCGCTGCCAAGCGAAACACACGGCGACACTGAGCGATTCAGCGAGCGCTTCGGGAAGTCGATCTCTTCGATCTTCCTCTCGCGATCGCTTCGCCGAAATTCCCGCCGACCGGAAAAGGCGCTTCCGCTCGGCCCACTCACACGATTGATCGATTTCTCGATCGATACTGCGAGCTTTCCCCTCCTCCGGACGTTCACACTGGGTCCAAGACGATCCCGCGACGTTTCATCGTTTCTTAAACGTGATTGTTCTTACGTTTCGTAAAAAAAAAAAAAGAAACAAAAAGAAGAAGGGAAGAAGAAATCTCTTCGGAGTAGCGAAATTTTTATCTTCCTTTGTTTTTTTTTTTAATACAGAACGCGTTTTTTTAAAACGAGTTCCTAATTCGGGGAGACTTTTTCCACGCGGAGTATGCAAAGCGGAGTTCCGAAAAGGCCGAATGCTCACAGAGCTACCTTCCGTTCGGTGCAGGCGTCGAGTGGCGACTGTCGTTTCTTCCAACGCTCGGCCTGCCTCCGGCCTGCCTGTCCCTTCCCCCTCCTCGAGACCATCGGGAACCAACTACACACAGTTCACGGATTTATGCTATTACCACACCGTGTTCCACCCCCTGCGGCCGGTGCTCTTCATCCACCCGTTGGCCTCTCCTTTTTTTTCTGAACTCCGATACTTTCTCGAAGCCCAGAAGGGCTCGGCGAAACTGCTAACCGATGCGGCCAAGCAGGATTTCTCCTTCGAACCATTCGGCATTCGAAGGAGTTTACTGAAATCTTGTTAAAAAATTGAGATTTATCTCCCTGAGAAAGCTCAGATTTTTGGGTATTTTTATTAAAAATTTTACGTAAGATTAGAGACTACTTTAATGCAATTTTCAAATAAATGAGAATTTAAGTGACGCAAATAAACTACCATATATTAGAAATGAGAAGACAAGAATTCTACATAAGACTGTATCTGTCCTTTTCTACAATAGAGTCACAAAACCTATAATATAGGATAGGAGTATAGGAAAGATATCACTACAGTATCAATAAACTACTCTCTCTCTCTCTTTTCTACTGTATATTATCTTCTACTATCACCTTGATTTTTTCATAAAACCTTGCGAGAGAGTCATGAGGACGTACGTAAGTATACATACATGTATATCATACTTGCTAATAGATTATACCGTTTTATATCAAGAAAAAGGATGAAAGAAAAAATGTTTTTAGAATAAAAATATATATTTTCAAGGATAAAAAAGAAAACCCCTGAAAATTTTAGATTTTTTCAAAATTCTGCATTCTCTGTACATAAAAACAGGTCTATTCTTTTCAGCTGAATTTCTTGTAGCGTCATTCATTTTTCCTCTTTTTCTCTTCATATTGGCAAAAAAAGGAAGAAAGATGAACGATACAAAATATTCAACTAAAAAAACAAATAATTAAACATATAATAAACGATAAGAAATATGTAAAAAATAAACGTACTTTATTCGTATATTAATTGTCTTCAATAAAAATATGAATTCTTGTAACATCTTTCCCCAGGCCCCTCGTACTAGAGCTTCGGATATATGATTCGATAAAATATCTCCCTTGAAGGGTCAACCCTCTATCCCCATAAATACGAATATCCAAGCGAAAAGGATCACGATCGTGCTGTACCGCGCGTCGCTGGCTCATGTGCACGTGTACGGTAATAAATACAGAAAAAAATCAGACGCGTGGATATATAGGGACATGACAATGATGGGGTTTCCTCTCGGAACCGGAAACCCATAAATGGACCTTAATTTAAAAATAATTATTTGTTTTAAAATCCGGACGGGGAGACGTATAAAACGTTATAAAAGCGCACGTGTCTCTTTCGCCATCTTCGAATCCACTATTGCACGTGCATACATATGAATACGGATTGAGAAATTTTTTCTTCTGGAAACCACATAAATTCTTACCTCAGATATCATTGTCTGCTAGGTAAAATCTTATCTGTTACGTAGAAAATCTTAGGGAAAAACTCTTATCTGTTATGTAGAATATTTTATCTGTTATGTAGAAAATACATTATGAAATACTCAATAACTTAATATTTAAAGATATAAAATCTATGTAAGTTTGTATTTAAAAAATTTACAAAATACCATGATCTTCAGTTGCTCCGCGTTTGAAGCACGTGGTCCCGCGTGGCCTTCTCTCATATCCGCCTATATATGCACGTACGTGCAACGCGAGACTTTGGACCCTCTCCTGGAATAAATCAGCCAAGGAAAATCTGCCGGAAGGTATTAACGTCGCGGGGCAGCCCTTGCGTCCGAGAGAGGGTTAAGCCCGCGCCCTTATCGCGCGTCCCTGAATCGCCGCGTGGTCCCAGGGGGGATTTTCTTGTTCTCTGCCTGATCCTGCCTGACGCGGACGATCCAACTGCCCGGCTGCAATCCTGCCGGTTGTACGACGCCAGTGGTAGATGTGGGACGGCGAAGGAGGAAGGTAGGGGTCACCGGGGAGCCGGGGGTACGGTTGGCCCTTATCGGAGGTCGCGCATGACGAGACAAGCTAATTGTGTTATCAGCGTGCAACGGACGCCGCCGCGCCTCCGCCGTCGCCCCTCAAGCTGTCGCCCTTTCGGCGTGCACATAGCACGCGTGTTTGTTTTCCAAACGGTGCATCTGTTGCAATCGCGTATGACGTGTACGCGTGACTCCACTCGCACGGGAATTTCTTCGACATTTCTAAAAGCACCGAAAGTAAACTTTGCGATATTTTGCGAGAAGAATTACTACACTAGAAAAAGAATTTGGTTGCATTAATTGGAGTTCTGATGGAAAGTGGACAAATTAGAGTTTTCTGGATAAATCTATTAGAATACTGATCGAGACCATTCTAACCAGATGTCTAATATATTATTAAACGTAATGGTATTAAAAAATAATTTTAAATAAAAAGAAAAACATCACAACTAATGGCCGCAGCACAGATTCTTGCATAAAGCATAATGCATAGTGCATAAGGGAATCAACCAATCGAAATTCTTCTTTTCCATGAAATGGGAGGAAAGGAAAGATTCTGATTAGTTGATTCGTTTATGTACTATGCGTTATGTGTTATGCAAAAGTCTGCAGCCTTAAAAATCTGAATCTGGATATTGTATGATTGTTTTTCTACATCATTTTTGTACATCAACCTCTATTACTGTTATAATGCGGATAAAGTTTTATTGGCATTGTAGTGGAGTATTCATAACATGCATTGTTGATGTAAACTTTTGTTGATGTAAATTAGTTTTTAATACCATGACGTTTAATAGTTTTGTAATTACTAAATGCAGTTTTAAATATTGTTTCAAATTGCAGTTTTAAATATTGTTTCAAATTGTATAAAAATCTGAAAAAATTTTTGTATACTTATGAAAGTTTTAACAACGAGTTTTTGCTATCGTAAAAGTCGGATTGTATTTTATATATTTTTTACAGATTTAAATTTACCTATCAGAATTTGCAATCAAAATATCGATTGTGACTTCAAAGTCTAACTTGGCCTTCGGAAGGTTGAGATGCCTTTTCATGCTGACGTTCGACGCTTATTTTCAGCGTCAAAATAGATTATATTATCAAAATTGACACTGAAAGTGCATGATAAAGATGTAGCGTCATTGTATATGTAGTTCAACCTATAACCGAGCGACCTGACACACACTGGAAGTAAAGTCAACTTCCAGAGTCAAATTGAGACCACGTAAGCACAATGACGCTGCTTTTCAACATGGGTTTTTGACAATGATCCTTTGTTTCACCGGAAAGAGAGAGGAGCCCTCGAATAATTCTTGTGATCGCGAAATACGGAGTCGAATACTCTGCCAGACTCCAAGCCGAGCTCCGTTACTTATCGCTCTAGGTAACGCGATTATTTATTTGTTACACATTAAGAGTTTAACGCAATCCCGACATGCGCGCGTGGCAATTACAGTAGCGCGCGCTGTCATCGTACGAGCGATCATTAAAATAATTACAGTTGTCGACGCGGTACCGTAGCGATAAGAAAGAGCGGCCGTCGGCGAATTATTATTGTTGCAACTTTGTTGCAACTGTCCACGATAGACAAAACGGCCACCGCGCTTTCCGCCCCGAGGATAAGAAAAAGCGCGCGAGGGAGGATCCGCGCAGTGTCCGACTTAATTACGGACGAGGCATATGGACCGGACCCCAGTCGCGGTCCACTCACTCGCCTCGGTATGAATATCGCATTAAGTCGTGAGTGAGAGATAGCTCTAGGCAGGGGTGGGCCCCCGACGGGAAACTACGAATTTAATAGAATAATAAATGGAGCTCTGCGTGGGCGCGCGCGGAAGAGGCAGCGGAACGACGTGCCCGAGGCACAAATCGATTCGCCAATCGTGATCGTCCTGTACAGAGCAGTCCACGGTAAAGTGTTTAAGTAAACCAAAAAGTGGAGAAACCGGGAAACCACTTCGTACAATTAACTGCACCGTGGCTCTTTCGTGATACTGTTAGAGGTTTAAAATTTATTACAGATACTTTGCCACTCTTTATTCGAATTTTAATATTGTTTTACTCGCTCGACAAGAACCTCATAACGGGAACCTTCTATATTTTGAGTCCTGAGTTAATTTTACAGTGGTTGACGAAACGTTTCCGACTAATGTAGTAATTTTAATTCATTGCTCAAATAACAAATCTTTACAAATAAAGAATTAGTATATAATATAAGTATTTTTATATATAGAGTATTTAAAATATCGTGTTTTTAAGTTGATTATAACAAGAATTTTAAAGCGACAGAGAGAGTTTTAAGCCTTGCTTAAAATCAAAATAATGTTGGTGCAACCGGGCCTAAATCAATTTCAAGAGCATAGCATTCCTTCTTTCTTATTATCCTACCTTCTGTCCATGTTTATATTTCCTCGTGTTTAATTTATAATATAAAGTGAAAAACAAATTGACAAAAATTATCGTAAAATTATAGTCTTTAAAATACTCCCTTATTTTAAAAGTGATACAATAGAAAAATCATAATTTTTATTACATGATTAAGTTATTAAATAAACATTATCCTTTCAATCATCAAAACTAACTTAATTTCATAAAAAATCATTAAAATCGTCACAACTCAAAAGGGTAGTTTAAAAAGAATCATCATAACTTACAAATGATGTTTTTTTTAAAGAAATGGTGAAAAAAACATAATAAAAATGACATTTGATTATCCCGGATGTGATAATATTTTTCGCAATGTAGTTCTTCAAATCGTCGATCGATCAAATTTAATTCGTAAAATTATTATTATTATTATTCCTATTTGATTGTGTTGCTCTCTGAAAATAATCGGCGTGCAATCACATATCTGAAGTAAATGTATTTGAAATAAATTATAATATTATATATAGAATTATTATTCCTAACTAAACACCTAAATTTGACTGTAGTTGTTTTTTATTACTTATCCATATAATCTTATTTCCAACTTATTACATTTGATTATGTTAAGAATGTATATATTCTTTTCGCCGATATTATTTAATTAATCAATAATTTTCTGTCAAGTTAAAAATAATTTCTTTCCGGAAAACTTAATTTTTTTAATTTTATCACCTTTAAGTAAAGAAGCGAGATTTTGGCAGTCACTGTATATTTTTTACAAAAATCTTTTAATCGTGAAACGAACGAGTTATTAATCGTATTTTCCTCATACACATCGTTTCTTCTTTTCTTTTCACTTTCCTGAGTCATTTTCCGATTGAGAAGACTGAAATCTTCGCGGTGTCGTCGCGGCATATAGGTCTGTGGAGTAATACCTAAATTAATAATTGCGCCTTCCCGCGCGCGCGGTAATTATGTGTGCAATCGCCGCGCGTGCAGGAGGGACGAGGGTGCGCTGCAGAAGCAGAGAGCGGCAACGGGGAAGCTCGTGGGTAATTGCATGCGCGCATTCCCGCGTATCAGTATGCAAGCATGCATAAGCGTGCTCACATACGGGGTCGGACTCTCTCGGTGCATTTGCCATAATGAATCCCGCCGGCACACGCGCGCATTTCCGTCCGCGCGCGCGCGCGCGCGCACGCTGGGATACACTCGTGAAGTACTCGTTGGAAACGTTAAGCGAAAACAATAATATAAATAAAAGATACGCACTACGCGTGTATTCGAACCCTGTGAGTGAGTTGTACGACGTGTAAATGCGCGTAGCGTTGAAAATTTATACATCGAGTCATATACGAGATCGAGAAAAATGTAGATCAGCGTCTAAATTTAACATCCATCGTAGGCTTCGTGTAATAAATGTCTTGGTAATTAACATTTAGATTAGATTCCTGGTACAATTAGGTTTTCTTCGAGATTATCTGAGACTAAATCTAAAATTTCATTATTAATTTCGTTATCAGCATGAAGTTTCTAATCTAATCAAACATATTTTATAAGGTAAGTATTTTATTTAAAATATATAAATTTTAGATTGGGCACAAGACAATAATTAAATTGGCTTGTACAATGATATTTAACTAAACAAATAAAAAATAAAACTAATTAGAATAGAATAGAATATTTATTCTCTTCAGCATATTTACAAAGCCAAGAAGGGTATATAGTTTACAGTTCTTCTTAATTCATTCATCCATCCATACCTTTTATACTTGCTTAATTGCTCATCTTTCCTACTTCCCCTATCCTTGTTATTTGCTATCAGTTATCATTTATACACTAAACATCTAAAAATAAAACTAATTAAGAAATCGTAGAAAAGGAAAGGATATTATTTTTTAATTTTGTTACTTTTATTAATTACTTTTTGATTTTATTACATTTTATTAATTTTTATCATCTTTATATAATAATTGCTTGAATATTCCGAAATAAAATTTGAGCAAGTTATTGTTGTTAATTGGTGATTAAACCTTCGATTCTTGATCAATTTGCAGTTGACAGTTTTCTTACAGAGGCAAACTCACAAAAAATACGCAAAAACGCGCGTTGCTGGTTATCATCGAGTACACGCATCATCGGGCCATTCGTGTGTACAGAGACTAGCGACTCGATGCATTTCCCATAATGAACCCGCTGGCACGTACACGCTTGTATACGAGTATTGCAGCGGGGGAATCGGGAGCGAGGGACAGAACAGATCGAGCTGTTGTGGAGTAGCCTCTGTGATGTTACAGGTTCAATGCATTAGTTTGCCTAAAAGGTTTGTGCCATCAGTCTCTAAATGTCCCTCTGTCGTTTGCCTCCGCGCTTCCCTCTCCCTTTCTCTCTTCCTCTCGTTCTCATACTCTCTCAATTTGCACGATCTACGTCCCTCGATCTCTCCCGGTCGTTACCGTTTTGCTCGCGCGAACACATTCTCCAGGGAAAAGGAGGGCGAACACAACCCCCGCCGGCTCATAGCGCGCGCACACACGCGCGGTCAACGATCGCACGTAAATTAAGTGCGTTGCATCAGCGGAATTTAGATGAGTTAGTGCAGCGCGTTAATTCGCGCTAATGGACAAGTTATGAAAGTTTAATTGTCGGTTAGGCACACCCGCGGCGGGTCAGCGAAAGTTGAGAGGATGAGAAACATATACGGAATTGACAGAGGGGAAGGAAAGATACTGTTGCTTTCCGCGCCTTTCGAGATTGAAAAAAATTTCCTGAATGTGGGCAAGCTTTCTTGCCGGATCATGTTAACAAATATGTACGCTATTAAATATCATAGTAACTACACGTGGTAACTCAATTCCTTGAGTTAAATAACATTTTGTTACTTTTAACTTTTATGTATGTCCAAATGTGAATCAATCCAATACAAATATAAAATGCCTATGTGAGCCTCTGTTATGGTTAGTGCATAAATTATAATTTATAATATATAATTTGCACTAAATAACCGGAGGTACATTTATTAAATGAAGCAGATGATTCTTTCATTGAAAAAAGGGCCTGATTGCATTAATTGGAATTCTAGTGGAAAATGGACAAATCAGAGAGTTTTTCATAGTGAAATCTTTTATATAATTGTATAAGATTAATAATTCTATACACTTTTTGATTTTCTATTTCTATTACAGATAAACTAATTATTTTATTTACATATAATTTTAGGAATAAGTACTTTTAAATGTCTATTTTATGAAACTTTTGATTTCGTCAATCAATAATACAATAATACAATTTTGATTTTTTACCATCTTTTGGAGTATTTCAATCCACTGTGAAATGTAAAAAGAAGAAGAAAAAGAACAAGGAACTTATCCATTATAACGTGCATCATAATCAAACAGATCAGAATTTATATACACGTCTGTTCCTATATCAAATATCCTTTGCTTTGATTGGCCATCTAGAAGAAAGAGGATTCCGCGCCAAGATCCAATCAGAACGCGCAGTATTGTTGTGTTCATTCAGATATTACCAATAAAAAATTCAATAAATTACTTTTTAAAAATTTAAATTAGATGTAGCTCAACATATGTGGAACTTCAACGTACATCAAATTCACTCGCCGAACGTCCATATTAACATATGCACTTATTGTTAGTAAACAATAAACTAAATTTGAGTTAAACTTAATACATTTTCTTAAGTTAAATTATTAATTCCACTGTTTTAGTTAAATTAACAATGCATTGAGTAAAAGCAGTAGCAATTTATAGAATTAAAAATAATTCAAATTGTATAGTTTGACATTATGAATTTAACAGTGTGCGTTCAATCACTGTCGATTTGAAGTTATGCGCAGTATATGAATCATAAATGCCTGAGTCAATGGTCATCTAAGGCTGAATTCCATGAATACTTTAGACTAATTCAACTCACACATGGTATCAAATTCATCATACACGATGCAATTTTTGTGTTATCTGCAGTGGAAAAGAGATATGCTTTACATTGATTCATTATTAACAGATTAAAAACGATTGTCCTGGACGTCATAATCCATACGATAAAATATTACAGTACATTTTAAAAATGCATGTACATTTGGTACAAACAATATTTGTTTCTGTGATAAGGTTTCCTATCACATAAATATTTTATATCAATAAAAGATAAAAAAGCCAAAGAGAGATAAAAAGCCTACGCAGTTGTTATTGCGCAAAGTTATTTATTTACTCCTCAATTTTATGTACCTAGAGAGAGAGAGAGAGAGAGACAATATTTTTTCTTCTATTTATTATAAATATACACTGTTTTTTAGTACAAGTGAAACATAAATAATTAAGAAAGACTGAGATGATATTTTTTACGATAAGTTCTTTGCAGTGTTTTAATGCTTATTAAGGATCGTTATTAAATTGACAATCGTCAAATTAATTTGTGACATTATTATTTCAGTTTGCGATTGCTTTTCAAATTTGACAATAATTTCTAGGCATAGCCTAGGTTAGCCTCTAATGTTAATCTGTCCTGAGAATTAAATTGATCAGTATTAGACCTCTAAGGATGAACTATTATTCTTTCCTAGACGAAAATTCAATCTATTACACACATGTGCAGATGAAATAATTCAAGCAATAATTTTTAACTTTTCTTGGATAAAATTCCGAACTATATGCACACGAAAGAAGTTTCAGGTAATCGAAGTTAATATGATTCGATGCAGCAATCAGCAGGCTCTCAAGTATTGATAGATGTATTCCCTAAGATGCCTTTTAGAAAGAAACGTTATGCAACGTGCTTTCCAACTCTCGCAATTTCGCGTTATCGATAGACCTTTAATGCTCCATGGAGCTGACCAGCTGTTTCGTGATTAGCAATCGCGATTTGTGCGCACTGCAATTGCGGCGATACGGCCGCGTGTACCGTATGCTGTTCTTTGCTTTCTCGCCCCCTACTCCCTTCTCAATTTGGTCACGTGCTTTGTATTACGCAAAGCAGAATCGCGAGATAAATCCGTGCTTATAATTTCTACAACGAGGTGATATAATCCGGCTGATCAACGCGCGGTCCGGAACACAGAGTGTGTGTTATCGTGTTATGCTTACTATGCTCTTTAAATTACTCCCAGACAACAAAAAGTGTCTAAAATCGGGTCATAAGACGTTTTTTGCGTCTAAAAGAATTAAAGACGTCTTATGTCACAATTTTAGACTTTGCGTTGTTTGGGCTGAGATTAATTTAAAAATGTTAAAGATGTAAAAGATGTGAAAAATACATTTTTGTTAATAAATTATAGGTACATTTCTTCCTAAAGGATAAGTCATCTTAAGGTAAAAAAAAAAATAGTTACGTCCTAATGACCGGACATGTGCGTATGTCCGGACGCGCATAAAATTTATTATTATTAACTTCAAATACTATTTTTTATTACCATATTATGGTATTTACACTCTAAATTTTTTGGAGTGAAATCTCACTCCAAGAGAATAAAAATGCAACCACCCTTTGAAAGAGTTAAAATATTTCACTTGTTGAAAAAAGAAATGAAAATTATTACTCTTTATCAAGAAATGAAATATTTTTTCTTTTTCAAAGGATGGTCGTATTATCATCTCGGAGTGAGATTTCACTCCAAGAAATTTAGAGAGAGAGAGAGAGAGAGAGAGTAAAGATTACAATTAAATTATAACATATTTAAAAAAACATTTTAGATTAATAATAATACAAACGAATAAAGTTTTGTATAAATAGTTGGACATAGGTACATCCTTGGTACATTTACCTTAAATGTATTATTTATTAGAACAGGTATTAAAAAAATCTTTGCGAAAAATCTATACATATTCCATATAAACTGAGTTGAAAAGTCCTGTACCATTTTGCAATTTTCGCAATAGTTAACAAGATATTAATTATTAAAAATCGCTGAGAATTGGTTTTCAATATTTTTTACAAATACTATCAATTTTACAGAAAAACAATGAAAAACAAAAATTGCTTATTTTCTTCACATTTTCTGAGAATTTTTTCAAAATTTTTTCAGAATTTTTTAATATCGCATTTTCTTATGAAAAATAGTTGCCAATTAGAAAACGCAGTACTAAAAAGTTGATAGAAAATTCTGAAAAAATTTTCTTAGAGCTCTATATGAGAAGAAAATAAACAATTTTTGTATCTTGCTGTTTTTCTGTAAAGTTGATGGTATTTGAATAAAAAATTATTGAAGATATTCGGCAATTTTTAGTAATTATAATAATATCTCGTTAACCATTGCGAAAATTGCAAAATGGTAAAGGACTTTTATCTACTTTAGTCCGCTCTATTTACTTATTAAGTTATACAAAAGCGTTTGGCAAAAAATTGCGGGATACACTGTATACATGAAATAATTGTACGTATCTCTTATTTTAACCTAGACTACTACATATCCAAAGCATATTAAAATCTGAGTGTAACACTTCTGTAGGTTTACTTGTGAGCAGTACAGTTTTCCGAGAGGTCATAAATACTTTTCTCGATGAAAGTGAACGTTTTACGAAGAACTATAAGCTTTACGAGCCCTTTCGAACGTTCTTAAATGTTCTTATAACGCTTTTAAGGATTTCCGACGTTGTGCAACACTTATGTTGAGCTTCACTTTTTGTAAAATTTTTTTTTCTTCTATATTTGACATTTTTATAAAGGTATGAAGACTTTGTGGAACTTTCATAATATATTTACAAGACTATAATAATTTATTTATAAAACTCACTACACGAATTGTCGCTATAATTTTAACAATATCGTAATAGATAAAAATCTATTTTGATTCTATTTACTTTTCACAGTCGATTAAGTGTTTAATCTTCGATATTATAATCGCTTCCTGCTATCAAATGAAAAAAACTTACATTATTATCGAAGATCATGTCATTGTCAGAGTTGCACCTTGCAGCTGCGTACGTTGCAATTGCAAATTGCAGCTCACGGTTGATTCTCGAGTGTCCGGTGGGTACAAACACGGAGGTAAGATACTTTATTGTTTTACTTATCCTTCGAGTTGCCGTTCAACGTATAATTATAATCGGAGATGACACATTACGCAATGCTGCAGCATGCGCATCCAGGGAAAAAGCGCATGCCTTTTTTTCTTGAAATTTATCGCCTTCTTCTGTGTAGTCGTCATTCTCTGGATAACATTCGTAGGGAGAGAGAGAACATGTGGATGCCCCGTGTAATTGCGCCTTTTGAATGGCGCCTTCGTTCCTTTCTCCACCGTTGCCCAGACGACCTTGGCGGTGCGATCGAACAGAAAAATCCGATTTGCTTCTTTTACCGATGCTATTACTGATTCGATAAATTCCCAGGGTAATCGTCGACGAGACGTCGGCGCGAGTAGGAAGATGCTGCACGAGGAAGAAATCAATTTTCCAAGTGAAATTTATTTCTTGCCGTCGCGGTAAAGATACGAGAGGCAAAAACGTCTCCGCTCGACTAAACAAGTGGCTCTTAAATAACTTTCTGTTACGCAATTTCTACTTGTATTTTGCCATCTTCCGTTATTACACGCGTTATTGCTTAACAGGTAATTACAAGTGGATATTATATTTAAAAAAATTGCTCTCCTAAAGAAGGATAAAAAACGTGTTAATTATGCGAGGTATCTCGAAGAAGAAATCGTATGTCGCTGGCATGCATCTATTTTATTGAAATAACATACAGTAGTTCAAGAAATGTAAAAGTTTCTCTGCTGCAAGGTATCTCTGCTGCAAAAAGATATTTACACATTACAGAAGAATGTTTGATATTTATGATCATAATTATTATAATAATGGCAAAATAATTATAGTTGGGAGTTCCATTTATAGTTATATCACGTTAGTAACAATAATTTATATCTACAGTTCTACAAAAAAATATGTAGTCACAACACCAAAAATGACTATAAATTATAATTATATTATAAATTATGGTAGTTACAACAATTATAATTTTTTCAGTGCACATGTATACATATCAAAGATTACACACACACACACACAAACGCATTAAAGAAAATAAACGAAGATTGGACGAGTTTTCGCAAAAGTATAAGTCAGAAGAACGTAATTTCAAGATATAAAGTAATTCAAAAAAAGAATTCTAAAAAAGCAAAGATTTATTTGCGCGAGTGAAAAATATGCGAAGATATCCCACATAGCGTAATATCACAGTAATATCATTTTTCCATTGCAATATTACTATGGAATCTAGCAGAAATATTATTGAAACATTACTGAAGTGTCATAGTAATATTACAATGTCCGCGAAAATGAATCACAGGAATATTACTGAGATATATCCCAGAAATATCATTGTAATAATATGTAATATTTCGGTGATTTTTACGTACAATGTTTATATTTATGTAATATTTATTGGGAAAAATTAAAACATTTCAAAGTATTTTAAAAGAATTTATTGAATTGATATTTTTAATGTTATTTAAAAAATTATTCCATATGATATTAATTAGAAAATAATACTGATCTTCAATACAAAATGACTATACAATATTATAATAAACTGAAAAAGTTATAGTAAACTAAATATCACTTATAAAATTATGTGTGTGCACATAATTATACATCAGTAATATTTCTGTGATATTATATTGTTATATGTAATATTTCTGGTATGTTGCAATATTACTGCGATATTACTGTTATGACATTACGTGCTATGTGGGATTCTCCCCCCTTGAGAGAAATTGGCTCTATCCATTTCCGGTCGTGTTTGTTATAATAAATTCGTCAAGTTGTGCAATGTTTTGTGAATCAAAATTGTTCAAATCCATCACTCTGTAATTCCCATTGTTTCCGTTGCGAACGATAAGTAACAAATGTGGAACCGGCTATAAACGCAGAGAGTTTGCGCGATGAATCAATCGGTTCGGCGTATTTCTTACTACCTATTGGAGAACTTGTACGTTTCGTTTTCACCTGCACAGCAGCCTTCTTAAAACCATCGGAGATTTCGCGCGAGATTTGCGCAATGAGTTATCCTCCCTTGTATTTATATCGCGAGGGAGGATGGAGAGGGAAAGGGTTGTTTATGTCTCTCCCTCGAGAAATACGAGAGGCAACGGGTGAAACACTGGCATGCGCGAAGTAACAAAGACAGGGACCCTGCACGGAGCGCGCAGAGATTCCCACGCGGAATAATATTTTCTTTTGAGAAAGGAAAATACGACGCGGAAGAAGAACAGACGCGCGGTCTTTTGGCCCGTGAAAAACGACTCGTTTAACAAAAGCAATCTCATGCTGATCTGTAAATCATTTGTTCGAATTATTTGAGAGTGCTATTAAACGTGATAATAACAAATCTTTATAAGCGGAAAAGATATCTTCTGTTAACCGCAATGCTGCAATTTGAAATAACTACAGTATGCAATCGAAAAGGATGAGAGAGAGAGAGAGAGAGAGAATTTTTAAAACAATTTGTGTATTTTTAATTGAGAGAGAGAGTAGTTCATTGGCAAAAGTTATTATTTTCACCTCAAATTTTTTTTAGCAAGAGCGAAAAAGCTTGTATAGTATTTTTTATTCAAATTATTAATAAATCCTTTTTTCTCAAAAATTTAAGAAAACTTCAATGTTTTGATTAACAAAATGTTTATAATATAGCATAAAAGTACAATTTTTATATATTAAAATAAAATGCATTGACTGGTTTTGCAATTAAAAAAATTTAAGCTGATTATCTTACTTAAAAAAAAGTCCGATAAGAAAAAAAATTCCTTCATTTTTAATTGTGTTTTTGATTCTAATTTTTATATGTATACAGATAAATTAATATATTTATCATAGAAAGTTAATGTATTATTATTATAATATCTTAAGCAAGCTAGATAAAGGAAATAAAATAATAAAATAGACGCTCGAAGGTGTATGGATGGATGAATGAGGATAAATTGGTAAATTGTAAATTAAGTCTCCTTTTTGGCCATATTGCTGAAGTGAATAAAATTATTCTATTCTATTTTTTTTTTATATATATTATACCTCACATATCACACATGAAAACTTATAATAAATCTGTTACAAATAATAACATATCATGTCTTATTATAACAATCTTCAAATAGTATTCTGTACAATGAATGAATTCAAAATAAAAGAATTAAAAACACAAAAAATTTGGTACAAAGTGTCTGCTATTTTTATTAAAAAATAATATTTCATAATCCTTTTATAAAAATCTAATATTGACTAATACTGAAAGATAGTAATAATTACTTATTTGAAGTATTAAAGACATTGTTTTTTAGTATTCTAAATAAGTAATTAATTACTGTCTAACTGTCTTTCAATAATAAATTGGCCGGTATTATTTGAGCAGTATTAAAGTTCTGTAAGGGAACTGATGGATACAAATGCATTTGCAACAGTAAGGATTTAGGGCTTTAACTTCTTTACACTTTCTTCACTACAATAGTAGGGATTTAACTTCTTTTACAATTAGATCCATTTTTCTCTTTAGACTTTATAGGATTTGTAATAGTTTCAGTTTACAGTTTTAAAACATACAATTCATAACTAAGAAGCTAAGGAGATCCAAGAATTTTTGGAGATAGGTGTTTTTGAATGTCAACTACTTAATTATGCGATATCAATTTATATTAATTTAGGTTAATATTCCACAAATTAACAATAACTCTTTACAAATAGTATATTTATATGTTCTTTTATTCACACAATTCAGCATGAGTGATAAACTTATGATCTGTTCGCGTTACTTGAAATCCTAGAATATTTTTGCATTTAAAATGAGATGGATATATATTTGGACGTTGAAAAGAGAGAAAGCGAAGACGCTGAGTGCAAAAAGTGCATGCAATGCGAACAGACCTTTAAACAAAAAAAAATATCTATTTGATTCATCGATTTTTCCGATTAATTCGAATCCATCGGTAGTAAAAGTGCATTTCGAGTCAGCCTTGATTCAGCTTTTTACCGGACAAAATCTGTGTGCCGCTTTTGTAACGGGTTAAGCGACCTTCTCCTGGCTTTCTCGTTTCGTGCCTGCGGGAGTTTCGTTGGTCCGCGGGGTTATTTTCGGTGGTTGCCGCCGCTTCGCAAAACTGCATTTCCGGTATGCGCTCACGGAATGCACCGACCGCCGGCGAACCATACTGTTTTCGATCGCATTTTCGCATCTCTTGCCGTCGTCGCCGCCGCAGTTAACCCAGTTACGACGACGGTGATTACTTATTGCTTTATAGCGGGGTCGCAGTTATTAACACACTGCCATTCGCCGGTATACTATCGTATATACGCTGTCGAACACTAGACTCTTTGTCGGCGAAAGAATTTTAATATTAACGCCACGCGGCATCGCGGCGCGGAATTGCGTCGTCCTGGCGCAAGTCGTTCAGATCGGACTCTTTTATTTTACGTGCAACGTAAATACGGACTTAGCAATCAGCCGCTCTGATGTCACGCCGAACGATGTCGTATATACGTCAATTAATTCTTTCTGAATTTATTTCCCTGGCAGCTCGTTTTCACAATAGGCAGATCTACCGCATTATTTCCTTATTAAGAAAAAATTCTTATTATATAAGAAGCTGAAAGAAACAATAAAATTTAATATTTTACAAAAAAATACAGTTTTATCTACAAAATGCTTTTTTAAAAATTTTCTTACAAATGTAATATATATATATATATATATATATATAATTTCGTTAAGGTACAAAATCATAAAAATAAAAATTTTTTTTAAACAGCCATATGAATGTTAAAGTAGCTTTATAATACTTTTTTTATTTTTTGTCGATGATTTTTCACCAAGAGAGTCCCAGTAATATAAAAATTGTACAATTTTGAGCATTATGAAAATGTTCCCTATTTTTTGTTGAGTAGTGTAAATTAATATAGAATCCTAGAATACGTTTCCACGATTATACGCATAAAATACATCAAAAACTTCTCTAGCCTAATGTACATTAATGTTTTCGTAGAAATAATAAACGTATAATAAGCGTCGTTATTCGTTCACTTTTTCAGAAATGTTTTATTTCAGAAAAACATGTATTTTCTTGGAAAAATACAAGTGAGTTTGAAATACGAATAAGCGTATCAAATGGTATTAACACAGTAATGTTCATTTCTACTAATATAAACAATTTAATCTCTTTAACTCACTCTCAAGCTTTTTTAAATTCTTAAAACTAGAAAAATATAAACAGCAAATTAAACCGAGATGAAAACTAATCTACACTGATAGCTGATCTACATAGTATAAGAATGGACATAAATCGGATTTAACTATAATCTTTTGGACTAAAGACAAGATCACGTTTGAAAGTGAAACGAATTCCGGTTTCAAGAGATTCAACCAGGATATGGGGAAAACCGTCAATGAAAGTAATTACGGTGGTGAGAGATATATAATTTCCAAGAAGATTATATTTATGACTCACCGCTTAACATCCGGATATTCGAAAAAAAGCGTCCTAATGCGTTTTGAATTTCTTAGAGCGGATCATCTTTTTTATTACTTATCATTTTTCTAACAAAGTTTAACGGATACTCGGTATATTTCTAAGACTTCGTAACTATTTTTATATATAAATACAAAATTTTGAAGAATAAATTTTGAAGAATAAATGAGACAATATTTTATCGAACGTTTTAGAATTTATTTAACAATATAGATTATTTTTAAATAATGGCATTTATAGAATTTCTTTAATAATATAAATCATTTTTAAATACTTCTCCGAAGAAATGTTTACAAGATATTACATTTATCGAGAAATACATGTACATTCTTGAATTTAAAATTCTTTAAAGGAGCATGATTGTACGCATGCGAAGTTCGAGTCGGAGTCGAAATTCCTCCGGGCAATTAATTAACTCGTCTATTAATTACTACCGTTAAGTAAGAGCAGCATTTAGAATCAAAGAAGCACAGTACTGAATGGAATCTTTATGACTGCAAAAAAGTATGAGAAATCAGATCTGGTGTATTTCAGCAAGCTTATAGAGTTTTCCCTTGGGATACACTGGATGTACATAGTTTTGCACCGTACTAGTTGCGTGTAAGCGCTACACTGCACTGGAGTGATGCACACCATAGTGTACATTACTTTATTATTACGCTAAAATCTTGCTCCCGATTGACTTCCATTTTCAAATTTTAAATATCACACTGATTCTACGCCGTCCCTTTGAGACGGTGTAGCAAAATCCCATTTTGTGCAAAAAATTTGCACTATACCGTAGCCACGGAAACACGGTACACCGAATGAGCTTACCACCAGCCATGGACACACAGTACCTGCACTGTTTGAGTTACACTGGTGGACGATAGTGCAGTTAAAAGAAAATGCTATTAGTTTACTTTGGTCCGTTCTCTCTTTTCTTGTTCAATCACATCGAAATGCACCGACTCGACATACCAACTTTTTATCTTCGTAAAGTATATATTATAAAATTCATTGATTTTACAAGGATTTTTCGAATGTTTGCTCTAATCTAATTAAGAGAATTTAATTAATCAACTTTTCATATACTTTATCGATATCAGATTAATTTTCTTAGACAGTCGAAGTTATTTTTTGAATTTTTGTGAACTCAGACGTGATTCGCGATACGTCGACGGAGCTCATGGAATCATCCGCGATGCAGGAAACAGGAAATCCTGAGTGGTGAAGCCGAGCAGAAACGTCGAGAGAGCACAGAGCCTCCACTGTCTAGGAATTCTCGGTCTGTGGAACGAGATGAAGCGAGCGGTAGCGGTGACCAACCGCCGCGACCAGCTGCTTTCTCCCTGCGAGGAGGGATGCAAATGAGGGAGTACGCGTGCATACCTACTTATCTTCCTCGTGTCTTCTAAATAGCTCGTCGCAATGCGTACATCTCAGTGGTGCATACGTGTCGTTTTTATTAGCGCCACGGGCTCCCATTAATTACCAGACACTGTCAAAGTAAGAACCTGCGTACATAAACGAATATTTAATGAAAATTACACGGAGAGCTAGAATGCACTGTGAAAAAGTACGAATGCATCTTCCAACTGACGTAGAATCAAACCTTGTTTGACGAAAAATATATTTCTAAGTTAGAAGTAGTTGAGAAAATTTTTGAAAGCTTCTCAAAAATGTCTGAATCTTCTTCTATTTGTTAAAAGGAAATTATTAACAGAAAAAATTTGAAACTTAAAAGAAAATTAATGAAATGTACAGCCTTTCTGTATTTCATCCTATTTTTCTGCAAGTCTCGGGATAATGAGAAATAACTTATATATTTAAAAGAATATTTAAAAAGACAAGCAAGGATGTGTATACATCTGACCTCTTCCTTAATTTAAATAAGTTTATTTGTTATATTGGATATTTTATATATTATTAAATATTGTTGTATATTATTATGTAAAAACAGTGAATTTTGTGCTTAGTAATTTAATTAAATAAAAATCTTATCGAGTGAGTTTGATTTATTAAATCAGTCCTATATGCAATATATTAAAGTCACAGCCGATATGAATTCTCGATAAGCTGATAAACAAATTAATATGTTGTTAATCCTCGGACAGCGGAAATCGTGATACTCTCACGCACGGCGAACGCAGAGTCAAAAGTGACCCAAGAACGAAATTGTTTTAAAATTTAAAACGTTTGAAAAACAGTTTTTTATTATAATATGTAGTAAATTATTTCAAATATGTAGAAAGGGAAATAAAAATACATATTTATCATAGAAACAAATATCCATTTATTTTCTTCACAGTTAGTGATACACTAAGATGAGACAAGACGATATTTAAAAAAATATTATCTCGTCTAGCAAAAATATTGAAAAATTAATTCTCGCCTCGATCTCGTTATCGAGATCGAAAATAAATCTCGTCTCAATTTCGATATTCTCGAAAATATCGACGTTTTTACAAATTTTTCAATTTAAAAATCTCTGATTGACTGCGTTCAGCGGAACACAACAGTTTTACAATCGTATTATGATTATCTGCTGAGATAAAATCATATCTTTAAATCTAAAAATATAATCCAATCAATGCGAAGAAAACTTCCAACAGTTGCAAAATAAACGTTCTGCTGAACGCAATTAATCGGAAGAAGGCAGCGTGTACAATGAACGGCGCGCATAGACATAATATAGATAAACCATGCACTGCCATACGTATGCCAGACAAGGATATCGATGACTAAGGGTTGGTTTATAATAGACCGTAAGCTGTTAACTTTTTCCGTAATGTGTAAGAATTGACCAATCATAGTCGAATGAGAAGAGAATAATCGACTATGATTGGTCAATTCTTATAGATTACGAAAAAAGTTAACAGATTACGGCCTATCATAAACCAACTTTAACGCGTGTGAAAGGGTGGGAACACAATCTGACAATGAGTGTTCTTTCTCTCTCTAACAGAAGAAAATGGGGGAAACGTTAGTGGGGGGTATAATATAGACATAGGGTTAGCCTGGATCTACAATAGGTCTTTAAGCCATAAGAAATGGACGAATCACAGTCGCTTATTTTCCTCGCATTCGGCTGTAATTGGTCAAATTCTTACGGCTTAAGGCTTAAAACACCTATTGTAGATCCGGAATTACGGAATTTTGTATGAGGTAGCCCTAAGTCTCGAATATTGCATGCATCACTATTCACAGTTGAAAAAAGTAAACAACTCTAACTCGCGGATCTCGCGAGACCCTGCGTTCGCCGGTGGAAGGTTAAACCCGGGGAAATATAAACGCCGGGGAAATATAAACATGGACAGAAAGTAGGGATAAGAAAGAAGAAGGAATGCTATGCTCTTGAAATTGATTTAGTAGGATAAAGTTTTCGACATTCACCTGGAAAGCTAACACAATAGATTTCAAATGGATTTTTCTTTTAATGATCCGTATTCTTACGCAAAACCAAGTATGTTAATTAGATAATTAGATGTATGAGAATATAATATTAATCATTTGAAGTCTAACAATTAAAAGATTAAAAAAGGGCCATTAGAAATCAGCGCTGTAATAAGTGCGTAAAGATTGATGTAACAATATATCTTCGTATAATTTATATGCATTAATTTATTAATCGAATGTTTCGGCTACTTTCTAACCATCTTCAGCGATAGTGACGTATAAAATTCAAATTTAAAAAAACATGTATTCATCCTGTGGTTACACTCCTACACCGAAATTCCATAATCAGTTTGAATGTTGGATGGTCAACGGTATTTTGACCTTAAAATTAATAATTGAAAATTAGAGTCGAAAAGATATTAATAAACTTACAGAAAATTGATGTGAAGAATCATCTCAGGAGCACGTCAAAAACAAATTAAGTCATTACATGAATACGAATTGCAACGATAGTTTTGTACATAATTGAAACTTTAGACAAGACGACGATAACTAATAAATTTTATTAGCATGTTCGAAAATTAGGGCCGAGATATGCATGATAATAACTATCATGCATATCTCGGTCCTAATTTTTTTAATTATTTGCTTGTATTATGACTTGCAGTATTGTGCGTGTCTCCTTAAAAATATAAAATACAAATTATATAGCATTTTTAAAATCCCTCCATACTGTACAAACGATAAAACGTACTGTACACAATAAAACGTTTTGAATTACAGTATATAATGTTTCTTATGTACTTATGTTTATTACATATATATCTTCAATAAATATTTGAATATTTTTGCTTGATCTTTTAATTTATCAGATATTGCTAAGGTAGTTCATACCCATTTAGACTTATTCATCGACTTTGATGAAACAGTCCTTCGCGGTAAGGCCATTTTATTTATAAAAATGAAACCTGGAAATAGCAAAATAGTTAGTAAACATTTCCTTTTATTTTGAGCAGTTTCATAGTTTCTTATTTGTAATGAATATATAATACTGATCAATTAGATTTTAGATATACACGAAATCAATGAAGATAAAGAGAACATAAGTGTCACAGACTATAGATCTGGTGAAAACTTAAACTATGCCATCACTGATGTCGATCATTTTGGAAGTAAATTTACTATTTGGTTACCGTTGAAATATTCATTTGATAAACATAAATATAAATACGAATATGATATAGATTTACCTCTCGATTATAAGTAGGTATATGATGTTTTTTTCAAAAATTATAGATTTTATAGAAAATATTGAAGTAAATATTTTATATATATGAGGATATATATTTTGTATAATAGTTATAAAATTCAGATTAAGTATGAAACACGTAAAGGTTCTTCTGCACTGTATTGGTTGAGAAGTGACCAAACTTCTGATGGCACACATCCTATGCTAATAACAAACAACAAGGTAAATTATAAATGAAAAATAAGTGAACTGTAAATTCTATCGATGTGCACCATATTGGTAACTCTACATTTTTAGTTTACATATACTAGAACCATATTTCCCTGTCAAGATTCACCATCTGTCAGATTTACATACACCGCGGAGGTAAGATCTTAAGTATAGTTATTACTTATATTTTATACATATATATATGTATATAAATAATATATATGTATATATACACATATATATAAACATATATATACACATATATGTATCCAAGATGTCTCATCTTTATGACATTTCCTCTTATGAAAGTCATACTCTTGAAATAATTTTCAGTCGAAAGTCTTAACGTAAAAAATGTCAAAATTATAATAGTTTTAAATTAACAGCGATTAAAATTCACTAATCACAGAGATGATATTTCGCGCACTCAGGCATGACAGTATGACAAGTAGGAATAATAATAGCACAAGGGCTCTCTTTACGTGCCATGCAATATTTTTATTAGGAAATTGTTTCCACTTTTGTAACGAATCTATTTATATGTTACATATATACAACAGCAAAATATTAAGATATGTGTCAGCTGTTAAAATGGATTTATAACCAAAATTATTTATCTGGTATGGTAAACATTTTTATTTCGGTAGATAAACTACTTTTGACGTGAAAAGAAAAAATGTATTATTAAATTCATAATTAATTTAATTTGTTATTACTATTCCAGTTTTAGTTTGGGATTGCGTTTCAAATCCAATACTAATTATCAGCGTACAGTTTGGAAAAGAATTGGAAAATGTGTTTAAAAATTTAATGAGTGAAACGATACTTATGTGATTATTAAACTTTCATGATTAATCGCTGTTAATATAAAAAATATTATAGTCTTGATTTTTGTATCAGGATTTCTGTCTCTAAATTACTTCAAAAATACGTCTTCAAAAAAAATTCGGTACAAGTGGGACACCCTTTATACAGGATGTAGTAAATAAGTCTTTCTATCTAAAATATATATACGCTATTTTTAGACATGTGGAAATTATTTATTTACAAAAGTTGTATAGTATCAAAAATACTACAATATTCTACTAATAATTTTTCTGTGCATGCAGGCGGTTCGGAAATATCATGGTTATCGTCACTTTTTTGGAATTACATAGTTTTCTTACGCAATACAATTCCTCTAGAATTATATATTATATATATATTTTACATACAAAGGTATTAAGATAGAGATATGAAAAAAATCAAGTTTGCAAGATGTTTAATATTTCAAATGCAAATACGTAAGGATAAAGTATAAAACTCGTAAATCATAGATTTTTTTTATATTTTTGTACTTCAATATTTTCATATGCAAAATAACTACAGGAAACATTACGTAAAGAAAATAACGTAATTCCATTTCAAAAAGTGGAGCGGTTACCACGAAATCTCTGAAACGCCTCTATCTAGAGTAAAAAATTACTATTAGTGTACTGCTGCTTTCTGATGTTATACAACTTTCTTAATTAAATAATTTTTATATCTCCAGAAATAACGTGAAAATATTCTAGGTGGTCAGAGTTACTATTCCACCCTGTACAGATATAGTGCTTGATTAATGATTATTGATATTATTTTAAAAGATTATAAGGAAGCTTTAAAATAAAAATGATTTTTTTTTATATAGAACACAAAAAGATATTCAGGATGTCCTAAAGATCGGAAAAATGCTTAAGGGGAGATTCCTGAGATCATATTAAAGACGAAAATCCTAATACTAAAATGTCGAGGGAAAATATTTTTTTCAATATAATAAATATCAATAATTAGAAATATTAGTAATTGTATTTTCTCATACATAATCTTTACGTCGATATTTACAAAAGGCAATAATTAGCTTTCACTTTTAGCAATTTGCATCGTACCATATTTGAACGTAAACTTTAGACGATACAATTCACCATCTTTAAATGATAATAATTAAAAAATTGTTATAGCCTTGACTTTTTTTGGGATTAGAATTTTCGTCTCAAAATAATGTTACGAATCTCCCCTTAAGCATTGTTCCGGTCTTTACAGGACCCCTTATATTTATAATTTTATAATGATATTTTACATATATGCTATTTTAATTACAGAAAAGACAATTAAGGTAAATAACGGAATCCTGGCAATTATAATAAAGCTTTTATTAATTTCAATTTTTTTTTAGATTTCTGTACCAAAAGATTTAAATTTCGTTGCAATATGTGGGATTAACAGTAAACAAATAATAAATGTTGGCGACCGAAACAAACACATATTTTTTGAAATAATGCCGATGCCATCATATGCAATAATTATAATAGTTGGTTTATTAGAAAAGATAACACTTTTGCCACATCAAGATAACATCACTTTATGGGTCGAAAAAAAATATATTAAGCGAAGTAAAAAAACATTTGCAAATTTCAGTAACTTACTCAGTATTGCCAAAACTTTGTGTGGTCATCACTCCAAAGGTAACAAAGTTAAAATATCAACTAATTCCTATACTTTAAAAAAGATCGGTGTGGATTTGATACCATGAGGTGTCTATGTAAATATCAATGTGCACTGTGTTAGTATTAATATTATGTGGATATAATGCCATGGGGGGGGGTTATAAAATTATACCATAATGGCGTTGGCATAATCATCAAGGGATGTGAATCCCACACTACGTTCATGTTAGTATTAATACAAACACATTGAAAATTATTGTATATACAACATATATGTATAATATGGTATTAAATACAACATGGTATTAAATTCACTCGATATTTTTTAAAATATACTAAATTGTACCAAATTATATGTAAGGTATCTGAGCCGAGTAAGGCCCAGCACTAAATAAGGCTCACTTTTAAATTTATTACTTTAAAACTCACTTTAAGCCTGTATATGTTTAAAGTATATGTTTAAAAAATGTGTTATAGAAAGTAGATAAAAAGGGATCAAAGAATTGGAATCGATAGGAACACGTTTCTTTAATATAACAAAAACTTGTGTGTATAATTTTTTTATAACAATCTATTTTTATGACAATCCACTGCAAAATTTACCAGTATATACTGTTTCATAATTTATTATAATTCATTATAATATTATTCAACTTCCTTACTATGGAAAATAACTAATGAATCAATTTTTTATAATAAGTATTTTTTTAAGCAATGTACTTATTAAATAAGGCTTATTAAATAAGTTATGTGATTATTATTATTATAGTTATTATTATTTGTTTATTATGTGTGGAATTTATGCCGGAGAATAACGATTTTCAATACTGCTATCTTTTAAGAAGCCAAAATTGCATTCAAATTGCTAGAAATTTCCAAAGATTAAAGAGCTAATTTCAAACAAAATTAAAGATAATTGTAATATTTGAAACTAGAATAAGTCCTAAGGAATTTCCTTTCTATGATTAATAATCATTTTAAAACTGATTTAGAAAGGTAATGTTTACTTTCTTTAAAACGGAGAATTTTAGGGCACCTTTTGGGAGTGAATGAAATGAAGATTTGATTCTCACTTTTATTTCTCTATAAAATTTAAAAAAATATAATAAGTTAAGTGGGCCTTATTCGATACCTTATATTAAGTACCTTATAATGATATTTTTTGTGAATTATTAGTCTTTTAGTTTTATTGTTTTGTAAATATATATTAAAAATGATAATTGTAGAATACAATATATGTGTGCTTCCACCCAACATCCCAGAAATCGAACTACAATGTCTTTCCATGATATTTGTGTCATCAATGTTACTTAACGAACATTTCTTTATACTGTCCAGTACGGTTGCTCAAAAAGTTGCTCAGAGCTGGGCAGGAGGTTTAGTAACGTGTACAAATTTCGAACATTTGTGGTTAATTAAAAGTTTTAGTACCATCATATCTAGAGAAATTATACATCGTATGTATGATGAACATATATTTCGTTATGAAATGTCATTTTTGGAAAGAAAAACCATTAACGACCTGAAAATTAAGGTAAATTGTTAAAATTTCATACAAACGGAAAGTCAAAAT
This sequence comes from Mycetomoellerius zeteki, assembly GCF_001594055.1. Taxonomy (NCBI): domain Eukaryota; kingdom Metazoa; phylum Arthropoda; class Insecta; order Hymenoptera; family Formicidae; genus Mycetomoellerius; species Mycetomoellerius zeteki. Next base: position 1,662,817 of record NW_017256778.1, on the reverse strand, counting down.
ACATGTATTGAATGGATAAAGATTGATCATAACAATTTACACTTTTACAAGATTACAGAGAATTACAGATTTTATAAATGTACTAATTTACAATTCGCGCATACATATATACGCATTTGTATTCCTACATGCACATATATATATCTGTGTTTCTACTTCATTATTTTTCTTTAAATTGTATTAATATTACAGATAAGTTTATATGGTACTGATTCTCAACAGAGACTAGTACCTAATTTGAACGATATTTTATCCAAAGACATCACGAAATATGTACCTGATGAAATAGGATATTTTCTTTTGAAATGCTTACAACATTACTTAGGACCAAAAATATTCGAACAATATCTTAAATCTTATATGAATAAATTTTATCTTAAAAGTATAAACACTAATGATTGGATAATTCATCTGTATAGTCATTTTTTTAACCAGCGTAAGGTAACATTTTATTGTGTAAATAAAGAATAAACTAGAATATCAGCATTTTTATTCATTGAATTATCGAATAATAACTTTTATGATTCTACTAGCAAATAAATTCTATATTGAGTACGTGGTTTTATGGACTGGACTTAACACGTATACATAAAATATATCCCCATCTGTTTTATCAAATAGAAAATCAATGTTGCCTGTTAGCGGAACAGTGGATCACGACAGAAATATCTAATAAACTTTATCCTTTGTTAGCTAAACTAAAATTCTATAATAATCTTGAGAGAATGGAATTCTTAACCTACTTATATGCATCGCCTACGATTCTACCGATTGCAAAACTAAAATGGCTACATTTTATGCTTCCACTTCAGGATCAAACTTTTCAAAATCGGTAAATACGTTTATGTATATCTATACTAATATTGATTTACAATTGAGCAGCAGTATCTTGCACACGCATTTCGTAGATGTCTTTTGCTACTTTTGTACATCAAAAATAAATGGTTGGAAATGGTTTATCCCGCTTTGGAATTCACCCGCGAATGTTGTGTACCAACGTTTGTGTGTTCAATATTTCGTGATTTATACGAATTGGAAGAGGCGCGTCACTTGGCGATCTCAGGATTTACAGTCATTGTGGAGAAGAAGTGTAAGATGCTTCCCCAAACCATAGAAGAAGTGGCATCCATTCTTAAAATTAATTTAAAGGATATATGTATATTAAACGAAAAATTATTCTGCATGTAAAAACGGGACAATGATTCTTGAAATCAAGAAGAAATCCAAATGAGTTGGTCGAAATGAAAAAAAATTTTTTTAATTTAACAATTGTTAACAAAAAATTAAAAAAAATTTTTTTTATTATACGATTTTTTTCTATTATATGATGTTTGCGCGAGCTTACAATTTAAATACGACAATCATATGTTTAATTTCATTATTAGTATGTTTAATTTTACTTAATGCACGAATTCAAAATAGAACAGAGATGACATCAAACGTATATCATGTTATAATACGTTTGTCACAGTGATCTTGATTTTCACAGATGAGAATTGTTTAATATATCATCGAAAGAGATATATTAGCAAGTTATTTTCGGAACACTTTCGGTAATAGTGCCAACAACCTTCTACATCCTCGCCATTCTTTTGTTAAAAGCGCGGACGTTCCATTGGAAAATTTCCAAAACGTCTTTCATAGTGTCGCATGTTCGTCAATCGAAATCTGATCGTAAAACTTCGTTTTCGCAGTTGTCGAACATTTCCTATCTGTTGAACTCTCTTCCGGAGCTGCGTCCGTTCATGAAACGATCGCGGGAATTAGCGTTAGCAATAAAACACATTTAAAAATATAAGAAAAATGCTTATGCAATTTTATTTTATCGATAACGATGTTTTATCGAAAGACGGCATTATTTCTTTGTTGAGTATCTAATTTAAGAATCCGTGCATTTCTCTAATGTTTATAGATGTGAAGAAAAATTATGAAGTTTAACTTGAGAATGGAGGACCCATGTCTGTAGTTAATAAGCATATCTCCAAAGAAAAATTACAATTTCTCTATATGACAAGATAGAACAAATGGCGGCAATTGTTTAAAAAATGGTGGGATTTCTAACTTTTTAATTTTTTCTTCTTGATATTTATCTCAGTCAGACTGACGTACATCACTCTCGTTAAATATGGCAGATCTATGCGTTTGGCTGCATTGGGACCGCGCTGGTACTTTCTCCTTCTAATTCTAAACTTCCTCGATCTTTATCCCGTCTTTTACCATATCGAAATGTGACAAAAAGACGAGATAAAGGTCGAGAAAGTTTAGGAAAGTATCGGCGCACTCCTAATGCAACCAAACCCATAGATCTATCATATTAGACGAGAATAATATATGTCGATTTTTTAACTGAAGGACATAAATATGAAGAGAAAGAAGATGAAAAGATTAAAAATTCCATTATTTAGAACAATTTTATTTATTTTACTTTTTCATAAAAAATAATTTTTCTTCGGGATATTAATCAAACAGAAAGACTATCAAGACAATTAAAAATTTGAATTAAAATCAGAACTGAAGTTGAAAATACATGGAAAGAACAATTTTGTTGAAGTATTTAGAAAAAACTAGATTTGAAAATAATTTTGTCTCCTATTATCAAAATAATTATACAGAATGCTTAAGCGTTGAGATGAAAGGATTTAACATTGTAGAAACCAATTTAAGCGTCCTATATAATTATTTCAAGGATCGAAACAAAATTATTTCCAGATCTGTATCTAATTAAATTTTTTAAGTATTTCAATGCAAAACCGTTCTTTCCGTGTATCATAAAAAAATTATTCTGTATAATAAAATTATTTTGAAATAAAAAAAGATTATATAATTACGTAATCATACTTTATATTTATTACATAATTTCTACATTGCATCTATTCTTTTAAATTATCTAAGAACCGGTTTTATTAACGTCGAGTAAGTAATTTCAACTGAGATTTAATTGATTCTCTGTGTTTGTACTCTTGACGGAGACAGCTTTAATTGGCATAAATTGATTGCGGATATCATTCCTGTCATTGTTCATTTGTCAGATAATTCGGGAATGTCATGTTCAGTCGCTACATTTAGGTTACACTGACAGGGAAATCTGCCGACAATCTGTGTTAATAATTAACGATTTAATGGTGAGTCAAGCCGAAAATAGAGAATCGATTAGGGAGAAAGATGAAGCCGAACTGGAGCTTCGCAGACTCCGAGAAATTGCCAGGCTTGCGGCTATACATTACAACGGCGAAAGAAAGTTTCAGAGAAGAACGGACCTTTCGCATGTCGTGCACGCCAGTTTACACTTTGTTCAACTTGTAAGGGATCAAACGTATTGAAAAATTTACATCGCTCGTGAGGTGGACGTAACTTAATCTTCTCATATGTGCACAATGTTTATTCCGGAGTGAGAACTGAAGCCGATAGGAAGTAATCACGCGTTATTTTCAATGTGAAAAATATAATTAACCTTCCGTCCGCAATCATATTTTTATTCCCTCGGTCTGTAATCTGGGTTTTTTCATAAAATTCAAATTTTTTTTATTGTTCTGGATTTTCAAAAATGTGAAAAAATTTAGGATTATTTTTCAACATCTTGCTATTACATAATTACTAAATAATTTTCTCGATTATTTTAGGAAGGAGAATCGGAATTAGCTCTTTTTTATTTCATAGAAAATTGAGAGTGAATCTTCGCTTGTAAAAAAAGATTCAAATTGTAGATGGAGAATTAAAAAGAAAAAACCTTGAATTGAAAGTACAGCTTTGGCCATACGTATATAAAGTTCCTTCAAAAATTGAATTAAGTATTCTGTATTTAATGAAAAATAAATTTAAAAAACAATTTTATCAAAAAGTAATATTTATTTTTATAACAATTTCAGTATTTTGTTTTCTTTTAATTTTTATTATTGTCAGTATTTTTTGAGGGAATAAATTAAAGGTTACTTCATACTTATTGCCAAAGTTATGTCAAAAGATACACGCGTTTATATTGTAAGAAGTAACGAATTTGTTATGTATTCTTATATGTACTGAATCGTTCACTAGGTAAAGTAAATTTAAAAATATTCTGGCACACGTACAAAATAAATGCATCATAGGAATATAATATTTCGTTATCGTCTCTTGCACACGATAAAAAACATGACACGTAATATCTTAAGAAAGCACATCGCTGTCGTTACGTGCCTCCATCCCAAGATGAAATAATTTTATGCTTGAAACAATGCGACCGACCCAGTTTTTCGATTGGAATTTCTTGCGCTGTGATTCAATATAACGATAATCGTGACATTGATATTTTTATTATGTAATCGGATACGACATGTACATCGAGCATCGGACACGCATCAGACGTATTTACGCGTGCCACGCGTGTACTCCGCGAATTTTAATCGCTTCAGGAAGAAAACCGGCGGCTCACCGTAGTATTCAATTACCCGCGTTCTATTTCAGCTGACGGTTTTGTCACGATCGGTGGAAACCTGCTAAGAGCATCGTTAACACAATACATAACAGCGAATATTGAGAATATCTCTTGAATGTCTATGAAAACTATAACTTACAGAGTCTTTTTTTCATATTAGCATTTTCTTCTCGTAATCTATATTTATTTAAATTAAATTAAATTAATTTTTTGCTTGATTTTTATAATAATAATAATAATAATAATATTATGATATTAGGCTAATTTTAAGGAGTAAGATAAGTAGTTTCTTTAAACACTTCTAAATATATAATATATTTAGAATAAATAATAAATGAGAACAAGACATGAAAAAATCAAGTGATAGCGTTTTTCACTGGTAAAATTGGTGCGCACTCAGTGCACATTAAAGCTGTTGTACACTAATCTAAATTGAATGTAAAAGTGAGATATCTCAATTAATAAAATACCTAATATATATTTTATCAAATACCACAATAAAATGTATTGAGGATTTTACAGTTTAATTTATTTCTATATTTTTATTAAACATACATCTTTACGTCGATTTGTGTACAACGGCTTTAAAGTGCACTAAGTGCGCACCAGCTCTGCCAGTGAAAAACGCTATAAGAAGAAATGCTGCGGTCAAAGACGTATTAGATGTGACTATATATACATAATGTTGTAATAATTCTATATAGTATATGTAATTTATTTTAAATACATTTACTTTTCGATTGTTTGCGCGCCAATTCAGGACTAATCAAATTGAAATAATAATAATAATAATCACAAATTAAATTTAATCGTCAATTTGAAATAAATGTATATTTGAATTAAATTATATATAGAATTATTATTCCAACATCTATCTTTGATTGTGTAGGTTTGATTCTTTTTACTTTAATATATTTAGAATTATTTTAAAAACTATTTGTTTGTTAATTAGCTTAATACCTTATCATATACTTATTTATTTTTCTATATTTATTTATTCATATTACTATATTTTTATTTTATTGAGAAGAAAAGATATTTCTGCGTATCTTGTATTTACTTTCATTACTGAGATTATTCTTGATATTTTTAAATTTACTTCACTTACTTTGATTGCTTGATAAGCATGTCGGAAATACCATACGATGAAAAATCTTTTTAGATGATGATGTCGGCTATCGAAATTTTCCATCATGTGCATCACTATATGAATCAATGTGCGCGAGAAAAAGACGACACGATTCCGTCATTGCCGGAAGAAAGAAATCCTATTTTCTTCGTGTATCCCATCTGCATGCTATTGAGCCTTGTTCTTATGATCCTCTGGCTTGTTAGAAAAATAGTTTCCGACAGACCTATGATAGTAAATTATTTTCCAAAATTGTTAGATGTATAAAATATGTATAGACAACAAATTTCTTAGCGGTTAATTACAATGGATACAATTCTTGACACAGTTTAAAAAACTTTACAACTGAAAAACTTGTGTTAAATTTAATAAATTTTACGTGTGTCTCAAACAAATTTTGTGTTAATTTAACACAAGATGAATGTGTTAAAAAACAAACATTAAAAATTAAAATAAAAATGCACTTTAGCTCAATTTGGAAACAAATTGTGGCACAACATATTTATTCAGTAAAATTAACATTTACAATGTATTAAATTAATATATGTTTATTTATCTGTTATTTATTTATTTTAAAACTTAAATTTTAAAATTATATTATTTCTATGTTACTTTTACTTTTTATGTTTTGTTCATTAATTTATAAATTGTCTTATTTTAACACTAAGAATGCTATGAATTTAACACAAGTATCAATTTAACATAATATTCAAATAACATGTTATTTGAAATAAATAAATATGATTGTGTATAATCACATAAGTTAACTCTCAGATATGTTAAAAATTAAATACATCATAAATAAGTTTTAACAAAGACTGGTTTTAATACAATTACAAAATGCTTTTTACTGTGTATCTTTGGAATCCTAATGCACAACTCTCTCTTTCTATCTAATAATAACAATCATATCTCATCGCTGATAAAATGACTAATTTCAATTATAAACTCAATATACTTTCTCATTACTCAGAATTAATTGTCACAATACAGATGTAATGAATAAAATTTTAACTACGCTAACTATATTAAATAATTATGTCGTTGCTGTGAAAATAAACCCGCAAGCCTCTCACAATATGCGCAGCAGGAGCTATTCTGATGCTTGTGACAGGAATAATGGAGATGAAACACGCCGATATGTACATCGACGTTACTGAATTTACTGACGAAGAAATACTGGAGCATCCTGTCTTTATTCACAACTTTGTAATGTGCATATTGTCGATCTTCGTTATGATTCTGTACCTGATTCAAGCGTGGGTTCTTTTCGACCAATGGCAGTGGGTGCGTGAACATATAACCAATTATTCATTATTACATATTATATAAGATATATGTATCTTTTTTTTTAAATTATTAGTTTTATTTATAGGTGGTATTTCATAACAGAAAACTAAGGAAAAAATAAAGATAAGCTTTTTATACACGCTTTTTATTATATTACATACAAGTAGGAACGAAGAATTTAAATGTTATACATAATAATTATATAATTTTTCGATGTGTGTGTATTTGAGTATGTGTGTATGTATGTGTGAGTAATCTTAACAATAGAATCGTCATTTTTAATATTTCATTCGATAGTATGCTTTGAGATATTGAATTGTTTAGATGCTTTTATATTAGCTAGGAATATCTTGAGTATCTCATATTACGACTTTCATACTTTGCGATTTCACGATTACCAAATCTAATCTTTACAGTTAAACAAATCATTATATCACGTGTTTTCCTATGAATACGATCTTACTCTATCACTGCATGCAGATTTTATTACCCAATATTTATTTTTGTATAATAAAACAAAATTTAAAGACTAACTTCAATAAAATTTGACAACATTTAATTTCACAAATCTTTTTTTGCAACGACTGCACGCACGATCTAATAATGAATTTTCTAAACAGGTTTCACACCAAGAGTAAAAAGTTCATGATAGAATCAAACCTATCCCATAATAGACGACTTTACCCTAATTTTTTTCAGTAACCTGCATAACCTTTTTTTAATCTCTCTTGAAATTCTTAATTAGATCAATACGAGACACAAATGTTTGTGGTTTTAGATTCGAAAGGAACAAGATACAAGTACATCAGATATGCGAAGTTCTGATTCTAGTATAGATACCAGCGAAAGCGATTATTCTATGATAGAAGAAAAGATCGATGAACACGATGCCGGAAAGCAGATTGGTGAACTGGCACCGATTCCTGCCTTGGAAGAATTGACCGCCCTCGCTGCGATCTCTGATAATGCTGTAAGAATGATTTAAGAAATTTACCTTTTACTTACAATTCTATAGTCGCCTTGGATCTTGATACAGGCCATGTTTTTCTGCGCTGAATGAAAAAGGAGTGTTCGTATTTAAATGCAAGATAAGGGTTTCCATTTTCAGTCTATAGAATCTACGACATATCGGCCGTTCTAGTTCTAAGGTTATCAAATGATCAATAGAATGAATCTCTAACTTATTTCAATGAAGGTGTACAATATTTGTGCATGAAAAAAAACATATTAACATATATAGAAAGACAACAATTCTGAAAAAGATTGTCCTGAGAAAGATAAAGATCGGTAATTTTTATGATTTGTAATAAAAATTTTAAAAATTTTATTTTCTCTTTAGGATGTGGATGACGAACCAATACTTTATTGCTGTTTCGTCGACTGGTACAATTATGTTAAAATGAAAATGGAAAACAAACCAAAACATGAGTTTCAAGTAATCCATGTCATGTGACATGCCTGGAATTATTTATAATAAGGATTATTAATAATTTATTAAGAATAGCGATTGCTGATATATTATTTTTGTCGCTGCTTTTCTGAAGTTGAACAAGTATTCATTGCGCCATCTTGAGAGATTCTGAAATATCAGCTAGCGAAGCTATTCAGCTCTGTGAATAAAACAGCTAACTTGTACAAATTTAAATTGTTATAGAATAAACAAATTTCTTTTGCATAATATTTGCTCACGTAATTAATTGTATTAGAAATAATTTTACTATAAATAATAACAATTTCTTTTTCTTTTTGTGGCTAACTTGATAAGATATAAATAATTAATTGAAATAAATAACAGTAATAATAATAAATGTATTTATGTTATAAATATTTCTTTTATAGCTGTTTTTAAAAAATTTCTATATTTAAAATACTTTATATTATCAAACGATATATTTAGAGCTGTTAAATTAATACTAATATGTAAGATTCACGAAACGTATAGTTGATATTAACAATGGATTACGACACGATGATAACCCGTAAACCCTTTTGCACCTCTGAAGAAGATATCCATGAAAGCTTCAAAAGTAGATACCTATCATTAATACTGTCATATTTTCATGGAATTACGATGATAATTTTATGATGTCAATATTCAATGAAGAACGTTTCGCGGAAATGACTCATATTAATAAGAAATAATTCCTACACGCGCGTTCATTAAAATCTTTTCCAGTGATCGAATCGTCCTAAAGAAATTAATACTTTATATTACTACTTCAACTAATTACCGAGGAACAAATTTTGATCAGTTTTTTGTTTCTCAATAAGTAATAGGTATTTCTTGATGGGTGTTTCCTTTTACACTGAAAAAAGTATTTTTTTTTTTAATTTCATCATTCTTCAATTTTTAGAAATTCAATTTTGAATGTCTTACGTAATAATATGAATTCGTAATATTGTAATAGGCGAAAAATATCTTACAATAGATACCTTGCAAATTTATATTATGTAAGTACAAAAGCATTTATTGTTTCTCTCTCTCTCTACATGATGCAGTATTGATATGGAATAATATGTCTTTTTTAAATATTATATAGAAAAAGAATTTTCAAATTATTATATCTCGAAAACGAAAAATCGTATAATAAAACAAAAAGAATTTTAAATCTAAAAGTTGGTACTTTTGCGTGGCATTAATAAAATTAAAAAAAAAATTGCTGCAATATCATACAACGTCATGACAACTCTCAGAATCATCGTTTTTGCAATCTTTCAGATGCCATTTTTCTCAAAATGTGTGGATGGTGATATATTTTTAATATTACATTCTTTTTCAGCAACTACAAATATATAAAAATCACCATTCAATTGAAAAATAGAAAATCTCGTTCCTCATTGTTATTATATCAGTAATATGTGTGCATTTAATCATATTTATATTTATATTACGAATTTATTTCCTATATAATAAAGAATATATTTCTACAAGAAGAATTTTACAAATACATTTGATGGATCATATTAAATTTAGCGAGAGACCGTAATGTTTTTAATTTATTGTTTTAATTTATTTAACCTTTTGTAAGCTAGCGATTTTATTTGGAATCGCCTCTTTTATTTTGTAAATTTCTTGCACGATTTTTTTGAAACTTGGTCTACAAGATAATTGATAATGTTTTATATATAATTATAATTGAATAAATAATATCACATTGTTAACTAATATAGCTCGTTTAATTTATAATCTGAATTGGCTTCTATATTGATTGTTTGTAATTTACACGAGCGAATTATAGTGATACTAATTCTCTTAATTTATAATATCTTTGATAATGTTTTGTTCAAATCTGAGGTCAAAAAGAAAAAAATTCGAAATAGTTGATCCAATATTATGGCGGATAAAATTTAAAAAAATAATTTGATTATATTATAAAACTCTCTAGTAGCACAAAATTCATTGGCGATACATTAGTTAAACTGGGGATATATTGCGCCAATATTGCGTCAATGAATTATGCTACTTATAGGATCAGCTTTAAGAAATTTTTAATTGCGAAATTTTTTCTTTTAAAATTCGACATTTTTAAGCTACAAACTCAGCGATATCAAAAACCTCCTAAAGCTAAGTTCCACAATAATCAGATTATTTTTTAAAATTTGAATTTTAAAATTCCGAAATCAGAATCAAATTTAGTAACCCTGAAAATAAGGTCCTTTTTAAATCTTTTTGTTAGAAAGATTGTTCCGGTCCTCAAAGGGTTGATATTGATATTAATATAATTTAACATAATTTAATTGCTTTTAATGCAAACATTTATAAGCTATGTCCGATCCTAATAAAAATTCTTTAATATCCTGCGATATCTCTATGGTGGATATATCGATCTCGCGAGGACTCGGCGAAAACTCATATTATATCGCAAGTAATCGGCGAAAGGAGGCTAATGAACGCGAACGCAAACGGTCGTGGGTAATTTACAGGCAAAAGTATAGACACGTATGTCTGTGTCTGTGAATGAGCGGTGGCGGAAACAAAGACAGCGAAAACGTAACACAAATATGCGAGCCAGACTTGTGTGTGGGATAGACTATATAAGTATATAAGGTATTTCGAGATCTCTGTGACTGCGTCGTATCCTTCGCGCACGTGGATAATACATGTTAAAAAATGCGCGTGCTTTCATATATCGGGCAACAGATGAATCTCATTATTATGCGTGCTCGTGGTCTACGCAACTATTGTTGATTTACATGGCGTGTAAAAAGAAAATTTTATTCTGAATTTTGAGACTGTTTGAATAATAATGAATTGACTTCTTTGAATTTTTAAAAATATTATCAATTGTCTGGGATTGATATTGTCATTTATTAAAAACTTGTAACATTGTTTGTTTACTTAAATTTAAGAAGTCATTTTTATAGAATTTTAATTAAATGTTTAATTTTAATAAAATCAAAAAATTAAAGTAAGAACCTTTTTTTAAATAATATGTTGAAATTATTCATAAAATGAATCAGCCTCGCATTTTTTAATATTTTTTTTAATCGATACGTCATCGCGTAGCAAATGCTGTGATGTCACGTTCAAGGAGTAGAATCGACGTAATCCTTGAGTCACTATTATCCGATTCTTGGGTTCTCTTTTATCTCACAGATAACGTTATCTCATACATAATTACATCATTGTAAAAAAGCAAGTAGTTACTAAATGATATCTTCGTATTTGCGATAAAACGAGTTGAAATATAAATTGTCATTTTAAAAGTCGGGCAGCTGATTAAATGTATAACAATGTATTATTTTTAAATTAATTAACGAGTTCGTAATTATTTGCGCAAATTTCAATAACATTTTAACTAACGAGACAATGTTTATTATTATGTGATGGATTACTTAGAGAAATTAATCTGGAACATTGTAATTTTTGTAATTCATAGAAATGTAAGTTTGATATGAAATATTTTAATTATAAAAAATGATATCAATATGTTTTAGTTACTTGAAGATATCTCGAATATATGTTTTTGTTATATATTGTAGTACTTTAAAATTAATTAATTTAGAATTTATGTAACGAAAAAATAAAATGTTTCAAAAACATATATTATTCTTTTGTATTTAATCTTTTTCAAATTATATTACAAAGAAAGTTTTACTTATTTTTTTATTAATTCTTTTTACTTAAACAAAAACTTTCATGATATCAAACTATAACGTCAAAATAGTGTCAAAATGATCACTAAAAGTTACTCTTCAATTAGTTGCGAGTTATTTTAACGCGAATTTAACGATATCATGACGTGTTATTCTGTTTGGGTAATTCTTTTTTTTTTTTTTTCAAATATAAATATTAACTCAAATGAGTTAAACTTTAAATAATCGTTTACGAAAATGGATAAATACGTCTTTATAAAGGAAACGTCGTCATTTCTTCGGCTTGTACGTGTGAGTCTTTACAATTTTGCTGACACGACTTTACCATTTTATCAATCACCATGTCATCTTACTAATCATATTTTAATTCCGTTCTACATTAAAACCCATGACAAAACATTATATGGTAGCATCCATCAAGCGGATTCACGGAGAAAATGAGCGCCACTGGACCATAGCGTCTGTATTCACTCGATGCGTGAACACCATGATGTGATGTAAAAGTCGGCGTGTTTCCGTCGATCGTAAAAATCGAGGCTAGCTGACGCGCCTGCACAATGCGTGGTCGGTCTTCAGCATCAGTCGTCGTTGAACCCTCGTCTCGCGAGCATCTACGACCGTTCGGTGAATCGAAAGCGTGAACACGTAAGTATGCTCTACGACACGGAATACGCCCGACGCCGACGTGCGTGAATGAATGAACGAGCTTCTTTCATGTTTTTCATAAATCGAGATCGGGAATTTTACGGTAAAGCTACGGACCGCTGTTTTAAGACGCACCCAACGCTTGCTCCAGGCTCTTTGTTTGTACTGTTCTTTTGTGTGCTGGTTTGCCGACTAGCCTTGACCGGTTGGAGTGAGATATTAGAATAAGACGCCAAACGTTGCTCCGTGTATACAAACACACAATAATATAGTACTATTTGTTGAAAGATAGAAATTGTCTGTAATGCTAAATATTTAATTTTTATTTCTGAAAATATTTTGAAGAATAAAGAATCATATATATATAATTTATAATTATATGTATATAATTTACAATAAATATAGCCGATAAATTTATAATAAAGTGTACGTAAATATATTTCTATTTATTATTAAAAGAGAGATATGATACTTTATTTAAAAAAAACGTCAATTCTTTTTCGCAAATAGTACGTCATACCAAATGATGTATTCGTTTACGTCATACCAAATGTGACGCTTTTATGATATCTTTATCTTAAGTAATGTAGTTTGCGTAGAAAATAAGTCCGTGAACTTCGAATGTATCGCGTATTTGTATATATGCAATACTATGATGTAAGAATACCAGGTGTATATATATATATATATATATATAACATTCGCGTGGATACGCAGTCATTTAAAGTAATGAAAACATTTGTGACTAATCAGAAACTAGTTCCAAATTTTATAAGCCAATATAAAGCCATTGTTGGAAATTTGTTTAACTGTATTTATCAAATCACGTTTAACTGTATTCAATTTGCACAATCTTACATTTGTTCTTATGTCATATTTATAGTACGATATTTTTTAATCAATATTAGTCACGGAATATAAGAAAAGATACGCAGACGTTAAGAATGAAGAAATATAAAATCATATCATATATTGTATGTCACCAAAATAAATTTACAAATTTCGGAGTACTTTATATTATATGTACAATTTTATTTTTAAAAGTAATATAATTATTTATGACAAAATAATTATTAGCGATATTGGTTAGAAATATAAAAGATACAAAATATTTATTTTAAATTACAATAATACAAATATTGACATCCAATGATTTTAGAAACTGTTTTTATTATTTCTGTAAATATTTTTCTTTAAATCAATTATATATCTTTGTTTTGAAAACGTACAGCCTTGAAAGAAAAAGAGTCTGAAAGAAATTATAAAAACGGAGTCAAGGTAGTGGTGAGTCGTGAAAGTATTTTCCTTTTCGGTACAAAAAGTGTGTTCCTTTCTTGTGTTACAAGACCGCGATTTACCTTTTAACATTTGTCTCGTTTGAAACCACAATTAAAATTTTGATAGTTTAAAATAATATTTGATAAAAGCTTATTCTTTTACATTAAAATAGCTAATTAATAACATCATGCAATAAAGTAGACATAAAAAAAGTGTAAAAAAAGTTCTTAATTGTAAGAATAAATTTTCATCCAGAGTAATGTTAATGTAAGAGAAAAATATAAGTAGTATTTTTAAAATTATTCCTGTATATTTAAAAATTTTTTTAAATAAATATTTCTCATAAGGAGAGAGCCAAGTAGTGTACATATGGATTTTGCATAACTTTAAATATATTTAGTACTATAATTCATAAGCAAGTACATCGCACGACGCAAAATTCAAACATTCCTGAGAAATTTGAATCAAAAGTTTCTCATGCGTCTTCTGTACCTATACTATAAATATAAACGGCAGTTTCTGCTCGATTGATGTGAAATGAACCAAACAATCACAAATAAAGCAAGGTCATGTAATATAAATAAAATTTATTACTTGTTATGCTACACTTGCTATTCGCCAACTTCGTTCGCGTACTCGTTATAGAAGGCACATGAGAAATTTTTGATGCAAATTTTTCGCGAATAACTTAAATATTGCGTCGTGCCATTGAATTAGTGAAGAATAAAACAATAACTAAAACAAATTTAAAGTTATACGGAAAGAACAGTTTTACTGAAGTATATATTTAGCTAGATTAGATATAGATCTGAAAATAACATTCTTAATCTAGCAAAATAATTATGTAGGACGTTCAAGCTAGTTGTTAGAATATAAAAATTTTTGCAGCATTAATCATCATGCTTGAATTTCCTACACAATCGTTTTCATAAATTTTTCAGATTTGTATCTATTTAAATTGTTAAATACTTTAGTAAAATAATTTTTTTTCATATAGGAGGAAACTGTGATATATATAAAAGAATTATATATGTGTGCCGGCATATATCTGTTCTTTTGTATATAGTTATTCTTGCTGAAGAAATTACTAACATTTTCTTTTAATGTAATTGTCGTTGAGAGAAAATGATTGAGAAAATAAATTCACTGAACGTTGCTATATCGATTTCACTTGATTCACACATCTAAATCTAAAAATTCATTACTTCGTTTGACTGACTAACAAGCGCTTCTTACTCAATGACGGTATAAGCATTCAGAACATACGTTGTGCTATTTTAGTTTTGTTGCATTCTACCCATCTTGGGTATGTCACGGTCATCATACGTGCCGACCCACTCAAGTCATCCAACGATCGAGAGATGACGTAAAGTTTGTATTAGTCCAATTAAGCATGCATAATATTCGCTTATGGCGATATAATATCATAAAGCAATATTTGCTGATATTAATTTGTTGCCACGTACATTATTGATTTAGTAATGAATTTTAAAAATTGTTACGATTAGTAATAACATAATTATATAATTTTTGATGTATAATTATGTCACGAGTATATTTATATTCTCATCTTCCTCTTCTGGGAAAAATCCATGTCACATTATACATTGTGAATATGGATTAGATTAGAAATGTAACTTGCGAATTGTTGATCAGTCAATCGAATTGATGAATCAACGATTCGTAAAGTTCGCAAATCCCAATATAATCCGCGTTCATAATGCGTAGTATAACATGAGCTTTACGGAGTTTCGAACTGAAACCGTTCATTAATCCGTGAGTAACATTCTCGAGAGTTACCCGATGTATCTAAATATAACATGGAAGTGGATTGTTATTAAGTTTCGGTGCGCGTGCCCCTCGATTTCATGTTACTTCCGATTCAATAGCTTTCTCTTTCTCTCTCTCTCTCTCTCTCTCTCTCTCTCTCTCTCTCTATACGTTCAACAAATCATATTAATTATTGATAAAATATTTTTATAGCACATCTCATACACACACGCACGCACGCACGCACGCACGCACGCACGCACGCATGCACGCACACACACACACATATATAGTATATATTTATATTAGTATTTAATTCAATATTAAAGCATACATAAAATTTTTATTATGCAAAGAAACAGCGTCAAATTTTGCTATAAATAATTTCTTCCACGAGAAGGCAAGTAAAACACATAAAAATGTCAACACACAAGAACTACGGAAATGATCAAAGAGTTGAATTTAGACTCGCGGTTATTAAAATAGTAATAAATGTCACGATGATATATTAAGGTCATTGTGGTCACGACATGTCATCGTAGACTATACGAACACACAATTGGTACACACACGCTGCGTGTCTTCCGGTTTCTGATAAACTATAAATGTAAGATTCTTGATATCGCTAATTTTTATCAGGAACATAATGCAAGAAGTATTCATACAGAGGAAAGTTTTATTAAAATAAAATCTTATTTATAGAAAATACATTAATTAGCAATTTTGTATAAATTTCTCGATTTTGTACAAATATTTTTTTAATTTTTTGTATGTCCAAATAATACAATTTTTTATTTTCGCTTTTTAAGATACAATATATTTTAATCATTACACATTTTTTTAGGTAAAATAATTTCGAGAAATATAGTTTATTTTATTGTTTGTTAATAAATTGTTAATTAATATTCACTTTATGAAAATGGAAGTAAGGCTTTTTTAAAAGATTTCTTCCATAGACAAATATTTTGTAATTGATTATATAATAAAGGGGATTTTTCACGATAAAATGAGATAAAGAAACCGCTGATAGTTCCGCAGCAGATATAAGAGAAAAAAAATTCGGTCTGTGTTCTCCGTTTGCCAATTTTATTTGAAATAAATTGATTTATACTTCTCTTAACCTTTTTTATTATACTTGTATGTATTTATATATGCAAAATGTAATTGTGTTTCGCGAAGTTTAATAGGCGTATGCATTAGTCACACGTGTTGTCAAACGACGTATTACTATTTTACAAGTTGCAATTTATGTTTTTTTAAAAGCGGCACTTTAACACCATGTACTTCCGGTTTTGTTTATACGACTGTAGTATGATTATATCGATTATCGTGTCTCCATTTTTCTTTACGTTCATTACGTTTTTATGCGACTTACATTCTGTGCTTATGGTCATTGTATTTGCATTTATGCGACGCATTTTCGGTGCCCATACACGTATTCGTAACTCAATTTTATAAATCTAGATGTAATGTTTTTTTCACAAGCGAAAGTGCATCTTTTTTCTATTTTAATGAATAGCATACATAATTAATTAATTTCTATATTATTTCTTTTCTATTTACAGATCAGACAAAATGACTACAATTACGAGGTTGTCGATCATAAAATTCCTTGAGCTTGTAAGTATATTAATAAATACAGAGTAACGCACAAGATGTTATACTATTTGTTTTATACATATCGTATTTACTTTTAATAAAATTGATATAGACTTATAATTACAAAATTGAATTAATTACCAAAGCTTAGAAAATTAAATGGCATGACATTTCGTGCGCTATCTTTGTTTAAATATATTATTATATATTTTTAATTATTTACGACACTATAAGATTATTGGATGAAAATTTCAACTTCAACAGCATTATTTTATCCTTGTGAGAAAGTGTAGATATACATCAATATGGACTTAAGAAACAAATTACAGTATAAATCCTCTTATGTACTCATTTCAATATAGATTTTATACAGCACTATAAATGAAAAAAATTATGATTGTGATAAATCAGATTTTCTTATTCAACGCATAGCCTTAACCGTATGATGTCACATTACAAAACATTAATTAACATAACTAGAAACGCATACAGATTGCACTTGCAAACTAGAAGGATAAATTGCTCTAAAGAGCTCTCCTATTCTTAGCATGCGAAATTACGTAGAAAACTAAATTCTCGAGAAAGTGCATGATTCAAGCTGCATAAAACTATTATAGTGTTTCATGCATATATTTCCAACCACAAGAGAAACACTATCCTCGAGGTTGCTTCGTACTTCTTTAAGAGCTCCACCATGCCCTCGAATTTATTTTTAACTTTCCGATCGATTGATTCAATTTCTTGCGACGTTTATTGTAATTTAAATCATGCTTTCGAAATCAAGAAAATTAATGCCTCGAAGCTACGGGGCTTCATTGTTGGTTGCGCGACATTCCGCGCTGCATATCTTTCGCGATTCGTAAGACGGTGAGAATGGAGAGTGACATAATCCGCGCTTATTACCACAAAGATTGTCCTCCCTCTTCTTATTACGGTCCGCTTCAAGTCGTCCGGAAGTCGATTGGTGCAAGAAGCTTCCGTTAGGATTCTTTGAGTACTACGTGCCATAAGTCCGCGTCTTTTGTGTAATAAGCTCGTTTATATTTATATTATGATTTATGAATTAATGTGATCGATATGTATAGATGAATTAATATGATGGATATGTGTAGATGAATTTATTGCACTGCTTTCTTGACACACGGGTAAAGTACAGTATTTATATTGCTAATGTATCGTGCGATATAATGGCACTCCTTAGTGACGAAGCTCTGGCTGTAGTAAATGTAAATGCGACGTATGTATCACGTGCTTATCAACACGTGGGTGACCAAGTCCGAGTGATTCTTTGAGATATATTGTATTCGGTGTTAGGCGAATGTGTTCATCGCATCGAAGGCTGACTTGTGCAATTTTAATGTTGACGCCATGGATGACTTCAAGATGAAAATTATATATTGCGAAATAAAACGCCCAGAAATTTATGGCACATTTCTCGCTTACTTACCTTTTTTCAACTTTCGTTACTTAACAGTTAGCCAGAGAGAGATAATTAGTATTATTATTTAATTTCTTATACATTATTATTATATTATAATAATCATTAAAAAATTCTATATCATCGAAATAAATATCGACTTTTTTCAATTAAAATAAAAAAATCTAAATTTGTATAAATATTGTTTTTATAGATTATACAGTCTATGAACTTTTGAAGATCTTTGGTTGAATCAATTTTGAGACCTGCCTTAATCGAAGATGTTGTGTTCATACATGACATATTTTATGTAGACGTTATTCTTACGTACTTATAACTGTGTTAATGATCTGGCGGACTATATCAAACGATCACATTTATGACCTGTTGTCTAGAAATAAAAACTTGCCAACTGGGACATAGTAGTGGGCAGAGTAGTGGGCAATATTTTATTTATGATGATATTGAAAGAGAGTCGACGTACCCTCTCTGAATCGACCCAGTTTCGTAGGCGATATCCGCCGTACCTTCACTTTGTAGCAAAAAAGACTGCTAGGTTCCGTATGAATGATAAAAGCAAGAGATAATTGAGAATACGACAAAGTTTTATTTCTGATGGACCTTTATTTTCGATGAAAAAAAAGAAGATATTTTATCTTCTTTTTTTTTTCATCGAGAATAAAGGGCCATCAACTTCTTTTATTTATAGCGCATAGGCTAAGAAAAATTTTCATCATTAAATGTACATTTCGGATTACAGCTCTTGGTTTGCATCCTTATTGGGTTGCACTACAACTCCTTCAATGGAGGAGATCAACCTACCGCGATGATAACTATGGGCACCTTTGGAGGCTATCTGATTATTCTGGTCGGCTTGTTTATCGGCAGCGTGATGGGAACGCCAGTGAACCGCCGCGTGGTATGTTTCAACAGATATTGTAAGATAGATTTTTCATCAGATAGAAATCGTAATATAAAGTTATACAGGGTTACCCATGTAAAGTGTAACAAGCCAATAACTCCAAAAATATGGAAGATACGAAAAAACGTTTTAATCAATTAGTGTAAAGAAAACACATAGTTACTTTGAAAAATTATCCATTTTGCCTACATATATTTATGGCTTATCATACTTTATATAAGCTACCCTATATATAAATGGAATGCGTGAAAAATTTGGAACACCGCGGGAATCAAATGTAGATCTAAGAAAACTAGTAAAATTAAAGAAGCTATGTTTAAATTACTCTCTAATCGACCAACAAAAAATAACAAACATAACATTGATGTTACTTTTAGTTGACACCAACCAGTGTCTTTATACGATCAACTAAAATACGACCAACGGGTCATAATTTGATACATTATTTCTTAATTTATATGTGTACATCTACATAACAGATCACATAATTAATACAGTAATATACCTATATAAATTAAAATACATACATTAATAGCTTTATAATTGACAGAGTATCATACATAGATTTTTACAAATGCAACTTTTTATCTTTTAGGATCTTTTCTTCTCACTCATTGGATGTGCTTTGTTCGTCACTGCGGGCGCACTTAACATCGACTACTTCTCGAAGCTATTACACAGATCATCATTTCGCGATACCGGCTTAGCCAAAGGCTCTCTCAGTATTATTGAGGGTGTCGTTTTCCTCGTGGACGCGTTCCTCACTTTTCGGGGGGAGAACTGAGATTTGAGTCGCTTTTAAGTACAACGAGGGACTGCGCGGTCGGCAATCGGTGTTAATCACATTCCGCGATCGGCGGAAATCTTTTCTAATCTGTAAAGGATTGGATACTGCCAAAGAGTTTCCCAAAAGAAACTTTCTTTTCAGCGGGGTAGCCAAGTGTAGCCGAATGCGCATCATACGCGCGGCGTCGCGAAGTGCCGCCAATTTCTCTGAATTATGCGAAACACGAAGTTACGAAGCTTCGCGAAATTCACTTGTGCCATTTGTCTTGCACTTCGCACGAAGTGTCCGTTTCATCGGGATCAATCCACCTTTCTTACACTTAACTTGTCAGGATTCTGATATAAAATTTTCAAAAATTTAATAAAGATAAAATATACAAGACACTTTCTCTTATTAATAAAGAAAAATTTCTGGGTTATATATATATTTAAATGGTCATGCTTTTGAATATAAATGCGACTTCGCGATGATATTTAACCGATGATAGTACAAAACGTGCAGGGATCATGACAATGATACATTCTTGCATATTATGCAGCCTTGGCTATAAGTATAAAGCACCTTCATTTTTGTTCCTTCACAAAATGATGGTATTAAATGCCAATAAGGAAGACTAATAAAACATTAAAATTATTTAAAAAATAAATATTATTTTTGAATAAAAATATTTTTTAATTTATTTTTTGTTAGAATGTCAATTTTGGGGATGCTTTATATTTAATCGAGCCTATACATTATATACGTTATATGTTAATATTAATAAGCGGCAGTCCCTTTGTAAAAGCCAGTTGGTATTATAATCATTAATAATGTACTCGTACTGATATCGCACTTGTAAGTTTAAGTCATACTATTTTGAGATTTGACAAGTAGCGATAATAAGAAAAATAAGGAACGATAACATCATGACATGTTTTTATATACAAATTATACAACGTCATTTGATTGTATCTTGGCGCTGGAAAAATTAGTTATGTCCGCCATCCTTTCATGAGTATTCGCAAAATATTTATCTTTTCTTTCTACATTTTTACATTAAGACTTCAACAATAAAGAAAAATTATTGAAGACATTTTCGTATCAGCATTCCTACCATCCATACCTTCCTAATGCTTCCTCTTTTCAATCGATATGTTGATTGAAAAATAAGAAAATATTTACAAGTGTGTTATCGCGTTGTGCTAGATACGCGATGTTATATAAGGTCTGTTTTTTATTCCTGCACTAGACGAAACTCTTTTTCTCGCTTTCACCAAATATCAAGTATATACCTATCTCACTTTATTTTGCGTACTTATCAGAATTACATCGGCGAACTAGCCAAGAAAAAGGTTCAATCCCAACGTGCTCAGCTTGAGCAGGCCTAGGGCGGAATCCATAGATTTTGCTCGAGATTCGAAATGGTCTTAAACTAGCATGAACCAATCAGAGAACTATATTAATATCTTAAGACATTGCTTGAGATTAAGACCGGACTATGAATTCCGGTCTTAGAGCAGGCTATTTAAGTTAAAATCGATCTCTGCCGAACATATCAAGGAATATCGACAACAATAATGACATCTCAAATGAATATCCATTTCTAAAAACATATAATAATTTAATGTTTACAAACTATATATTGGGTGTTCCGTAAAAACCCGAACAACGCTTAAGGGGAGATTCCTGAGATCATTTTGGGACAAAAATTCTAATATCAAAATGTCGAACTACAATAATTTTTTGAATTATAAGCTAACTTAAATGCTTATAAGTAAAAAATCATTTTACTTTTATAGCCTTTATTATTATTTCTGGATTCTTTTGAACATTCTAAGATGAAAATCCTAATACAAAAATATCGAATAATCTTAGTTTTTAAATTACACACTATCTTTAACCAATTATAATTCAAAAGTTATAGCACCGACGAGATTCTATTAAAGACCGTCAACCCTGGACAAATTTTCGGCGGTATAAAAAGGGCCCCAAGGGCCCGGAGGTAATCGAAGAACGCTGACATTATCGACAATTGATATAAATTTGCTATTATTAACATAAATATTTGACTAATACATTATTAAATTCATGATATTTTATTACATAAATGCTCTATAAATAAATATACATATTTGTAAAGCTATAATATCCTATATATTGCTGAAAAATTACAATTTTTTCTCTGCAGTTATTATCTCTGTTGATAATCGAACTTTGACGATAACACTGAAATCACAATTTTAAAGAAAAATCGAGTATTATTGAGTTTTAAATGCACGTACACCGATAAACACGTCTATCTACTAAACTAATAAATCATAAAATTAGTACAATAGTTTTTTTTATTCTTAATCACTTCAATATTAACAAGGACGCGAACTCCCATAAGGATATCGGTCTTTAATAATATCTCGTCGGTGGTTATAGCCTCAACTTTTGTATTACGGTGAAATCACACGGTTCGGAAAAAGACTGCGGAATGGAGAATGCGTCATTGAAGCAACCAATCAGCGCTATTCAGCGCTATTCGGAATAGTGCTGATTGGTTGCTTCAATGACGCATTCTCTATTCCGCAGTCTTTTTCCGCACCGTGTGATTTCACCCTTAGAATTAGATATTGTGTAGTTCGCATCCACTTCTTCAGAGGACAGTAATGTGCGGGGACATTTTGCGGTTACAGGAAAAAAGCCCTCGTGTCCTCTCTCAGGTTTCTCTACAGAACGCATTTCTAGTTTTATTCTTCAACGCGGGAAGCGTTGAAGTTCCTAACGTGCGCGTTATTACACAATAGGGAACTTGGGGGAACAGGCGACCAACAAGCACAACACGCTTCGTTCGATACATCGAAAGTGAGCAACCGGAATGGCCGTGATCAATTAAATTTGCTATATAAATAATTTCATCTTCTTTCCTACTTTATTTAATTTTATCCTCTTCGGTCTAAAAGTACGTCTCACGATTCGCTCAACTCAAATCAAACATTGATTTATAACGCCTATTACGTAAAGTAGTTAAAATTACGTTACGCAGACTCGAGGCCTTTCGAGATCGCGTGCAAATCTGCTCCGAGAATCGACCGGCCGTTCCAAGTCGATAGTGCGGTCAACGAGAGACCGTTCGCACGCGCTTCCGTATGTATGTACCCGCATATGTGTGAGTGGTGCGGGCGAGCAGTGAAGCAAGTGAAGTGAGTGAACACCGTCGCCGTCGCGCGTTCCCTTGGCACGGGAGAGTAACCCGTACTTTATTTTGCCAATTACGGCGCCGATGCGCGGTTCAGAGCGTTAAATGTGCGTGCAGGATGTCGAATCCGGGCGGTAGCAGGAGGAACGGGGCTATGAAGATCCGTCTGACGAGTGAGTACGGCGATTCCGTCTCTTCCTCGGGGGCGTCGTGCGTCTTCGTCGTGCGAGAAAGTCAGGGCTCTCATGCGGACCGAACTACGGTTCGCACGCAACACGAGAGCACCTGCCCACGCACTTTGGCCTGTTTTGATAATCGACGTGCCCTCGCGCACGCACCGCGTTCCTCCACGCGGGGGAGGAGCCCACGACGAGCGACGCGTAAACGTCAAACCGTGCCTGCTTGGTCTCCCCTCTGGAGACTCACCAGACCCACGCCGATAACGCGTGCCCTAGGCGAAGATCACGATTTTCGTCCTGGCCCTCCGGTTGCTTCAGCTTCCTCGGCGGCGAGACTGCGACTCGAGGCCCCACCGCGAGCACTCTCCGGGAGACCGATGAAAGCGTTGTTAATTCTGGATAGACGGTCGTGAAGACCATTTAATGTGTTATTCATTCGCAATGTTCTTAACGAAGCATCCCATTTTTACCTGAACTCAATATTACTTTTCTGGCTATTTTTATCATTAATGTTCGATTATTATTCCTTTGAAAAGGCCATTCTTTCATTTTTAATAACATTTAACATGAGTTACAACATCATTTGTATTTAAATGAATCAATTTTAGACATAACTATATGATACAATTATATATATTAATAAATTAATCGTAGTAGTAGTTAAAGAGTCTATATTAATAAATACGAGATGGACAAACAAAAGGTACATTACTACAGAACTTAGAATTAGTATATGATGTCCTTAAGAAGGCAATGTTCTTAACAAAACTTTATTTCTAGCTAATATTATCTTTCGAATTAGTTTTATCATTAATGTCTGGCTATTCTTCTTTTATTCTTTAAATAGGCTATTCAGTCATCATTAACGATTATTTAATATGAATTATAACATCATTTGTACTTAAATTCAAACCAATTTTGTCATAATAGCAGTGATAATTGTATGTTACAATCATATTAACTGTAGCAATAATTGAGAGACTACTTTAACAAATATAAGATAGATATAAACAGGAGATACTATAGAAGTAGATTATTATCGAACGATTTTATAAAACCTATCTGATTAGACAATAATGTAGAACTTAGAATTAGTACATATACACATCCACACACATACATATTATAGTTACATAATTAATTTACTAAGCACGGGGTGTTCCATCTTCAGATAAACTATGTGGTAATTTGTTGGATAAACAAAAGAGTAAAAGAATGATAACGTAAGAGAGTAAGACTGTGAGCTGAAGTTTATCGAAAAGTGGAAAAACCCATTCTAAATTATATAAATGTATCATTATTGATTCGTGCACGATGAAAAAAAAATAGTAGGACTATGACTGCGTTTAAAAAAGCAAAAAATTATCAGAGCTATTGCATTATTTCATTCCTTGTTTTATATCTAATGAATAAAAAATGGTACAGTAGCGCTAACGACGCGATCCCTGAACGCAGGCTAGAAGTATTTTAGTTTTTGCGTGTGCAAATATACATTTATATAATGATTATATATGTTTTAGTTTTGTGCGCCCGCAATCTCGCTAGAAAGGATTTATTTCGTGAGTATTATTTTCTATAAAGAGTGTAGCATATCAAAATATAAATGAATATAATTAAAAAATATTTCTTTTTTAGGTTTGCCCGATCCCTTTGCTAAAATAACTGTCGAAGGTTCTGGTCAGTGTCACAGTACAGATACCTGCAAAGCCACTCTTGATCCTAAATGGAATCAACATTATGACTTGTGAGTACTTTTTTAAGGCTAAGTACAGAGACGTTAAGTGTAAACACGTAAGAAAATAACTATTACTTGTTCATATAGATATATTGGAAAGAATGATGGAATCACCATATCTGTGTGGAATTATAGAAAATTCCATAAAAAACAAAACGGAGGATTTTTGGGATGCGTACGCATATTATCAAATACTATCCAAAGACTTAAGGACACAGGATGTATGTATTTGTTTTATATCATTATTAAATTTTATTCTTACTTAATAAAAACACGCAATATATAGCATCTCGTGTTTAATAGATACGTCCTACTTGGCGAAAAATTGGAATTAAGAACTAAATTAAAGGGCAGTTTATTTTGTTGAATAAAAATAAATAATTTCTGTAAAGCACACACACACACACACACAACACACACACACACACATTATATCTTTAGAATATTTAAATTAAATTTTATATAAACACTTTAAGTATTGACAAAGTTATTGAAATAGTTGATATAAAAGCTCAAAAATACGGCTAAAGAATTAAATAATAAATGTTTCTTCCTTTTAATGTTAAAATAAAGATTTTCAATTATGATAAAGGCAATTAGGCACATTGTTATTATATTACTTATTTAATTTTGTTTTTTGGCATATTTAGTTTTATTATTAGTGAAATAGTTTTATGTGGCATTCTGTAAAATTAAATGAACTTTAAACTTAACGAAACTAGTAATCGTGAACTAATTATCAAAATTGCTATTTAACAAAGTAAAAATCGAAATTGTTGCTTTCTGTATTTCAACGCGTATTTTAAAAAATTTGAGGAAACGTTTATAGATTTAAGCGTTTTAAAATAGCCTCTTTAAGTACAAAATCTATCATAAGAAACATCTTTTTTTATGTATATTAATTTTAAGTTATTTTACATATTGCAAAAACATTTTATAAAGATTAGTTAGCAATATACATACTTTTAGATCAACGTTTGGACTTATGTAAAGCGCATTCTGATGACACGGACGTTGTCAAAGGGCAAATTGTTGTGTCCTTGATGTCACGGGATGGTCATAACGGTGCTGTGAGTAATACAGTCGGTCATAACGCCGTGGTTGATGTGCTCGGAGATCTGAGCTGCCCGAATGATCTACCAGACGGTTGGGAAGAAAGGAGAACAGAAAGCGGTCGACTTTACTACGTAAATCATCACACGAAGAGCACGCAATGGATCCGTCCGAATGCTCGGTAATATTTGCCATCTACTCAGGCCCAAACGCATTGTAAAATAACTTTATCTAATATGACTTATTTAAACGTTGCAATTTTTGCTGAGTTTTTAATATCGAAAACGTAATCAGATTCAAAATACAGAAAACATTTTTAGTTAAAAATATAAAATATTTTCAATATTTAAATTGGTGCAGAAGATTCAACTATCCGTGTATCTATCTAAACAGAAAAACGATTTTACTGAAATATCTGAAAATTTAGATAGATACAGATCTGAAAATAATCTTGTTTGAACATCAAAATAATTATAAGATGCTTAACTAGTTGTTAAAAATTTTTTGTAACATTGGCATGAATGTCTAAGCGTCCTATATAATTATTTTGATGGTTCAAACAAAATTATTTTCAAATTCGAATCTAAATTGAATCTAGCTAAATTTTTAAATAAGATAAACGTACCTGTTAGTAGACAATTAAGGGACGCGTGACCCAATTAGTAGTTCATTAGTTATTTAGAGTTATACATATCATTAAAAGCTTAATATTTAAAAGTTTTGCCATTTTTCAATAATTGGGTCATGTCTACTAACTGGTACATTTATCTAATTTCAAAAAAATCATTATTTACGTATATAAATAGCAAGTGAGCTATATTGGATAGTAGGTCATATTGGGCGCAGTTGCTTTATAACATATTCAAGCAATATCATTGATAGGCCTAACAATGCTATTATACCAACGACACCGGAACCACCACCATTGTCGTCATCGGAGCCTACGTCACCCAGCAGTAGCGCAAGCTCGCCGAATATAAGAAACGAGGGAAGTCCCGCAAGACATATGTCTCCCGAATGGACTGGCGGGGACAGTACATTAAGTCAAACACCCAGCCGAGATAATTCAACGCAAAATACTCCGAGAAATACACCGACGCAACAGCAACAGCAAAATCGCAATCAGCAACAGAATCAACACAACGTAAGAAACGCGACAACGTCGGCATTGTCCTTAAGAGATCGACGTATTATTAGAGGAAATGATGAACAAAACGGCAATCAAAATGCAAATGGAAGAGTAGAACGTGGCCTTAACAGTGGTGGTCAAATTCGAAGGCCTAATCGCAGCAATAGAAACAGAAATAGCGTTATGTCGAGTAATGACAGACGAACCGATCCGCCACAACCGCCGGACCTACCTCGTGGTTATGGTACAATCGAATTATTTTTAAATACAACGTAAACTGAAGGACTTGTTGCAACAATGAATTAATTCACATTTTAAAACAAATTCACATTTTAAATGAACTTTGAAGCTAAAGTGAAAAATACATATTACATCGCTGCGTTTAGCAGGCTCAACAGTTGAGTGAGCGTTTACTGTTATTGGTATATTTTTCTAGATTATCTAATTAGACTTTTAAATCTGGAAGAATACATCAATAGCAGCAAGCGCTCACTCCATTATTGAGTCTGCTGAACGCAACCATTATTATTACATGCTCAGCTGCGTGTGAGTTAGTCAAGTAGATATAATATTGATATTTTTTCCATCATTTTAACTTTAGAGTTTTTTTGCTTCATTTTTACAAGATGTGAGTTAGCCCTTGATGTTGAAAGCGAGTATGGCATGGCAGATAGCGCACTGGTCTATCATGCCAGAAGTCCCGCGTTCGATCTCAGTAGGAATCAAAATATTTACGCTCGTGTCTCGGCAACCTCCCGAGAGTATCTTTGCCCACAGAAATACCTCTCGAAAAATTCGCCGTTCGAAATCGGCATTAAAACTGTAGGTTCCATGCTCGTGTCAATTGAATAATCAGCATGCGCACCACAAGTATATGAGAGAGATGTAATACAGGCCAGAGGCCTAATGTAAGAAGAAGAAGAGAAAAATTAGTCCATTGTTGCTGCAAGCTCTTTAATTACATAGGAAAAACGATGTATGCTCTAAAAAATATCGATATTGATTTAACACTATGCGATGTCTACATAATTCTCACTGTATTGGTACTAAAGTAACACTATAATCCGCAATACATTATGGATTTAAACCTAAGGGTTTTAAATCCACATCATGATGGTGACATACAGTGAGAATTATTATACCTTAGAATTTATCGTATGTCATGTTAAATTAATATCGATATTTTTTAGAGTGTAAATATAGTAAAAAGAGATTCTATTGCTTGTGTAGAAATGAGGAAAACCCAGCAAGGCCAAGTATATTTCTATCACGTACCAACTGGATCTTCTACTTGGCATGACCCAAGGATTCCGCGCGACTTGCAAGCTAACGAATTGGCGAACGAACTGGGTCCTCTTCCTAGCGGATGGGAAATGAGGCAGACCCAGAGTGGACGAGTATATTTCGTAGATCACAATAATAGGACAACGCAGTTTACCGACCCCAGACTGTCCAGTCAAATAATAAGCAGTCTACTGAAGTAAGTATAAAGACAAGTCGAAAGATTAAATGTAAGTGTTGTAATTACGCACAAGAATGTCAAATAATTATTCTGTCTACAGTAGAAGACAAAACAATAATGTGAACAATCAAACTGCGAATAATGCAAATAATTCGGTGACGAGCGAAACCGCTGAAGCGGATACAACGAATTCGTCGATGGTTCAACCTAATACACCACAGCAACCAACAAGAAATGAAAACGGAAGTAACAACAATTCTCCAACAAGTGAGTAAAATTTCTTTCAAAACTTTCTCTAAAAAAGAAAAATATATTATACGCTACAGAATAACTGAAGCACTTACATCTTCGACTTGCATTTTACATGTTCGATAATACTCGCACAATACGGATCTCATAATTAACTTATTTCCACACAAAAACAAAACAAAAGAACATTTGTGTACGTCCCGCAATTTTATCTTATCTGTCAACGCGTCTATCTAGTCATTGGAGGTCTGACTGTTAATCAGTCTTGGTTGTTTTGTCACTTGGGGCAGAATGCCATTTCATTTCGGAAGAGTCTTGTTCATCAGGATGAATTATCGTAAAAAGTCGCATTATCGAGATTCTTAATCCATGGATAGGGTTACCAATCGTACTCTTTTAAGAGTACATGTACTTTTTTGAGATCATAAAACTTTTTGGTCATTAACTTTTTATATTTAAAAAAATTTTATATTTAAAATTATATTAATAAGAATTGTCAATAAAGTTATGTTCTAGAAATTTTATTTTAATAAATGCCTAAAATTATTTTATTAAATACATAAAAAATATCCCCTCTTTTTGTTCTCGGATAATTATCTTTTTTAAATGTACATATGTATACTCTTTTTTTTTTCTTGTGATAATCTTATCCATGAGTATAGATGAACAATGCGATCATAAGATGAACGAGGCAAAATAAGAATTTGTTTGCATTTCAGTGGAAAGCGCCCCATCTCAAAATGCTCAAACAGTATCAGAATTACCGAAGGAGCTCATGGACAATGAACTTCTTCCGAAATATAAGCGTGATTTAGTAGCAAAGTTGAAATGCCTTCGAGCGGAACTGAATGCTCTTCAGCCTCAGAGTGGACACTGTAGGTTAGAGGTGTCGAGGAATGAAATATTCGAAGTGAGCAAATTTTAAACATCTACGCGATCTTATTTTAATAATTTAAAATAAATTTTATTAACCCAATGAATTATTAAATTATTATAACTAAATTGTTATTAACGTAAAAAATTGTTCTAATAATTTAAAATAATTTTTTACATTAATAATAATTGAAATATTTTAGAATTATTTCTAATTTCTAAACAAATTTTAATTGTTATTAACGTAAAAAATTAAGATTTCGTTTTACGAGTATATATCCCGTCTATAAGCACCACTTCGTTCTTACAGGAATCATACAGATTGATAATGAAAATGCGTCCGAAAGATATGCGCAAAAGGCTCATGGTCAAATTCCGCGGCGAGGAAGGTCTTGATTACGGCGGCGTCGCACGCGAATGGTTATATTTATTGTCTCATGAGATGCTAAATCCGCAATATGGACTCTTTCAGTATTCAAGAGATGATAATTATACGCTTCAAATTAATCCGGATTCAGGCATAAATCCAGAACATTTGTCATATTTCCATTTTGCCGGAAGGATTATAGGTATCGCCGTCTTTCACGGCCATCACGTTGACGGTGGTTTCACTACTCCGTTCTATAAAATGTTGCTTAATAAAGCTATAACTTTGAGCGACATAGAAGGAGTTGATCCGGAACTACACAGAAGCCTTACATGGATGTTGTAAGTGACATTTTTTTTTTTAATTAAAAAAAGAGAATTTTATTAATATCTGATTTATATACTTCTTCATACTATAAAAAAGTGTATGTAAAATTACATAAACAATATATTGTATAAAAATTATACGATTTAGATAATAGAAATATCTAAAATTATACGTTTATATTAAAAATTAATATTTTTATCTCTAATTGTGTAAATATATTTTTATATTAGACGAAAAATTACAATAATAATAGTATATTTTATAGTTTTTTATGTAAATGTATAAATTTTTTAAATATATAACATAATGGTAATGCCACAAATATTATATTTACATTTTTAAATTCGTACATATTAATCTCATATAGCTTAAGAAAAACTCTAATTTGCTAGCAAATTAACGAAATTACATAAATTTATAAAAAACTTTACTTTAAAAAATTATAATTTTTAAATATAATTTTTGTAAATTATTTAATTATTATAAAGAAAAATAATTTTATTTGCAAGAGTTGTAATTTTACTTGCATGTGTGTAAATATACATTTTTACTAGTGAATCTCAAAATTGCCCTATAATTGTTGTAATTTTACATGTAATTTTTTTACAGTGTGGAGATAATTCTAAAGAATATATTTAATTTACTATATTTCACGTTATTAGGGAAAATAGCATAGACGGCGTGTTGGATGCTACTTTTTCCGTAGAGCACAGTAGTTTTGGCGTATTGAAGAATCATGAACTAAAGCCAGGCGGTAAAGATATTCCGGTAACGGAAGAAAACAAGAGAGAATATGTCCGCTTATACGTAAATTATCGATTTATGCGCGGTATCGAGCAACAGTTCTTAGCGTTACAGAAAGGATTTCACGAACTGATACCTCCCTTGTTACTAAGACCGTTCGACGAACGCGAATTGGAGTTGGTTATTGGCGGTTTGGGCACTATCGACATAAACGATTGGAAAATGCACACTCGACTTAAGCATTGCACTCCCGATACACCGGTTGTGCAGTGGTTCTGGCAAATAGTGGAATCGTATGGTGAAGAAATGAGAGCGAGATTGCTTCAGTTTGTTACTGGCAGCTCCAGAGTTCCGTTACAGGGATTTAAGGCTTTGCAAGGTAAATTTCATATTTAGACATATTGCGTTAACAAGGTGTCTACTATTTCGAAAAACTTGGAAAACCTGGAAATTTCAGGAGATTTTTCTTTTTTATCTTTAAAAAAAAAATTTTATCGGTTCAGGGAAAATTTCGTGGAATTTTATTTTTAAATTTAAATTCTGCCTCTTTAAAAATATTGTTTTTTTAATAATTTTTTCTTGATAATACAGAACGTCGACAATTGATTAGCAATAGATACATATATTAGCAATAAATGTACGCTCATACACATGCACTTACATTTATAAACATTTTCGTGTGTCTCATGAATTTTTATAAAAGAAAATCAAAGTGAGACAATACACAGCAGAAGAGAGTAACTCACTGATAGTAGTGTGAGCTTTTCCTATTCATCTAGAATCCTTATAGTAAGAATCTGGCTAATGTTGTTAGTTTGACAAAACATGAAGTCATAAGTAAAGAAAAAAAAATAATGTGTGTGTATTATATGTATGTATATATACATTTGAGACACCTATTAATTTTGTCATATTTTGATGAGATCAATAAGATAAATGACAGTATTGACCAGACACTCAGTATAGGGACTCTATACTTATCCTATATATTTACAGCTCCAATTGTAAAAAAAGATAGATACAGTCTTGTGAAATCTCTGTCTTCTACTAATTTAAAATATTAATCATTTTTATCAGCGTTATTATAATATATGCATTCCAGTTTATTTCAAAGACGCAAAAAATTCTCTAATTTTAACTGGAATTTTGAGTAATACATGAAAAATCTGGAAATTCTCACAGAATTTTTTTTTATAAAATTTCAATAAATACCTTGATAGACCTTAAAAATATAACACGTAGATAATAATCACATATTACATTTGATTGTGTAGGGTCGACAGGAGCGGCAGGTCCACGACTCTTTACGATTCATGCCGTTGATGCCCCGAGCGAAAATCTCCCGAAAGCACATACTTGTTTCAATAGAATAGACATACCGCAAAATTATCCAACTTATCAGAAGATGCTTGACAAGCTTACGCAGGCGGTTGAAGAAACTTGTGGCTTCGCTGTGGAGTAATATGTTGCAATTATTGCAACTTTAGCATGATCTTTTCTATAAGTCCATATCAGGTTATGTGTTGAAGATTGAGAATTGCGAAACAAAAAT
This sequence comes from Mycetomoellerius zeteki, assembly GCF_001594055.1. Taxonomy (NCBI): domain Eukaryota; kingdom Metazoa; phylum Arthropoda; class Insecta; order Hymenoptera; family Formicidae; genus Mycetomoellerius; species Mycetomoellerius zeteki. Next base: position 1,629,639 of record NW_017256778.1, on the reverse strand, counting down.
TAGAATTTAATCACAATCGGATGAATTTAGTTTTAATCCATTTCGTTCTGGTTAGTTAAATTGATATTTATTTCATTGATAAAAATTATTATCTTTTATTATATATTTGAAACTTTTTTGATAGCGAAAAACTTATACAATTTTGTTCATGCAAGTTACCAGTAAAAAATTTTTTTTAATTAGGAAAAATTCATTGTCTTAATTAAACATGCATAAGAAACACAATTTCTATTCATTAAAATAGAATGCACTTGATTAATTTTTTAGCTAAAAAAAGGATTTTAGCTGATTTTGACATAAAGTTTCTGTCATTATTATTGATGATACAACTGCATTTGCAAGTAGGGATTTGGAGATGTAACATCTTTTGCACTTTTTTATTACAATAGTAAAGATTTAACTTCTTTTGTATTTTTTTTCATTACAGAAGTGAACTTTCTTTTACAGTTAGATTTTTCTTCCTGGATTTTATAGGATTTGTAACTGTTCAGCACATTTCCAAAACGTTTAATTCATAACCAAGAAACTAAAGAATTCAGTTCCAATATCTAATTTTTTTTACATATTTAGATATAGCTGCTTTTGCATATCGGCCATTCAATTCTAATCTTCAATCGCAATCCTCAATTTCCAATTTGATTTTACGCTAGTATACATTTTGGTAATCCTAAATTCCTATGCTAGATGTGATTCTAAAAATTTTATCATTGAGAAAAGGAAAAGAAAATTATTTATTTTCTACATTTACAAAACAGTAAGAAGTAGGAAAAACCACTGAGTCTTAAGCCCATGGCACACACAAAAACGTAAAGCCTTAAACACAATAGACACAGACAACAACGAGCCGTCCAACCAGAGCTCTGGGATATAAGTTCGATATTATATTCCAGAGCTCTGATTGGACGGCTTATTCCCTGTTCCCCGTGCGCATTGTGTTTCTAGCTTAAAGCAGCAAGACGTAAGCATTAAGCGAATTGGCCAATCACAGAGACTGTAAGGCCAGTAGCGAATCCAATATTACGATTTTCATATTACTTACGTCTTACTTATGTTTTTGTATGTGTCATGGGCTTTATAGGAATCGTTAATATGTTAGCTATTAGCGAAATTGTTTCGTATATACAAGTATCTAAATGGCCTTGCAATTATAAACTTTGCATATCTTACATATTTTGCATTCTACGATATACATCTCTTTTTGAATAACGATTTTTATAGAAAACTGATATGTTGGCCTTTAAATATTTATTATCTGGTTAAGAGCAATTCAATGTAGGGGGATTATTATTCTTCTCCAGTGATGAATTACTGATTAATTTTAATCAGTTTTCTGCATTTACTAATGCATATATATCAAAGGTCAATTCACATCTTTCTATCAAATAAAATTACTAATTTCGTTTAATTCATCGAAGTTAGCTTTATTATTTTAATTATGATATAAATATAAGATTAAGTGTGCACAAGTATTTCTGGGAGAAAATCTTCCAAAAAAGTTATGATTATTATACATGTTCATACTGTACAGATTTTTTTACTAAAACACAAAACACGCAATATCAGCGTGAAAAAATTTCGAAGTTATGAACGTAGCAATATATGACAGAAAATCAATTCGCATTTAAAAGATTTCAATTTCACTTTGAGACCTGGTTCCATTAATGTAAGATTAACTTTTCTCGATTCCATTTATTCTTTATTTTCTTCTAATTCTAAGAATTAAAAAAAAATAAACAGTAAGTTAAACCAAAATTAAAATTTATCTTACGTTGGTGAAACAGGCTTACGACACGTATCACAATAAACTGCACAGTCAATTAATTCCATATCAGTTATCTATTGGATAATAGAATTTAGTATCACAAGCGAGAAGTACATATATGTATAAAATTAATTCCATATCAGTTATCTATTGGATAATAGGATTTAGTATCGCTTAGAGATCCCCAAGTAAGAGATTGAATACCATACGTTTGAGATAGATTATGCATCTATTTCATTCTATCTTAAGTATAGGTTCTGCGAAATGTGATGGATCAAACGTATGATACTTAATCTCCTACTTGACAATCTTTAATATTGCTCATTTGTAGAGACAAACATCAGCTAGACACAATGGAAATCTAGTATTTTAAAATGTATTATTGGGCCTTGCTGTCCTAAGGAAGAAGTAGAGAGTTTGTATATATGTATAATTCTGAACGCAAGTGTTAAACAAAAATTGTTATAATTTATAAAGAGTATAAGGACAATAAAAAGATAAGACTATTGAGATATAGTACCAATTAAATATCAAATCTTTAATTTGGAATAATAGATGAAATATATATATCAAAGTAAAAACATAAATTAATATATATTTTATCTTTCTGATATGATACGTTGTTACTATATACACTCATGAAAAGAATTGATATTTTAAAATTAATGATGTTTTATATTTCGAAAAAGATTGTAACACTTTCGTTCGGAGCTGTCATAACGCAATCGGCAAAATATTATCTATAGCTGTGCGCGACAAGATCATTGTTGCTTATTAAGAGTTAATATCACCGAGTGCGTTAGTAAGATGTAAATAATTTATTAGAGATTAATATAATAGAATGTAATATCGTTTCACGTGCAGATCAAACAGCAATCGACACGTTGATTTTAACATTGACAATTAAAATCGTGTACTTTAGCTTTAATTTAGAGCGCATTTATTTAAGGAAAGAGTTCATTCGACGGGTTTATGTAAGCTTAAAATGTTTCGATCGAACTGACTCTTTTGTTTGAGAACTTCACGAAACATGACTATACCTTACTAAACTGTCTTTAGTAAGATATAGCGCTATTTTTTCTTATTTATCTCACGAAGCTTTCATTTAGTTCAGCATGTGACGCTGTTGTAAAAATACCTAGTGCATGGATCATTGTTTTGTATAATTATTGCATTATTATATTTGTATTATGCACAAAACTGTGATGAAACATATCGTAGATCGAAAGCATGCAGTGGAGAGGGCACTGAAATCTCACTTTTCGGTTTTAGAAAATTTGCATAATTTTACGCTCACTTTTATACAATATTATAAAAATTAAATTGTGTACACACACACACACACACACACACACACGTACGTGTATTTTATATATATATATATGCATATATGTATGCATATGTATGAAGAAAGCGTCTTCACACCTTGTTTAAGTTATACGACGTATCATCCGTTTTCAGCGCTTGAAATACGATCTGAATACTGAGCGTTGCTATAACGGACTATTACGACTCGAGTAGGATAATAGATACAGCTGTTAGCGTTAAGCTAACGTTATTGTACGCATAAGACGAACACTCCTAGCGATGTCTATATCTGTTGCCTTAATTTCAAATGTACACAAATTCTCGTATTTAATACTTTACTCCACGGTATCACAAATGCATCCTCGATATTCTATAAGCGACATAATATATGCTAAAGCGAATCTACTAATTTTTACATTTTTTTATGGAATGTATTTCACAAATATGATGTAATTAAGAAAAGCTATTTTCGATATCTAAAGATCACAATTAACATCACGGCTATAAAGAAAATTTACGAAGATACAGAGAAGTTTCAGTGAGAATTTATATTTTTTAGTTATGAATGTCAAAAAAAAAAGAATAATAAAATTTTTATATTTGAAGAATATATTTTTACATCAAATTTTTCTTTATTTGAAACATGTATTCAATGTATGGACAGTCCATTAGTGGAATGAATGATTTTTCTTTTAACTTTCTCACTGCTTTTTATAATTGTTATCTTGTCGATATAGCAATAAAGGCCTTGAAAGTGCCTTGTGGTTGACGTTAAGTACTTCAAAAATATATTAATAATATTTTTTGACAAATATAATATAAATTTTATCCTCTTTTCTCAAAACTATATCTAGATAGATGCACACGCACACACATATATATATTATATATATATGTGTGTGTGTATGTGTGTTACGACTGTCCATTTATACTACGGCAACCACATTAGTTGTTAAAAAATGACAAAGTAATAATAAGACCATGATTCAAGTAAAAAGTAGCCAAAGAAGAGAGAGTATCCTAAAAAATTAAAAATCTTTCATATGGAAGAAATCTTTTTATTTATATTATTATTTCAGGTAACTAAATTATTGATGCACGATTTACAATTTTTAAATTTTCCATACCATCATGTTAATTTCTTTTTTTCTTTTAAATAAATCACATTTTATATACGTATTAATTTTGTTAAACATCTAGTATGGAAGATTAGATACGTTATCAAAACGTTTCTTGGATATACGTACTTTATGAATTATATTCAATTAGTAGCCAATAAGGTTTATATAGAGCCGTTAAGTAAAAATTATCATATTTGACGAAGGTTTTCTCTGTTATTCATTGAATATATAATAAAAGAATAGAGAAATTATGAGAAAAAGGAGAGATTCAAAAAGAACTCGAGTGACAATATTTAGGACTCACAGAATACGTACAAAAGAACATCGCATACTACACTTTGCACAAAATAATCTTGTTCGTAAGAGATAACTATGAAAAAGTTTGTGGATCGGCAAGGATGCGCGAACTAAAATATATCAAGAATCCGCAGTTTGTTTTATTATGAATTATCAGATGACTTGAATCGCTTTTTGACTCTATCGATTCATTCAGGTGATTTTGTCATCAGAATCAGCTGAAAGAAGGTCTGCGCACACTAAATGTTGCATCTACTTGTAGAAATGACGTAGCTTTGTCAATTCAACGAGATGTCGGTAAAAGGTTAAATAATATTAAAAGTAGAAAATAATAAGTGGATAGTAAATTGTAGAGACCGTCTTTTTATTTGATATCGACTTTGTCGACATCAAAGTATCCGTTGGTTCTCGAAGTTTATTTTTTCTACTTTTACGAATAAGTGAGCCGATTAATATGAAGAAAAGAATTATGGCAAAGAAAGTGATGAAGAGTTTACGCTCGTTTTTGTGAATTAAGATTAGCAGTTCTATTTCTGTATTCTAGCAATTCTAAATACGAATTTGCAAATTAATATATATATAACTTAATATATCATTGTTTACAATTAAGTTATAAATGATTGCCTCCTTCGCAGTCTGTAATTATGCGAGATTATGCGTACTATATTATATACGGATGTATTATTATTATTATCATCAACCAATATCATATTTGTTATTATCATCATTTACTGCGCAAGCCCTTCAGGAAACAAGTGTATATAACTTTTCCTTTTTGTATTCCGGATGAAATGTATATTTTAATAAAATATCCAAAGTATGGAATCTTGTAACGTTAATACATTAATTTTTTCAACATTAATTTGTCTTGGCATCCCATTATGAAATTATAAATAGATTAATATTGTTATGTGCGTCTCGTTCGCTACTTATTTTAATATTTTTATACAACATTGCCTACATAAAAATATAATCATATTATATAAAAATATCGTTTATATAATATAATCGGTTCATATTAAATAATAGAAATCAATATAAAATTAACTAAATATAATAACAAAGTAATGTAAATAAAGCTTGATATTTGCAACAGCACAACAAGTAACTTTCGGAAACGACCAATAAACGAGCAATTTTAGGTGTTAAAAATTAAAATATTATTTATACATTAAACAACATACCAAATTTAATTAAAAAAACGTTTCGACTCACAGAGTCTTCTTCAGTTTAAAATCGATTAATCTATCCTTGTACTTAAAATGTATGTCGAACGAAATTAATGTCATTATTCAAAGCAGTCGCAACCGTTGGTAGTGATAACATCATTTCCGTAATGATTGATGTCAAGATATAAAAATCATAACTTAATTACCCGTTTAATATCGAGAATCGTATTAAGTCCCATTATATAAGTTGATGTCAGTTATTAAAATATTATGGTATGAGATGATTTAACAAGATTTGAAAAGCTGAACGCGTAGTCTGATTATGTCAGGTCCCAAGGATGACCAATTATTGGTCGTCTTCGAAAGTTACTAAATATAATATATTTGAAAGATCATAATAATTTTTAATGATTCAAAATTATACTTTTCTTGCCGTATCTGTATTTTGTCAATTTCATATTGCTTTTTAATTTAGTAAAATCCAATTATATTATGTAAATATAAAAAGTACTTACTTTCCATACAATGCAGAATTAAAATGAAATAAAATGCTTTTTCATGTAATACATGGGAAAAAAGCTATTTTCAAATTGCTATTATATCTCATTTTTTTGCACTAAAAATGAGTTTTTACCATAAAAATTAAAATAAGAGGAACAACCTCCAATGAACTGCTGAAGTAATTAATCTTCAAAAGTTCTGTATTTGCATTGCTGAACTCCAAAGTGAGTTCAAATGTACAATCAATTTGGAACAACGACGATATCCTTCTTACAAAGTAATAAAAATTTTGACGTCATAACTTGTACCGCTAATCACGCTCTAATATCATTAGCCTTAATTGAATTTGTTTGTCGAGTTAAAAAATTTGAGAGTCCGTATAATTGTTATATTTTAATTTTTCTAGTAGAATTGTATTTTGGAAAGTGAATGAAAGTAGTTAATGTCAAGCTTATCTACTCCGAAATTTGTAATTACAACCGATTTTTAATTTAATCGCATTTTATATCGTTATAAATCTTGATAATTTTTACAAGACGGAAATCAAAAGTCAATCAAAATGGAAGGTTTTTTCCTTAAAATCTTAAAGGGAGATGAAGAAATATTAGACAATTAATTTTGAACAGTTTCGTTTTAGCTTCATTTTGAGGAGTTATAAGCTTCTTTAAAAATATTATAATTTGAAATTAAGATCGACTGTCAGTCACATTTTTCGAATTATAGCAAAAAATTGAAAAGTCCTTTAATTGTGCGATTTTTATGAATTTTTAATTTTATCATTCCATGCAGGTACAGCGTACCTGGCACAAAATAAGGAAAGAAGAAAAAAGGAAAGATGCTTCGCGGTTAAACCAGAGAGTTGCCGACAATAGAAGCGCACCGCGCCATGAATTGATCGTCGATGAATAGAAAAATGCGTGACTCAAAGATTGCAAAGCATCAAAGTCTACGATTCTCTTATGACTGGAATGAAACACGAGAAGAATTTATATCTCCATTCACTAAGATATCACAATAGAGAAATATGCAATTGAATGAATAAAAAGGTGGAAAGATCCGGAATTTTCTCTGCTGCTGGTCTTATAGATTCTCTTTTTCGCGAAAATGTAGCCTCTTCTTATTAGCTTCACTTTGAGCAAAAATTTTTCGTTGCAGTTATCGTCTCAATCGCTGCTTAATTAATTAACATAGAAATAATATTAAACAAAGTATCTTATTTAATTAAGACAGTAATATGAATACACAACGAATAGGAAATAATGGCCCTAAACGGTATATCAAGTTGGAGTTTTAGTGTTTATAAATAATTTGGTGTGAATTTATATACTACATACCCAATCCTGCAAACTGCGTCCCGAATTTAATTTTCAGTCTTGAAATGCAATCCCAACAGAACTTAAGTAGTAATATCACAAATTAAATTGACAAGCAATTTAATAAGATTGTGATATTTATATAAGCATGTTAGAAAGATCTTAATAATCTGATGCTGATAAGCGTTTTAAAACCTGTAAATAATTATATAGCAAAAAATATTACCTAGCGCGGCCCGAATAATTCAAATATATTGTATAGCAATTGAATTTATATTCATTAGAGCCTTGTAATACTTTTATTTAATTGTTACAAAAAATATTACTTCAGCCGGGATAATTAAAATGTTTTCTGTAAGAGAATTTGAGGATGAATGATAATATGAATAGACTGCAAAATATTGAATCTTCTTTAATTGGATAATTGAATAATCAGAACTCAAATAAGGTAAATTTAAATTGAGAGACAAATGGAAGGATAATTGATAAGTGGATAATTGAGATTTGAATGGAAAAAAGCGCTCATGCGAAGTTTGGCGGAAGGGAAACTTGATCGCACACACTCTTGAATCTATTCTATCATGCAGCGATAATCGGGTCTACATGCACCTGTTACGTCCGGAGGACTCCACGATTCCTTTCTTTCGTGGAAAATTTGCCACGAACTATTCTTTTCTCATGCGTAATTAGAGAATAAGTAATTTTTATTTACACAGCAAAATTAAATACTGATGAAATAAATACTGATCGAAGGTACCGTTGGAAAGATCATTTAATTCCCTTCATTTTTGCTTCAGATTATTTTAACGTATCTCTCACCTGTGTTAAACTGTATAATGGAAAATGTAAAAACGCTTTTTCCGGTCCGTCGGTTCCAAATCAGACCATCCCCTGATTCAAATCGAAAACTCCTATTTTTATGGATTTTTAGATAGAATAGCGTTGACGTTGACCCACATCTGGGACCTATTAGAGTGCTTCCGACTTGTGGCACTTTAGAACGGTAACCACAAGAGTGGTGTCTGTTGCGTTCTTCCCTAGCTCCTTCCTAATTTCTTCTTTCATTCGAAATAAAAGAATCCTGAGGCTTGGACGTAACACACCACCAAGGCTGGGCATGTATTTGAAATATTTTTATTTGAAAAACAGTATTGATAAGATAAATATATTTTGTATTTTGTGTTTGTTCAGAGTACATGAAAATATTTTGTATTTTGTATTCCATGGGAGCATATAAAAGTGTTTTGTATTTTATATTTCGATATTAATAACAAAAGATTAAAAGTATTTTATATTTTGTATTTCAAATACTAACATTAACAATCAACCTTATTATTTCAATTACAAAGTACAAAAATCTTTCAACCTTTCGATTTTAAATACAAAAATACGTAATTCTTTTATGTGATCCGCTGAAATAAAAAATACAAAATACGCTTGTATTGTAAATGGTGTGTTTTAAATAAAAGTATTTCAAATACATGCCCAGCTCTACACACCATCAGTAGGTCAATATAAAAAGCATGTTGTATCGAACAGTAGAATGCGAAGAAGGGACTGAAGAATCGGCGTCCAGTGACCCGTTCAAAAGACGTTTCGGTAGATATAACGCAATGGATTGTATATATAGTATATTAAAAATTTACATCTTCTAGTCTTACAATTCGGATTAATAAAGCGCTCGAGTAATAATCGATAAATCAATTGATCTTCGTTCATAAATAATAGAAAAGACAATTTCATAAGGTACGTAATTATTTTATTTAAAATTACTGATATGAACAGATAAATTATAAAATTCTTGCTTTCATTGCGTCTTGTTCTTTTTGCAGCTTAAAAATTTTTATTTCTACTGAGAAGCCGGTGGAAAAATAAAAAGATGAAGAACATCTTCGGAATACATTGTGTGTCGTAAGGCAGCTCTACAGCGATCAAATCTCTCGCCCCAGATACGATATATCCTCTGCAGATCCCACCAGTTTATTTCGGAGATCCCTCTGATGGAGCAAGGGGATGGATTACCGATACTAAGAAATCGAAAAGATTTATACGTGTGTACGGAAAAGAGTAAGTAGGTTCAGAGTAAGTAGGTAAAAAAACTTCGTTTTAGGAAAAGGGTCAAGGGATGCGCGATTAATGTATTTCTTTTTTAGATGTTGCTCTCCACCCTATTTGGCGGGCATCCGCCTGCACTCTTCTGCACCAATACCCGAGTTTCCGTCGTCGTATACATGTGGGGTGTGTATGTATATGTAAATACATACGGGTGGTGCTGGCCGCGGAATGGGGTGAGAGTGAGAGGGTGAGGACGAGTGCGAGCCGGGTCGACCGCGCAAATCTCTGCACGTACATGCACATGTCTGTGTGGGGATGTATGTACACGCGCCGTTTCCATGCATCGTTGTATGCGTGCATGCACAAGGGGTGGCAAGGGTGAGATCGCGGGGATGGTGGGCGCCTTGGTGACGTCATTGCTCTAATCGTCAGTTGCGCAGAGACGGGGTTGGTCACCGCGCTACGTCAGAATGACGGGTCGAGCAAACAGCAGCCGTTAAACCACCCTCTTCGGTCGGGGTTCTCTCTCTCTCTCTGCGGGCGAGCCGACGATCTAGGGGTAAAAAAATATCGTTCTAAAATTTCGCTGTTCATATTCCACTTGACGCCGTTGTTCATGTCGTTCCGTGGTGAGGTTACACGCGCGCAGCATCCCCATAAATCGTTTGCGTTCTCTTCTGCAGAGAGGTACACGAGCATGGAACAGGGAGCGGTGTCGTGAAGTGAGGCGGAAGGCGCGTGTCGTTCGCGCGCGCGTGGTCAACAGCCACGACTCAGGGTGGCCGAGTGCCGGCTACGATGGCTAGCTCGGGCTCGGCGGTCGACGGGGTTGGCGACGACGGTACGACGGGCGTGCCGGGCGGCGGACCCAGGAATCCCCTCACCTGCGGTGTCTGCCACGATTACTACAACGAGCCCTGCCTGCTCTCCTGCTTTCACACCTTCTGCGCTCGTTGCATACACGGCCCGCACATCGACGGGACGATCAAGTGTCCCATCTGCGGGTAGATAACATGTGACGATTTATCCAACGGTTGACATTTGCATATACACGCGCAATATTAAGATTTTTTACTGCTTTTGTGTAACATTAAAGAATTATCTACAGCTTTAGTATTCGTTAGACTCAATGGTTCCAAGAACACTGAATAATGAAAACGTTTCTCCTATTGCTTTTTATATTAGTTGTAAAAAAAAATATTATTAAATTATAATTTTCTTTACGGTATTATATAATAATGCTGTGTTATTATTTATAATTGTACAGGCAACAAACACAGTTGAAAGAAGGAGCACAATTACCACCCCCCGATCAGCTGATACGCCAATTAGTGGAACTGGCAAACTCCGAAAATCCACCATGTGCCAATTGCGACAAGCGCGACAAATCTACTATGTTTTTCTGTACAACATGCGGTATGTTTATTAAAGAAATACCTTTCAATCAGTATCAAATTATCCAGAATATAAAAAGCAATGTCGTACATTTACAGGACAAGCGCTTTGCACTCACTGCAGAGAACATACCCATCGTGCAAAGATGTTCTCCACTCACGAGGTGGTGCACATGAGCAAATGCACCAAGGACACTCAACGTCGCTGTCCGAGCCACGGCGAGCAGTACATAATGTACAGCCAGAGCGCCAAGTGCATGCTGTGCGCCACGTGTTTTCGCGATACACCTCCGGACGCGCGGGTGCACTGCGTGGACATCGAGAGCGCCTGGCAACAGGCCTCGAAGAAGATGGAGCGCGCGGTGAACTCCATCTGCGAGCTTCAGGCCGGCATTAAGGACGGCGTATTGGCCCTCAAGTCTCAGCTGGACGAGCTGCGGCACAGCCTCGAGTCCGAGAAGCGCGCGTTGACCGCCTTCTGCCAAGGTATGCAGGAGGCGATCAACAAGACGCACGCGTACGTCCTCGCGGAATTGCAGCGTCAATTCGACAGCAAGGAGCGGATGGTGCGTACGCAATTGCTTGCGCTCGGTAGCGCGCTACCCGTGCTGCAGATGCATTTAATGCTGTGCACCGCGTTCACCACTGGCGCGACCAAATATCAGTTCCTCGAGCTGGCGCATCCGATGCTGGAACGGCTGAGTCGCGTCGCTCAATTGGGCCATCCGTCGCGGCCGCCTCTACTCGCTGCCCACATCAAGACGAATTATCGGGTCGATTTCGCGCGTGCCCTACACCCTTACATAGGTCAGGTGCAGGCACCGAAGATTACCGCAGAATCCCTGTATGATCAGATGGCCGGTGGTCATATGATAGGGCAGGAACCACAAGTGCTTCAGGTACGTGCGAGCGAAGCAAGAAATTTCACAATTGGTCGATGATCCTCCATCGTGATTATCCTTCATTTTCGCATCACAAATTTTCTTTCTGATACCTAAGTTATTATTTGTGTTGCTTAAATTTTTCAGTTTTGTTCATGGATCGTTGGAAATTATAGATCGTAAATGATAATCCAAAAGTTGATGCAAAATATAATTATAAAATCGCTAATAAACCATTCGTGTTTTACGCCAGGAATATGTTTTCCCAACAGAGCAGCAAGATCACTCAGAGGCTGCCGCCGAAGAGATCTGACAGCGGATCTGATAGCGGCCCGTTCTCCAATCACTGTCGGACTTTTGACACCCAGCTGAAGGAACTAAGTCAGCAGTTGATGACCGTGAAGGAACGATTGGGCGAATTGCAACGGGATGTTTCCGTTTTAAAGAGAGCGAACACTCCGCCGTTGGGATCGCGTTACGATCATGTGGCAAGGGATTGCCGTTTGCTCGAGCAACAATTGGAGCATCATCAAATGGAATTGGAGCGACTAAGAAACGTTTTCGACGCTCTCTGGGAGGAACAGATGTGCAGGATTCATATAGAAAAGGAGATTTTTCATTCTCAGGTATGTTCTCCCAGTCACCCAGACAGCACACAATATTTATGAAATATTTACAAATATTTATAAATATTTATAAGGCTTGTTTTAAATATCTTGTAAATATTTTTATGGTCTTAGATTGCTTAGATCATAAACATTTATTATAAATATTATGAAATATTTATTGTAAATCTTGTAGTAAATGCTATGGAGATACTTAATAAGAGACATTGTAATTCAAATAAAAAATACTCACTAGAAATATTTATTTATATTTATCATAAATATTACATTAAATGTTAGTCTATCTTTTAATAATATTTTGAATAAAGCTTTATACAAAAAAAATATGTATAAAATATTTATATAACATTTCAAAAAATGAATAATAATAAATATTCTGTGATATCTGAGCAAGTTAGCCTCGCGCTTGCATTTCTGTCTTCTTCATTATTTACTCTCTGCTGTTTCTGTTCAGATGAATGACATTTTATCGTTGAGGAGCGAAGTGAAAAAGCTGCAAGTGCTCGCTCAGCATCTGGAGCCCTTCGTCAAGTCGTTCTCGATAGGCATCGGTGCTGGGGAAGTGAGTGTGGCCGCAGCGGACGCGGCCGATAATCAACATCTACAAGCGTTGCTGGATCATCTGGCGCGCTTACAGATGCAGGAACCACCCCATCCACAGGCTCAAGCACCGACGAAAGATCATCGTCATCCACGTAGCACTGCCACGAGTGCCGACAACGCGCTATACATGAAGGGTGAGGAAAGCATCTCGAACGCGTTGGTGTTCCTCAGATTCCTCGCGTTCACGATAAAATAATGAATCGCGGATCGCGAATATTTATGTACTTTGTACTTAATTCGCAATTTAATTTATTGTACAGAAACGAAGGAGATTCCGACGCGATGTCGTACGCCGTCCGGTGGTGTTGGCGCCGTTTTGGACTCGAGCGGCAATATCGTTGTGTACGGGACGGCCAAATCAACCGATCCAAAGCGGGGTGTGCTTAGTCAATTGATCGAGAAGGCCAGAACGCAAAAAGACGATCGTAAGAAATCGCCAGGCAGAGAAGACGGGCGTGATCGGAGTCAGAGCCGGCGTTCGCGCAAATCACCGGACAGTGCGAAGCCGAAGACGCCACCCGGTCACTCATCCGGCAGCAAGATGCGGTCGTTGTATCGTTCCCTGAAAGGCGGAACCGGCGACACTTCCGCCGAGGCGCTCGATCAAGCGGAAAGATGCACCGACTCGCAGCAGCCGCAGTCTCATATCGGTAAGAATGGAAGAATCGCAGGACCATCGTGCGCAAACGAATACTGATACATTATGACACGCAGGTCTTCCTTTGTAGTCCATCGGGGCGAAATTTCGGGTTTAGACTTAGAGGCGATAAACATCCGACAGCCGAATACGTAAAGTTGCTCGCCGTTCATCGCACACGCTTATATATATATATATATATATACATACACACACAATATATGTAAATATGTTATGTACATTTAACGAAAGATATATCGATATATGTTGACCCACATGTAATCGCACATTTACCATCACGAAGTTAAGTGTCTCGTCGTCGTCGTCCCGCAGCGAACTTTTGTTACACCCGCTGCGTTCGAAGAAGATGAGACCGTCTTCTAAAAGAGTCCCGTGCTTCCAGCAGGCGACGAGGGCGAGTATCAACGAATCTCGGAGGCCTCAAGCATGGGGGAAGCGAAGAAGCGCGTGCAGGCGCAAGTGCATGCGGTCCCGACCGACGATCAGATACGGGCGATGCCAAGCAGCAAGGTCCCGAAAATCTACCCAGCCAGCGACTCCGAGGAGCTGTTCTACGGCGACGGGAAGGACGCGAGGAGGCGACGGCGCGCCAGCTGCGACAGTCTCAGCACGACTGGTTCCGGGAACAGTAGGCGGTCGAGCATCGCCGATGGGACGGTAGGTCAACAATCCATCGCACAGGACCCCCGGAAAGCCCTGGTCGTTTTGATCGGATCACGGACGTCGTCGTCTCTCATGCAGAAACAGCGTTCCTGGGAGACCTTCCCGCGGCCCAAGAGCAAGCGTGGCGCCGGTACCGACGGTGCGGGGGCTTCCTCCCTCGGTCAGCTGAAGAAAGCGGACAGCTTTGAGGGCCACGAGGAAGCGGTGCGCACCTTGGTAGCGGCCGTACAGGAGACGCGCTCTCAGCTCCGGCATCATCATTTACATCATCATCGTCATCATCGTAAGAGTAAAACGAATTGAGGCGCTTTTTGTCATTCTCGCTCCCTTCGCAACCCCTCCTCCTCGCGCGCAAAAATTACGTAAGGAAATATTGTCCGAAGGGTATCGAATAGATATCCGCGAGCCTATTGCGTTATAGATAGAAAAAGAAAAGAAATGAAAAAGAATGATCAAAAGACTAAATGCCGTGCCCCAAGTGGCTTAAGTATAAATGTTATTTATTAGTAAAGAAAGCGTATTGTTGTGAGAGCCGACGTATTATCGGTTTTTCGAAGATTTTGGACATTCTATTAGTATAATAATAATAATAATAATAATATGGGGATATATAAATATGATAATGGTAATGAAAAAGGTCTATATTCTGCGCGATATGGAAAATCAGAAATCTTCGTTATCGAGAGGCACTTCCGTCAAATGCGCTCTTATCTTTATATTACTTTTCGAGATTCTTTTGAGATCAAACGCGTGATATTTGTATTAATCCAACGTTTTTGACGTTTATATTGTGTCCCTCGTCGAAGTCGTATATCGCATACGACGTGCAACTCTCGCGAAGTACCTTTTATATAGCGATTTAATTGCATTCGAATAATGAAAGCGCCGAAGATCGGTATTGATTCCACTGTAAATGCAGACGTTAGAGATGGAAGAGAGAAGGAGAGTAACGATTACGTCTGCTACTCGTATTGTTGACAAGATCCGCCTGGGGCGGTTGAGACACGTAGAGCCTTGATTAAGGAAGATAAAACGGTTTTTCGGATAAAACGCGCGTGTGCAATGTACAATAATTGCAAAAGAACCACGGTTGACGTTACAATCTAAACTGTATACAGACGAATGTCTATTTCGTTCCGATCGCGCACATTATTTCGATTTCGTTATTAAGTACAAGAGTCCTGTTCGCGTATCCTCGTTTCTCCGTTAAAACATGCGGATCTATTACCACTGTGTCCGTATACACGCGATTTTTCCCTTGAACGTCAACGGGTCGGATGCATAGTCCAGTAAAGTACGTCGCGCGATTCGATCGATCAAGTAAAACGGTAATATTTAGCTAGTAAACAACACTGCCAGTCGCGATATATTACATCATTACGAATTTAATCGACGATACTCGATTCGCGAAGAATAGCCTAATTCGAGCGTTTACTCGTAATCGCCATCACAATAAAAACCCAGCGATCGCCCTACGACGCATGGGCTCGTCACGATTATACTCGTCACAATTATTGACTATAATGTAACGATAATATTATTCCAAACGAGGGGCGCAAGGATAAAAATCGGTATTACGAGGAATCGGCTCTTCCTTGTGAAAGTCAATGCGATCGTTAATCGTTGTTTCGAATTTAACTACGAGCGAAGATTTGTAATCTTCAGCAGGGTTACAATGAACGTTCTAATTATAGCGAGTGTACACACGTAAGCATGTATGAGAAATTGTCGAATTGCTGGTATAGTAAAATATATACAAGTTAATAAATATACCCTTGATTTATATACCGTATCTTGGTGTATTGAAAGCGATGCATGAACTTTGTCGCTCACTTCAGTTTTACAAGTATCCACAGTTGTATACGTACATATATAAAAAAACATGCATATTCGGTATTCCACTTGTTGAATTTTACAGGCAGGCTATAAAGCTGGGAGCTTCAACGGATGAAATACGAGAGAACATTTTGGCCTTCGATGTTTGCATTTTTTTTTCCAGAATTAATACAGCGGTAGTATAACAATTTCCAATTAATTAATCTGATAATTGATTGTGATATTTTACACGTATTTATTTAAGACTAATATACGTAATTGATTTATACGTAATTGTCGACTTTATGTACACTTCTCTTCTATTTTCACATATTATAGTACAGTACACACAATCGACCACAATAAAAATTCTCTCTCCGTCGTTTCTTCTCTTTCTTCTTCTCAGGTAAAATGTCTCTATACTTCTGGCACGCCCATTATAGATAATACCAAATCATTGGTATAAAAAGGAAAGAGTCTCGTGCAGAAACATATAATACAGCGTATGCATTTCTGCAGAGATAAAGTACACATTTTGTCGCTACTTGTTTAGGTATCATACTGTTTCTTTCTTTTTTGTTATTGTTTCATCGATACTAGTTTCACTAACTTCGAACTTGTCAGAAATTTTGTAGGAATTTTCGTAGGAATCTTTCGGGTATTCTTTGATCTTCTCCGTTTGTCCTTTCGTAGTACTCGACTTCTTCAGTTCTGCGTTACCATTATTTATTTTCAATAATGTCATGATACCCCAGCTGTTACTTTCTAATTTGTTGGTGGTTTCTAGCGCGTAGATCGCGTCGTGCGTCTTCGAAATTATGCGATTCAACTCGTGGAGACTGACGTTTTTGCAAACGTTCAATGTCGTTTCTAAAGGATTGGTAATATGGAGCGCCGAGTGTGATGGTTTTCGAATCTGCATACCCTCGCGAATGCATATCCCATACGTTTGAAAATCGAATGTCGAATAATACTCAAAGAAATCGTATAGAAGTGTCTCCAGACTATCCTGATTTGTCTTATATTTGTAATCGGGTGGCAATTTGTTAATATTCCGCAGGAAGGTGCAATCGATACCATTCTCTGCACAACGAATGTCATCGCGCGCTATATAAAAGAAAAGAAAATACAATTTACTAATCTGACGTTATGTAATTCTTTTGTTTATGATATATGTGACTTACACGAATACAACTTTAATATTTTTAAAGACGGTAATATCTTCTTTTGTTGTAAGAAGAATAGCACTAACAACGTAAGAGGAAAATTTGTTATCCAATGTCCTGGTATGTCGGATGTTAATTCCTGATTCTTCGCCCATACTCGTATTACTATAACAAGCGGTCTTATTCGCCAATCCATCTCTCCGTACAAATTTAGTAATTCGGTCATATATATAGCAGTCCTGTAGAAGAGATCAGTATTGACATTTTAGTCTTTTTAACCATCTAACCACTGCTAGAAAAATTACATTTAAGTTTTAAAATGTCCTGTTTCTACAATTCAGAATCTCAGTACTAATACAGATACAGATTGTATAACCATCTAAAATTTGTTGTTTTGATTCCAAATGACTTATTGCTGTAGTTGAGGGTTCATTATAAAAAAATAATAAATCCTACATCAAGTAAAATTAATGTTTCGACTTACATATTTGTTGCACTTAAGTCACATTCAGTACGTGTGTAGTCATAACAGAATTTAATTATAGGTACTCGAGCCTCCAGAATCCTTCTGACATTAAGAATTCCAGGGATGAAATGCTGCATGATGTTTGCGAGTATTCCTAAAAATTCTTTTGTTTCATGCCTATCGCTATTATTCGTAGACTTTGAGTGAAATACCAATCTATTCATGACATTTTCCTACAAATGTTACAATTCACTGATAAGTAGGATTAAATACGTAAATATTTAATTAATTTGAACATTACATATATATTTACTTCTTCAATTTCGGGAACAAGAACTAAATCAAGGTCACATCTTTTCCTTCCAAAACCATTTATAGAGGAACCAAATGGCAGAACCTTTATATTCTCAAATAGTCTAGAAAAGTATTGCTCTAAATAGTGAGCAGTGTGAAACCTCAGTCTTACTTCTAAATCGCTTAATTTCATCGTCTCATAGAGAATTATTATCTGCCCTGATATCTGCAAAGACAAGTTTTATAAGGTTAAATGTTTCGAATAATTCTAACTGTAACATAAATGAGCTTACCGATTTTGCATTATATAATAGCTTTGCTGTCTCCTTTTTGGTAGGCAACACACAACCATTTTCCACAAATAGAGATGCCTTTTTCTGATTATCTTTCTGTGGTGTAACAATTTGTCCTTTACGAAACCATAATATCGAGGATTTTATGGGAATAATGTCTCTATTCATAAAGGAAGCAGACGACATAACTTCATTTATTGACATCATATTTGTAAACTCAACCAAGATAAAATTCTGAAATTAATCACAATATTGTACTTTTCTAACACAATATTCAACATTATGTATTAATATTACATTTATTTAATTTATTTAATTTTGAATAAAAATTAAACAATAGCTGACATACTTGATCATTTGTATAATAATGGTGCATACTCAAGATGTGTCCAAACCGCGAACAATAATTATGGAGATCATTGTATGATTTCGACGAATGTACCTGTATCAATAAGCTTCGACATGCCTGATTTCTTCTTTTGACGATTTCAGTCTCGAGTATGCTTTCTGTAACTGCAATTGCCAGATATAGATCTCAGTGTGAAAACAGAGAATAACTGTGGTATATGAGAAAGATCGATTTAATTAGAGGATATTAATTCATGCTGCATTTTCAACAATTACATTAAAGCTAGTAAATTATTTTGAAAAGGAATATGTAAAGGGCCTATTCGTTTTATCCGAATTTCTTGCACAGTTTTTCCTTTTTCTCTCCAATATGGAAAAAAAAAATAAAAGCTGAATTGAGCAAGAAGTTCAACTAAAAAGAACAAGCCTTGTTATATTATTTCTTTTTACTTGTCGTCACCGGGTGATGAACTTCAATGTGCTTTCAACCTGTTCTTTCAGGTTAAGTAGCACAAAACTTCTTGATCTTAAGTATAATTTTTATCACTGCTTATTTTATAATAACTTAGGGAAATAAAAGTTCGTTTGAGTATCTATAATCCCTCAGTTTTATATTAATATTTCGTTCTGATATTATTATTGCTTTATGATATTATTTGTAAACCTATAGGTTATACGTTGAACTTATAATGTGACTCACCTTGTTTATCGTTCTTATGTTGCATGATAGTTGACGGTATTGAGGTACGACTGCGCGATTTTAATCTACTTGTGCCCATTGTGAACTTTTTGCAATAACAGTGATTTAACAATGAAAGGATATTCGAATTAGCACGGCCGAAAAGCGCCATTTTTAAATGTGCACATAGCTCTATATACAGTGTGCAGCATGTACCACGCACATGTGCGAATCGGTGCGAACAGAATAGGTTATCGAAAGCCCCGTTCTTTATTCCTGCACTGCACTTTCTGAACCGGTGCACATGAGGCCTGTTCTTTTTGGCTGAACTTTTGCACCAGTTCATCTTTCTTCCTTTTCTCTTCAGGAGGAAAGAAAAAGAAGAAAGATGAACTGGTGCAAGAGTTCAGTCAAAAAGAACAGACCTATGGTATGATAAGTTGAGGCGTTTGTTTCATTTCAATTTATTGCACAATGTGCAAATCAAGAGTTCAGAGAGTACAGAAATAAAAAACAAACGCACTGCATATCCTACATATTTTACATCACTTTACATCATCTACTTTATATATGATTAGAGAAAATGTGCTTTTTCTTTCATTCTTCAACTCTACCTTTCGAATGGAGAATACAATAAATTATAGTACATGCCATCTTTTGTTTGATTATGTTATCTTGATATTAAAGTCGACTTTTGCGAATATATATATATATATATATATTTAAACTTTCATTGGTATAATAATAGTATTGTAAGGTCGGTAATTATTTATGACTGGTAAATTTGCTAGTGATTTTGTCGACTGTCTGTACAAATTATCACTGACAATATACCCAGATAGCACACAATATTTACAAAATATTTACAAAATATTTATAAATATTTATAAGATTTATTTTAAATATTTTGTAAATATTATATATATATATGTTTGTGGTCTTAGATTGCACAGATCATAAACATTTATTATAAATATTATGAAATATTTATTATGAATGTTATAGTAAATGCTATGAAAATACTTAATGAGACATTATAATCCAAGTAAGAAATACT